>NW_015640234.1:193010-196106 GCF_001515625.1 Sinocyclocheilus rhinocerous | reverse complement strand
CTTTTGTCACTACCGAAACAATGATGATGTTTCGGTAGTGACTGTTTCGGTATAGCAACAATTCTATGGGATAACACCCCAAAAAAACGTCAATATGTCTTAATAATAACAAATGTCACTACCGAAACTCCACCAAATGTTTTGGTAGTGACTGTTTCGGTAGTGACAATTTTAGATAGTTTTGAACCTATCTCAAAGATGCTAATCAGCACATGGTTAGCTAGCACAGTTCTGAACAGTTGTATACACATACAAAATTAAATGATATGGAATAACTCCCCAAAAAGTGTGCTTAATTGCAGAAAAAAGGTGTTCGGTAGTGACATTCCTTAAAGATATACACAGATTTTTCAGATTTTTGAACACAATTATCTCAAAATGATGATGTCTATCTACTCACCCTGTAGCTATGAGAGAGAGTGACACATAAATATTTCCTGATCATAAATGTAGGGGTGTAGTTCATTTCAGTCTCAGCCAATGGACTAAAACATACAATGTTTCGGTAGTGACATGAAAATGCGGGACACATTTTTAAAAAAAAATTTTTTATTTTAAAATTCTTTGTAAAGAAAATATCCAATCAACCGATTTGTTCAAACACTGATTCTTTCAATAACAAAACAGTATGTTGGCAGGAATGCTGCAATGCTTAAATTTACTTTATTTGAAAACTAATTTCTTTTTGAACTGTTGAACTCGCCAATTTGCTGTTGGTCTCATCAGCATGATTTTAATTTCCTGTGGTCGTGTCATAGCCCTGAAGATATTCAGAACAAACAAATAAATTACATAAACAGTGGCGTAACAACATCAGTTCAGACCTTCAGTGTAGGAATCTCAGGGTCGTCGTGACTGTAACCCCGGTGGTTATACATACATTCATATACATAAAATTATATAGATCATATATCTTACTACTTACACTCTAAAAAATGCTGGGTTAAATATAACCCAGCATTTTTTTAGAGTGTAGGTCTTCTATATATATATAAGATACTATAGAACTATGCATAACTTTATTCGAAAAAATTTTTATATATACACTCTAAAAAATGCTGGGTTGTTTCAACCCAACTTTGGGTCAAATATGGACTAACCCAGCTGTTGGGTTACATTTTTAAATTAATTTTAACCCAAAAGTTGGGTTAGTCCATATTTGACCCAAAGTTGGGTTGAAACAACCCAGCATTTTTTAGTGTATGATATGAACTATGCACAATACATGTATAATCTTATCTATGCAATAGCTGTAGTATCCTATGCATACATAGTTCCATATATTTTAATTCTATGTATTTTATGCTAATAAGTGTATACATAGCAGATCAGCTGGTATAGTGGGAAGGCGCATCATTATCTGGAGCGTGCTTTCGGAGATCTCGGGCTGGACACCGCCTTCCCGCGCTGCAGCATCAGGACCATCAAGGACAATGAGCCCTGAGCGAGTCACCGCATCCATACGTTAATCTCGCGCTATCCCAAACACCAACTATGAATTATGTGTTAATACTGAGCTAAAATTAATTTTACAACTCTGTTGAGTCTGGCTTTATTTGGAATTGTTATATATGAAATAGTAACTTTATTATATTAAATGTTACATAATTGCATATATTACATAATGAAATGGTAATTATTAATACTATATATGAGTAAATATAATAGCCTAGTATATAAAAATATAAACAATTATTATTAATTAATCTAATTTGAACTATCAAATAATTTTGGTAACACTTTAGATTTGTAAACACAAATTCAGTATTAACTAAGAGTTTCCCTCAATAAACTCCAATAAACTTTGCTGCTTAGTAAGTGATTGTTGTTGTAGTAGTTATGTTTAGGGATGTAGAATATGGCCATGCCGAATAAGGCATTGTGCTTTATAAGTACTAATAAATAGCCAAAATAATAGTAATATGCATGGAGTAACATTTTATTTTAAGGAGCAATTAACTAGCATGCATATTACATATTGCTCACTATTAACTAGCATGCATATTACTAGCATATTGGCTGATTATTAGTACTTATAAAGCACATATTAATTCCTTATTCTGCATGACCATGAACTATGCACAATACATGTATAATCTTATCTATGCAATAGCTGTAGTATCCTATGCATACATAGTTCCATATATTTTAATTCTATGTATTTTATGCTAATAAGTGTATACATAGCAGATCAGCTGGTATAGTGGGAAGGCGCATCATTATCTGGAGCGTGCTTTCGGAGATCTCGGGCTGGACACCGCCTTCCCGCGCTGCAGCATCAGGACCATCAAGGACAATGAGCCCTGAGCGAGTCACCGCATCCATACGTTAATCTCGCGCTATCCCAAACACCAACTATGAATCATGTGTGTGATAGCACTTTCAAACCTGCTCGCGTGCATCCTCGCTTCCTGTCTCCAGCCTTCCGTGGCGTCAGCGTCAGCCGGTACGTACTTAAACTTACCTGCATCAATTTGTATTGAACTTGAACAGTCCGCCAGTGCGGAATCTGATCGTTGTGGTGGGTTTTATGAAGGAATGTGATGTGCTTCAGTGAGTGTCCGGTTTGGGATGTGTTCTGTGAGTTGTGCTCTGCAAGGGCATTATTAGTACTTATCACACACATATTAATTCCTTATTCTGCATGACCATATTTTAGATTCCTTAATCCACCCCATACCTAAACTTAACAACTACCTTACTAACTATTAATAAGCAGCAAATTAGGAGTTTATTGAGGCAAACGTCATAGTTAATAGTTAGTTAATATTGAGAATTGGACCTTAAAATAAAGTGTGACCAACATACCTGTCACGGTCCGGATGTGTGGAGGCAGGCAGGACGACGAGGACGACAAGGATTCCAATAATGACTTTTAATGTAGACACAACAAGGCAGATTCAGATAGGTGAAACACACACACACACTCGGAGTAACATTCACAATAACCGACACTAATGCTCAGACAGACAGGAACTAATATGGGGTGGATAATTAGTGGCAGACAGGTGAGCACAATGAGGGTAATTAACTAATGATTAGTACGGGCTAAACCAACACAAGGGGAAGAAACCACAATAAACAGTCCACAGGGAC
>NW_015640234.1:190682-192429 GCF_001515625.1 Sinocyclocheilus rhinocerous | reverse complement strand
GAGGATAGGAGCAGTGAACTCCAGGGGCAGCGCCATGTCCAGCAACGCTGAGAGGCCAGCAGCCGGCGGGCATGCGTCGGCGGCGGCCGGCGATCTCGACTTCCGAGCAGCCGGCGATCGATACCTCCAATCGGCCGGCGCTCTACGGACCAGAACCAGCTGCCTTCTCCAACACAGCTCGTTAGCCATCATCCTTGTCTTCGGTGGTGGTCGGTTATTCTGTCACGGTCCGGATGTGTGGAGGCAGGCAGGACGACGACAAGAATTCCAATAATGACTTTTAATGTAGACACAACAAGGCAGATTCAGATAGGTGAAACACACACACACACTCGGAGTAACATTCACAATAACCGACACTAATGCTCAGACAGACAGGAACTAATATGGGGTGGATAATTAGTGGCAGACAGGTGAGCACAATGAGGGTAATTAACTAATGATTAGTACGGGCTAAACCAACACAAGGGGAAGAAACCACAATAAACAGTCCACAGGGACAATACCCTCAATGGTATAACTTGTGCCCATTTGTCCAGGACTCCATGAATTAAGGCAAGGGCCTTAATTCACAAAAAAATAAAAATAAATAATAATAATAATAATAATGGCATATTCCAATGATAGATTGGATAACATGAGTATCAGAGCTTTATGGCATGTTATCATTTTAATGATATTAATCATAGTTTAAATAGATCAAGCTATTGTTTGTAGCTTGTGAAGCACGTACTGTAGTCTGCATGCAGTACACCTGAAAGTTTAATTTGAGGTTTCTCTGTGGTTGAGTGTCAGACTGGCCTAGTTTAGATGGCATTAGTGTCAGGAGTGTTCATCAAGCGAGTGTGTGTGCGTGTGTGTTGTCAGTGTTGGAGGCTGAGATCCCCGGGGAGGCAGTGTCATTGCTGCTACAGAAGGATGATGCTGCAGCCGGACAGAAGCACAATGCTAGCGGGCCGCAGGAGTCAGAACGCACACTCACATACCCCTCCCGCCTCATCTACTACCTGAACGAAGCTGCTGAGAGCACCTACCATGACCTGAACACTCGCGCTAAGATTCCTGACCCACATGGACAGGAGAACTCAGCATCTGTTATAGAACACGGTGCTTCAGGTTATATCCATAGAAACCCAATCTAAATACTAGAGGTCGACTGATAGTGGATTTTATCGATACCGATAGCTAGGTTGGACCACACTGGCCGATACCAATAATCTGGTAGTTTTTTAAATGAATACTGAACGAAAACTAAAATAGTGCTTTACTATAAAAAACAGTACTGAACCATACTTTGTACATGAATAAAAATATTAATATTGAATATTAATTATATATTGAGCATTAAAGTTAGTTCATAGTTCATTAACTAATGTTAACAGAAGCAACTTCAAAATTTTAAAATGTATTAGTAGATGTTGAAATTAACACACTTTAACTAGATGACTAATTGCTTCTGTTCTAGAACACATTATGATTATCTAATCAAAATAACGAAATATGGCAGTCACACACGGCACAAAAAGCGCAGCGCTGCGTCACGTCTAGGACAGTGTTTCCCAACCTTTTTTTAGTCACGGCACCCTTTGGAAATTTTAACGAACTTGTGGCACCCTACAAAATTAATTTTGTCACAATATTTGAATTTCTAACTTCGATATGATAATTTGAAAAGTATAGATATTCGGTACAACAGGGAAGAACTGCAGAATATAATGTCATACAGATATTTTTAATATTATAAAAA
>NW_015640234.1:178674-190547 GCF_001515625.1 Sinocyclocheilus rhinocerous | reverse complement strand
CCGTCACACCACGTGAAAGTGAAACCTGAGCGGTGAACTAATTTTCGGCAGCCGAAATTTCGGTGCATCTATAATTATTGGCGACATCAGAAATGGATATTATATAATAGATGCTTTTTTGACAATTTTAGCAATTTAAAAATATGAAAAAATGATTTTTTACACGGCACCCCTGCTCTCGACAGCACCCCGGTTGGGAAACACTGGTCTAGGACAACACACCGGACACGTCGCGTTCAGTTCAAGCGGTGGTCTAAAATTGTTTATTTAATCACCAAATGGGTAAAAGTTCACTTAAAGAATGATTACAGACAGTGGCATAGACGAGTTTGAAGTTCGGTATTTAAAAAAAAAACAGAGCAAAGGGGAAAGAAAAAGAGCGATCTATATTATAGTTCTCTAGTCTATATGAAGCACACAGACTTTATTAGAGCCACAGGAAGACAAAAGTTTCACTGAAAAAAGCAAAAAAACATCGGTCAACCTCTATTAAATACGGCACTGCTGAAGCAGGATATGAAACGGTTTTAATTGAAATGTTCACCCAAACATTAAAATTTGCTGACAATTTACTCATCCTCAGGCCATCCAAGATGTAGATGAGTTTGCTTCTTCATCAGAACAGATTTGGATAAATGTAGCATTAGATCACTTGCTCACCAGTGGATCATCTGCAGTGAATGGGTGCCGTCAGAATGAGAGTCCAAACAGCTAATAAAATACATCACGATAATCCACAAATAATCCACACCACCCCAGTCCATCAATTACCATTGTGTGAAGTGAAAATCTGGAGTTTGTAAGAAACACATTCATCATTAAGGCGTTTTAACTTGAAACTATTTTTCCAGTAAAAAGTCATCTCATCTGAATCAGGAGAGAAATTTGCACAGATTAAGCAGCGTTTACAACAGTCCAAAACAGCTCTGGGTGGACTTCAATGTAAGAGGACAACAGGAGATGGACTTTTTCACTGGAGGAAGCGTTATTATGGATTTTGACTAGAAACAGCACTTTAAAGTTAAAATGCCTTGATGGATTTGTTTCTTACAAACAATTTTTTTATTTAAAAAAAACGTTAATTGATGGACTGGAGTTGTCTGGATGATTTATGAATTATAGTGATTTTATAGAAATTTCCATTTTTGGGTGAACTATTCCTTTAAGAGACAAAATTTCCTCTTTCGTGTAGACATGATAGACTTCAGGCACTTTTTTTTTTTTCTTTTCCAGGTGCATTTTAATGTTGTATGTTATTAAGAATGGCAATGACATGATTGATCGCCCAGTCAGTGCTGTCAGTTGTGACCAAATGTAATGTGGTGTTTTGGGTTATGTTTCTTGTTCATGTTTTCATGTCTTTTATTTTGGAGTTTAATCATGGTCCCTGTTTGTGTCATGCTTCCCTTGCCCTTATGTATTCATGCCATTGGTTCTGTCAAGTCTGTTCATGTCAAGTCAAGTCTGTTCATGCCTCGTCAAGTCAAGTCTGTTCATGTCAAGTCTCGGATTATTGTTTGGATGTTTGGATCACACTGTAAATAAACTGCACTTGGGTTCTTCACTACGCTCGCCTTCAGTGGACTGAATCGTTACACCAAACTCCTAAAATGTAGCCTACATTTCAAAGTCTTTAAAAATTAGGAGTGTGTCTATAAATTATGGCACACTCTTAATTTTATAATAATTACTTTATATTAATGAGGCTAGAAATTCAACCCAAACATTTAAAATTACAACACCATTTGATAAAGCCTGTTTATTTATGAATGATAATCCAATGATTTAAATACTACAAATAAAAAATAATTCATCATGTGATTTTTCTTTTATATATTAACTTAATGGAAGCAAACCAAAGAAGTAAGTAAAAAAAAAACAAAAAAAAAAACTTCACATTATGTACCATTTGAGATGAAAACAGACAGTACTACATAAACAAATTGGACTGGGTGAGTCACGTTTCACCCAGCCCTGCACCTCATCACGATAAGAAGATGTGTTTGTGATTATTGCAGCTGCAAATGCCTTGACTATGATAACATTACACAGACATTGCTTCGGAGTTGCTTCACATTGTTTTGAACGCACAGTAAAAATAGGCACATTTCTGGTGACAGCTCGAGGGAATTGATCTGTAAACAGTGATGTTCGGTCATTTCAGCATTTAGTCGGACACTAAAATCTTGACTTGTTTTCTTCCCCCAATAGGAAGTCCATCTCACTCAGGCTTAATTTCAACTTCAGGCCTTTGGATCACAATTCATTCTGGACCTCACATTAAACAAGTAAATATTGCTAAGTCAAATCAGTATTTCTTCTGTTTTGTCATTTCACTATACCTATGTGTGCAGACTCTGTTAGGCCTCACACACTCATGACATGCTCATAAACTCATGCTTAGGCCTCATCAACTCATGACTGTTGATGTGCCAGACTACTGATGTGTTGTGTCTCTGTGAATCTAACACATGCACTTATGGGAATACAGAGCCTCTCGTTTGTGTTACTGGAAGCAAAGTTTCTGTGCTGGGATCCATTTCCATTCAGCTTCACGGAATTACACTGGAAATAACACCATATCCTTTTTTTCTCTTTTTTTTTTTCAATATCAAGTGGTGTTGGCCGCGAGAATGGTTATTGCAGGTTTTGTACCCAAAACACTAGATACTGTAACTACACCCTTCAATAATCCAGAAGCTACAAAGCCAGACATTCATTTGAATGGAATGTGTTTGTTTGTGGTTAAAACACACTCATGCACACAGTATCTCATGTGAAAAAGAAGTGAGCTCAGGGACCGTTCACACAGAACGCATTTCTCCATTCCAGTGCACTACTTTTCCTTTGTTTTTCTATGTAAACATGTGCTAGACAGACGTATATGACCATTGCGCTTGCGTCTCACATCTTGTTTTTGAGATGCCGTGTCAAGTTAAAAGAATTTAAACTTTTACACGCAACGCCGTTAATCAATGTCGGTTCCAAAACAGTGGACCAATCAGAAGACCCTGGAGGCGGGGCAACCGTTACAAGCTTTTGTTTACAGTAGCAAGTTGGCATGGCAACTGTTTTATTTGACGGCAGCATGGTGGAGGAGGCACTTATAGTGGCTGTGTCCAGATATCACAATCTGTTTCTTTAAAAAACGAGCCTGATATTCTCTATCTATTTTGCTGTTTGGCTTTTTTGTGTTATTTCCATTATTGCATTACATCTCAAAAGTTCATCTCGATACCTACGCGTTCTGCACTGCGTTTAAAAAAAAAAAAAAAAAAAATTCTTGAGTGCTGCATCACACATTTTTAGATTACAAGACGCGTTCTGTGTGAAAATAACCTCACTTAACCAACCGGCAACTAGGGACACGAGCAGGGATACAAAACGAACCAACACAGGACAGAGAATAAATAGGGAAGGAAATTAGTAGGGTAACAAGGGAAAACAGGTGGGGTAAATGAACCAAAAATTAGGTAACATGAGGGGCTGGGTGAAGACTTATAGACAGGAGAACACATGACACTTAGGCCTTGTTCAGACTGTCAGCAAAAATCTGATTTATTTTTTATTTTTTGCATATTCAGATATTAACCAGGGGTGCGTTTCCCAAAAGCATCATTAGCTAACTATGGTCGCAAGTTCCATTGAACCATAGTTGCTTTTGGGAAACACACCACAGATGGGTTTTTGAAAGTCTGAACAGCAAAAGAAAAAAATTGAAATCAGACTTTGATTCAAACCACTTATGGAGGTGGTTTGAAATGCGATTCCAATCAGATTTGTCTCAGTCTGGATGCTCTGGCTGCTTAAATTGGATTTCAAATGGTCATTTGCGTTACCATTAATGTGACACACAACTTCAAAATGTCTACTGCATCAGAGTTTTTCTTGTGTGACAGAGAAGTTCTGCACTGTGACTCGACAGGGCGCTTGTTTGGAGATTGAGATGATGCACCTCCATTTTTCCTGCATCTGTTTTGAAAGGCTCATCAAAAACATGGGTACACCTGTGTCGTAACAAAACGACACATGCAGATACGTTGGTTATGTCTGGACACACAAATTGGATTTAATCACTTGCAATTAATAGTGTGGACAGTCTGCCTAAAAATATCTGATTTGAGAAAAAAATCAATTTTGACTGCAGTCTGATGAACAAAGCCTTAGAATCAAACAAACTAAGCCATGTGCCCAAATGAGACATCAAACAAGAACACACAGCCAATGAGAATTCTCACAAGCCACGTGTTCACACAAAACAAGACATGAAAGCACGCGGCCACGTGCTACACTGAATATGACAACACAAGAACCCCCCAAAAAACACACAAGACAAGAGCGCACGGTGAGTGAAGAGACAAAACATGGAGCATGAATGGTTGAAACCCAGCACTGAACCAAAACCGAACTAGTCAGGAGTGCCGGGTTCCAAACACCACGCGCATGCAACATATCACACGGACAAGAGACCATGCGGCCCAAGCAGTGTTGCCAAGTCCTCAGTTTTACTGCAGGTTAAAGCAATCTCCCCCCAACCCCCCGGAACGCGATTTTGACTGATGTCAAAACTGTGAAAAAAATACGTGATTGGGATAGTTTTGGACTAGTTTTTCAAAACAATTGGGCTGGTTTTGTTTCGCAGACCTGGCATCCCTAGGCCCAGCCACATACTCACACAAAGACAAGAAGATAGGAGTGTCAGGGCTCTGTCACCAATCTAAGAATAAACAGACCGAAGTGACAGAAACCTGACATTAAAAGTGTATTAAAGTATATAAGTATTCTTTTTAAAAGTAGTGTGCATTTGCACCAATGATTTCTCTGGAAATTATACTTCCAATTAGGAAAAAAAGTTGATTATTGGTATTTAGTGCTTACTAAGGCAAACTATTGCTCAAAGGTTCATTTGTGTTCAGGGCTTCAATGATGTTGCAAAACAAGTTGCTTGTTGATGACTAGAAGTGCTATTACTTTTCTGAGCAATTTGATCTTTGAGTAATTTTTTGCTATGATAAATCGAATGAAAAAAAAAAAAAAACTAAATTCATTGTCATGGCTCTTCTGCTGCACCTTGCTCCTGAGTTAATTGTGGTTAGCAATTCTGACTCGAGTCCTGAGAGAATAAACATACTGTAATTGTCAAAGTGGAGACTAAAAATGCTGAAATTGATATGCGGTTTACCTCCCAGACTCACTCTCTCTCTCTCTCTCGCAATGCCTCTTGTGTGTGTGCGGGTAGAAAGTGAATATGTGTGGCCGGTGTTGTGGTTGTGCGACAGTCTTTTTTTTTTTATCATAGAATTTTTGTACTCTAAGTACTCCAGTAGTCATCCTCAAACTCGAGGTCAAGTTCCTCTTCCCAAGCCCTGATTATTTTAATGTTGTGAGAATTATCCTTTGACAGGATAATTGCATATATCTTAGAGATAATCCCACCCATATGAAGATTCAGTTTAAATGCCTCCTCCCATGGAGACTTTGTAGGCAGAGAGGGAAACCCAGAGAGCAGAGAGGAGACACAGTGCCTAATTTGAAAGTACCGAAATAGGTGAGAGGAAGGCAAATTAAATGACGATAATTCAGAAAAACTTGCAAACACATTATTAATGAAAAGATCTTCAAAGCATTTCAGACCTTTCTTTTCCCAGAAAGAGAATACGGAATCTGAAAAGGGAGGAAGAAAGAGATGATTATTTTGTATTGGAGCCATGGTTGATGCCGAGGTAAATTTAAAATGACGTCGAAATTGAAAGAATATTTTAAGAGAAGAGCATACTATTGGATTATCCGTGTAATGTGAAGGGGACATGGGGAGAGAAGAGAACACCATAGCAGGGAGAGATGTTGAAATACAAGACTTAGCTCCAATACGGTGCGCTCTATCCAGCAGCGGGGGAGTGGGAAAGATTTCTGACCCGAGCACGTCCTGGAAAAATTGTGACATGAACGTAACCGGATCGCTCCCTTCTGCTCGCTCGGGGATGCCGATGACCTGGAGATTGCAACGCTGAGAGCGCGACTCCAAGTCCTCCACTTTATCGGTGAGTTGCTTGTTAGCCGAAGTCAACTTTAGCACCGTCTGTTCCAGTGCTACAATGCGGTCGCTGTAATCGTTCAAGTGCTGATCAAGCTCGTCAATGTGCCTTCCTTGTGATTCAATGCTTGATTTAAAACTCTCAAAGGACGCAACAACCGGGGCAAGAGCAGAATCGATGGCTGCTTTCACCTGTTCTGCGATGGTAGATGATAGCTCGGAGATCAGAGTGACACGGAGATTTTCCAGATCCAACGGCAGCTTGTCACCATGGCTCTCTGTCACGGTCGCTGACGATTTAAGTTTACGTTGCCTTTCAGAAACCATAAATCCTTCCAAGCTACAATTGAATAAGTAGTTTGAAAAATAAACCACCAAGTGTGCTTAACGTTTCAGGCAGCCTGAAAGATATAATAGAACGACAAAGTGCTCGGGAGCTAACTTCAAGCGCGTCTTCTCACTTACATGCTCAGCTGGAAGTCTCGTTGTGCGACAGTCTTGATCTAAATATCGCCTTCCCACTGCATGCAGCCGAGTGACTGTAGCTCAGAGAATCCTGCTCCGGCCGCACCTGTAAAACATCACTCATCACATCCCTCCATCCCAGCCTCACCCTGCTCCCATATCCCGCTTCAGCAGACACACTGTATCAGATTAGATTCACTGAGGTGACATGCTGAGGTGTTTTATCGTAGAACTTTGAACTGTGTTTGGTTTGGTGTGTCTTGATTTTGGAGAAGAGTGCTGGGGTGCATTTCCCAAAAGCAACTATGGTCACAAGTTCCATTTAACTCTGTTGGTAAGGACAGAACTTGCGAACATAGTTGGTTTTGGGAAACGCACCCAGGTCAGTTTGTATTCCTCACATTAGCATTTTAGCATGGAATTAGCATTTTAGCATGGGTTCCCACAGGAATTTCAAATGGGTTTTAGAATGGAAAACAGTTCTGAATTTAAAATACAAATGAAAAGTAAAATAATGTCTGTAGTTGACATTACTTGAAGAGACTTTCACATTTCTTCTACAGTATAAATTAAACACAGTCTGACCTCATATGTGAATTCATTTGAAATCATTGTCTTCTTTACAAACATACACCACAATTCAAAAGTTTGGGTTGAGTAATATTTATTAATTTTTTTGTTTGTTTGTTTGTTTATTATCCCAAAAAAGATACTGAAAGAATTCTGAAGAAAATGTATCAGTTTCCACAAAAATATGAAGCAGCACAACTGTTAGCATTGTCTAACATTGACAATAATAATAAATGTTTCTTGAGCAGCAAATCAGCATATTAGAATGAGGATGATGCTGAAAATTCAGGAATATATAAATCATCATAGGAGTAGATTACATTTTACAATATATTCATGTAGAAAACAGTTCTTTAAAATTGTAAAAAATGTTCACAATATTTTTGTTTTCACTGTATTTTTGAAAAAGTAAATGCAGTCTTTGTAAACATAAGAAACTTCTTTCCGAAACATAAAAAAAAAAAAAACTCTTGCTGACCACAAACTTTTGAACTGTAATTTCTGCACTTTACCATCTCCATGAAAAACGTCTCAGGTTATGTATGTAACCCTAGTTCCTCAAGGGAATGAGACGCTGCGTCGAAAACGCTAGGGGAACGCCTTCTGCGACCCACGCTCTAAATCACATGTGAAATCAGTCCAATAGCTGAACGGGACGTCACGGCGGATGACGTCATGACCAGGCTGGATCTGGTGGGTGAGGAAGGAGATAGGGACTCGCCCGTCTCCATTCCCTCCGCCAGATCCAACTGCTCCGCCGCACGTGCTTTTATAGCTTCCTGGTCATGACGTCATCCGCCGTGACGTCCCGTTCAGCTATTGGACTGATTTCACATGTGATTCAGAGTGTGGGTCGCAGAAGGCGTTCCCCTAGCGTTTTCGACGCAGCTCGAGTTCCTGAAGAGGAACTGCATGCTTTCAGTGTGCAAGAAGCAGTCAGTTTTGAGGCCATTAAATAAATTAAAGCACATAAATTAAATTAGTATGTTGCAGAAATATGCAAATCGGGATCCTTTCAAAAACTGATCCAGAACAATGCACATTCTAAGAGACTTCTTTTAGAAAATCTTGCTGACCCCAAACTTTTGAACGGTAGTGTAAATTGCTAACAAGTTGCTAAATAAGGATTACTACGGGGATGTGAGTTTACATGCTTAATGAATCAGACAGCGGTTGTAGTCCTTCAGTGTTTCTTTACAAATTAAAATCATACAGATCTGTGCTGTGGGAAAGTCAACATGGAATCAGAATAGTCCCTCTCTACTGTCTGAATACACATCCCTGGTCATATTGAGCATGAATCCAGATATTATTCCACAGAAAACAGATCTTTGCCTTTGTAATCTTTCATGAAAATCTAATAACTTCCTCTTTTGTGCCTACGATCACCTATTGATTTAATACATTCATTTCATTAATGTTATGTCAGAAAGGCAATAATAGCAAATAGCATTAGACTGAAAAAGATATGTTGCCATTGGAATACAGGGAGTTATTATTGGAATACTCTGAGAGAGCAGTAGCACTGGGGTTACTTTATCAGTTCATGATGGATTAGTGTGGAAAACTGGGTCACACTGGCTCAATAGCATTATAATATCAAGGCCAAACACAAAGAGAAGGGTGTAGTACTACAGTTCTTTATATATTATGTTGTGTCCTGTTATTCCCTCACATACACACACACTAGCCTAACCCCACCCCCACAGCTCCACTAATGCTAAAAGTCGTCTAATATTCTTATCCGAGCCTTCAGATGCTGCTGCAACCCTCTTTGCTCCTGAGCTAACCAGCACTGTGTGTTTGAGTCATTTCCACAAGGTTACAGGAAAACGCAGTTCTGGCAGAAAGTGGCCTCCGTTGTCAGCTAAGAATGAGACAGCTAGCGGTTTGTCAGCTAGAGTGCATATTTGTGTGTTCTGCCTCGCTGACTGAAGTTGAGGCTTGTGATGATTAAAGGACGCTGAAGGTGAATCGTTGTCACCTTCTGACACACACACACACACACACACACACACCGCCTACCTCTATTTTACACAAATACTCACACCAACAGATGTGATGTCTCAGTCTAGAGCACGTCTTATGCCCGGTTCAGACTACACGATTTTAGCCCGATTTTGCCACAATTTGCTTGACGTAGGGTGTCGTGGGGATTCGTAAACGACAATGGGCGTCGGGACGCAAGATTCCATCATTTCAGCACGTGTAGTGTGTCATAATGGATGACAACCGATTCCGCGTCTGCGATGCTTCACAACATCCCGACAGAAAGATTAGCATGTTTAATTTTTTTTCTGTCGTCCACGACGAGTTCTGTCACATTGGTGACGTTGACCAATAGCAGCACAGAAGCTCTTTCATACACAGGTTTCAAACATGGCAAAACGAAAGAGAGATGATGGTGCTGCTAGGTGGAATTATGAGATGGAGGAAAGGTTCGTGGAGCTGTGGCAACAGTACTCCTGCCTGTATGATGTGTCATCGAGGGACTACCACGACAGAACAAAGAAAGAAAAATGCTGGCGAACTATAGCGGAAGCGCTTCAGCAATGTTTACACTCTTGTTTTCGGAAGTCAGTCGCTAGTTCCGCCTTCTCGATGACATCACGTGCGTCGTTAAAGACGGCACGCGATGAATGGTCGGGAAGCAACGTGTAGTCTGACATGTTTCTTGTCCACGACACGACAAGATTTTAGGAGTCAAAATCGTGTAATCTGACACAGTGACTATCGTGACTGACAAAAATATTGTGTAGTATTGTGTAGATTGCTCTCTTTTGACAGAACACATCAGGCGGGCAATGACAAGGCCAACAGTATGTGATCCTGACAGTGCAGATGGGACAGTCATTCTGGGGCGCACACAATCTCACTGATGTCCTGCTAGGGTTGCCAGCTGAGGAAATGCCTTTGTAGAATGTGTAGAAATGCCTATATATCCTATATACAGTAGTTTCACTGGTCTACGTTCTCAGGAATAATTTTCATATTTATGACTGTCTAATACAGTGTATCATATGCAGTGGAACACCATATGGTAAAATTTTAGATTAGGGAAGACATATTCACTATTAACTTTCCTTGGTGAACATAAGACACTTTAAGGTCCAATTCTTACTGTTAACTAACTATTAACTATGACTTTTGCCTCAATAAACTCCTAATTTGCTGCACATTCTTTCTAAAATGCGTCGATTTCTACAAAGACCCTCCTTCAAAAAGCGCAGTGTGCTGTGATTGGCCAGCTGACCCAGTGCGTTGTGATTGGCCGAACATCTCAAGCATGTGTCGGAAATGTAACGTCCCTTACCATAATCGTGAGCTTTAGCTTCCAAAGCAATTATAAGAATAGTTAAAAAGGTTGTCAGTTTTACTATATCACAACGGGCACGTCCTGCTTCAGCTCTGCTTGAGCGTCCAGTGTGAAGTAGAACACGAAGTGAATCGTGTTTGCCGTCTTTTTGCCGCCAGTTATAAGCAGAGAACAGAGGATACTACATTTGTAAACATAAATCCATCTCTGTCTGCACTTGTGATCATAATGACATACAATATGTGTTATACACTTCACCAAACTCAGCATTTGAACAGTCAATAGCAATTTATAAAACATACTAACGTGCTCTGATTCAGAAGCACCAGATTGTCCGAGCAAAGTTGGAATTGCCCCATTTTTTATAAACAGCCTTTCTGCACAGCCGGCCTTGTACTCTCCTAGATTCAGGAAACTTTCCTCCGTGATTTGTGCTGCACACACTCGAACATTTGGGTTGTACTATTCTGGGACAGTGTTGTAAATAAATGTTAATCACTGACTCCTAATTGCGTCCACTTTTGGAAGGCCAAAAAAAGTGCTTTTGCTTTCGCATAGAAACACAAAGCGTCTTCACGGCATGGCGGCAACAACACTACTGTGATACCTGAAACTACGCCTTCTTTCTTTGCGTATCCATTTGGGTGGTATTATGCAAATATTTCCACATAGTGATGTAGATATATGAGGGAGCGTTCAATCGAGGCGTTTTCGGACGGTCTGGATCAGCCTTCTCTTTTAGATAACATTGCAGATCTTATACATGCACAAACAGCTACAAAACACACTAAAGTAAAACATGAAAACGCATCATATGACCCCTTTAATAATGAGAATTGATCTTTAAAATAAAGTGTTACCTACATACTTTCAAAAACATTAAAAAAAAACTCTTGCTGACCAGAAACTTTTGAACTGTAGTTTCTGCAGTTTACCTCCAAGAAATATCTCCATGGAAAACTGCATGCTTTCAATGTGCAAGAAGCAGTCAGTTTTGAGGTCATTAATTAAATTTAAGTGCATAAATGAAATTAGTATGTTGTAAAAGTATGTAAATTGGGATCCAGTCAAAAAACTTTGATCCAGAACAATGCACATTCTAAGAGACTTCTTTTAGAAAATCTTGCTGACCCCAAACTTTTGAACGGTAGTGTAAATTGCTAAGAAGTTGCTAAATAAGGACTACAACTACTACGGGGATGTGAGTTTACATGCTTAATGAATCGGAGAGTGGTTGTAGTCCTTCAGTGTTTGCCTACAGCCAATATACTAATAATATGTGACCCTGGACCACAAAACCAGTCTTAAGTGTCAATTTTTCAAAATTGAGATTTATACATCATCTGAAAGCTGAATAAATAGGATATGGCAATATTTGGCCGAGATACAACTATTTGAATATCTGGAATATGGTGCAAAAAAAGTCAAAATGCTGAGAAAATCGCCTTTAAAGTTGTCCAAATGAAGGTCTTAGCAATGCATATTACT
>NW_015640234.1:161750-178664 GCF_001515625.1 Sinocyclocheilus rhinocerous | reverse complement strand
ACAGTATAAGTCATTATAATCCGTAATTATGTCCCCACTGAATGCAACTAATGCCTCGTGCCCCGGCCGGACAGAGCATCACAGTATGGTAGGGGCGTAACATTTCCGTCACACTCTTGAGGTATTCGGCCAATCACAACGCACTGGATAGCTGGCCAATCACAGCACACCTCACTTTTCAGACCGATGAGCTTTGTAAAAATCGACGCGTTTCAGAAAGGCGGGGCATAGAGGAGAAACAATAATGTACAGTATGTGGAAAATAATGTGTTTTTTTAACCTTAAACCACATAAACACATTTCATTACACCAAATACACAAAATAATGTTCTTTTTAGCAGCATCATATGACCCCTTTAAGACTGGTTTTGTGGTCCAGGGTCACATATGCTAGTAAAATGCTAATATGTAATATGCATGTTAAATAAGCAACTAGTTCATAGTGAATATGTGTTCCCTAATCTAAAGTCTTACCATGTGTATATACTATTAAATTATTTCATTTCATTTTATTATTTATTATTTTTATTTTTTTTGTGAACTCTATTTACAATTATAGAAATAAATAAATAATACAAATATCATGCAAAATAATAATAATAAAAAAAAAATTACAAAACGTTAACTTTTAATTTATATCAAATTGTCCAATACATTTTTGGTTTGTCAGCCATTCATTACTCCTGACCCTTGGCTAAACCCTTTCCCCTTAGTTACTGTTGCTAGGTCTGACAACCTAACTAACACTTGTACTGTCGCTGTCATTGAGTGAATTACTGCAGGAATTAATTAATCAAAATTAATTAATATTAAATAATCATTCTGGATCAACTGTGCATTTATATCTACTAAATATATTCTCTAGTTTTTAGTTTAAAATAAGTATATTAATAGCACTTTAATGTAGGGTATTTAACAGAAATGCTGAAAATCTGCAGAAAGCATGTGTTGCACATATTTTAAACTGAGTGCAGTGACACTTGGCCTGAATTACACGGCCAGTCCAACAAAATTGGACTCAGATACTTTCCTTTCAAAGCAAATACTCTTCAGCCAAGGATATGGCTCAGAAAGCAGTCGCTGTGTGTTAACTTGAGCCAGAATACCAGAGTCTTGTGATATTCATAATCAACAGATGATCATGCGTTTGTGCCAGTTCATATTTGTGTGTGTTTGTGTGTCCCAGTGACCTGCTGTCCTCAGACTATGTGGAGATACACTATGAGAATGGGAAGCCGTCCTTTGGAAGGTATGAACTATGCATTTATAATTAATTTTTTGTCATTTCACTCAAGTTCACTGTGTGTACTTTTTAGAGAATAGTTAGTCATACAGTAGCTGTTTTAATCATTGTCATATAGATAGCTACAGTACCATTTCATTTGAAAATTTTGAAAACTGCTGTACCTCTCACACCAAGATCATTATTACAATTGAGGAACCACCATGGTACAGCTGCTTTCATACTTGTAATTTATACCATTTTTTTATCTTTCCTGTTAATGATACCAGTAGAAAATCACTGGGACTCAAATGGAGAATGGTTTTTTGAGAATATGCCAATGGTATAAACTTATATTTACACTACAATCAGCTGAGATGTCAGTCTAAAGCTCAGAGAAGTCGGGAATGTTTAAAATGTTCAATTTATCAAATTAATTAAACCTTTGCAAACATTATTTTGATAAGTTCTGTTGATATAATAATGTTGATCTTTACATTAATTTAAACTGAAATTTCAGTGTTAATTGAATTTTGGGTTGCACTTTATTTTACAGTACGAGTACTTACATATACTTACAGTGTACTTACAGTGTACCTACCTAAGAAAGTTCTGGTAATACCTGGTAACTATATGGGGTAGGGTTAGGTTTAGGGGTAGGTTCAGGGTTAGTAACTAGTTATTACCTAGTTTTTGTAATTACTATAATAAGTACATAGTATGTACATGAGGAACAGGACTGTAAAATAAAGTGCTACCAGTTTAGTTACATAGTAACTACTTAATTTTGGACTGTGTTTTTTTTTTTTTTTTGGACCGAGAAATTTTGGAACTGCATAAATGTTGAAATAAATGTTGAAATTAAAGGTGGGGTAACCAATTTTGCAAAAAAACGCTTTAGAAAACTGAATCGGGCCGAATAGCAAAACAAACTTGTAGCCAATTTGCTTTGTTTCACAGAACTAATGGTTGCCTGGGTTGCGTACGTATGTGTGAGGCGGAGCTATCAAAATAGGGGCGAGACCCTTTTGGGGTAGGGGTGTGTTTGTTTTGGTGATTTCAAATGTCAACATTGGCTACCAGAAATCACTTACCCCACCTTTAAGCTTTATTTCATGGTTTTTGTGCTGTTATGTTTAAAATTTAAAAGAGTTTTTGTTATGTTGGATTTTGTGATTACCATTGTGCTGAAGAGTAGAGCTTGTGGTTCAGTTGTGGGTTGATACATGAACACAGACAATATAAGCAGTGGCTGCACTAATGCCAGTGACAAGTAATATCTTACTAGTTCATATTTACATGTTGAATAAGTTACTTTTAGCATGTGCTATGCTAGCTTTTCATTAGTTGGATTAATTGGTTCTAGGGCCACCAATCAATTATGAAATGAATTGGAACAACTGTATTGTAATTGAACAACTGTAATTGCCTGTTTTTAAAGTGTAGCTGCCTGCAGGGTTGTGTGACGGTAGAGGTCAGATGTATCTAGAAGATGACGAATGTGACACAGTATGAGAGAGAGGGAGAGTAACAGAGAAAAGGCCATGAACGGAGGGAGAGAGGTAGAGATGCTTATAGGTGTTAAATCAGGAAGAGTCTGTGACTTCACTGCTGAATCAGTGTGGCTCGATTCACCTGCTGATCAGCTCACATGACCAGCAGACGTTACTCTGCAGTAGCAATGCAGAGAGAGACAGACACTCCACGCTGAATCACTGTAATACATATAGTATAGAAACATTAGACTGTTTATTGAACGCATGTATATACACCGAAATACCCACTATGGAGTCAATTAAAACATCACTGCTTCTCTTTTGTGGCAAAAAATGCAGGGAACAGGACAAAACTGAACCGGTTTGTTTGGGTGCGTGTGTGTTGTCAGGGTGGAGAGCACTGTTACTACCATGGCCAGATCAGAGGGAATGACAACTCTCATGCCTCTCTGTCCACCTGTAATGGTTTACAGTGAGTACTGGAGTGAATTCATCCGCTTAAACAATATCTCAAAGCTTTCTCTACTATATACTGACTTATTCAGCTGTGTCTGTATTTTTTCTCATTTTTAAGTTGCTTTGGATAAAAGCAGCTAAATTAATAAACAAAATTGTTTGTCTCTCTGGTTTTCAGTGGCATGTTTGATCCATGTGTACACAATTGAGCCACTTAAACAGAATCACTCTATTGTAAGTATTCCTTATTAATCCTAATTTTTTTTCCAGCTCCACAGACTAACTCTAAACACATTTATGCACCATGCAATTCATGCAACTTAAGTATGCTGATAACTCCATATGAAATAATTATTCTACTATTTTACACATTATCCTATAATTGTACTTTGTTTTTATTATATTTAACAAAATTCTTATAGATTATACCTAAAGATGTAATACATGTGGTTATAAATAGTAAATTCATAGCAGAATTAGACATGTTTCTGACTTACTGTTAATATGTTTGGGATCACTGTAATTTTTTTGTTGTTGTTAAACTGATAATTTTATTTAGAACAGAGGCATTACATTGATTTTATAAAGACAGTAAAAACATTTATAATGTTACAATACATTTTTATCAAATAACTGCTCTTGTTCAAACTTTGTTCATCAAATCCTGAAAAAAGAGACACTATATCACACACTCCACATTCATTAAGCAGCACAACTGTTTTCAACATTGATTATAGTAAGAAATGTTTCTTGAGCAGCAGATCAACATATTAGAATGATTTCTGAAGGATCTTGTGACACTGAGGACTGGAGTAATTGTTTTGAACTGCAATAATCTTTCAGAATATTACTGTTTTTCTGTATTTTGGATTAAAAAATGCAGCATCTCTGAACATATTGTATATGTTTGGGCAACCTCATAAGAATGTTGAATATGTGTATATTTCCTATAAGCATACAAAGAAAGCAACATTTTCCAATACTTGCTTGCACATTAATTTGGGCACATGAAGCCTGCAGTGAGAATATGAGATATATGACAGAACATATACAAATCTGCTGTTGACAACAAAGATTGTTGTATAATTTTTGTGTGCAGTATGGTTCTACTAATGTTACAAGCTCTAGTGTAGCCATTTCCTCTGCACATCAACTAAAACTATAAACACTTTAATGATCTCCATACACTCTCTCCCTACACAAACTGACTCTACACACCCTCAACTAAATCTCTGAACTTTAATTTTAGACTAACAAACCCTCTTCTAAAAAACCCAGTCAAAAACCAAAGAGCACAATTCATTATAAACACTAATCAAAAGCACTAGGCCTTTTAAAATACATATGTATACATGTGAACATATAATTTGACATTCACTTTGGATGAACTTGGTGAGATCTGGCTGCTCATGCTCTGTGTTTTTTTTTCATTAGGAGGGAACAGCGAGACCACATGTGTTACGCAGGATGACTATCCTGCAGCAAACTACATCTGCAGGAGAGGAAGGTGCATACAGCACAGCTCTCACTGAACTCTCGGATGCAACAGATAGTTCACTCAAAAATGAAAATACTAGAATCCTATGTAAAAGAAGTACACTTAATTGTATGTGTACTTGTAATGTACTTCAAATCTTAAAATTATAATTTTAAAAATCTGTACTTGCAGATAATATTATATTAATGAAATAAAAGGCCACTTAAGTGTATTTAAAGAGAGACACATTCATGACTATGTTTTTAAAACACTTAAATACACTTTTAAAATAGTGCACTTTGTAATAATATCAAACTAAAAGTTTAAAATACATTTGAAATTATTGTTTTAATAATCATCAGTCGTGTTTTAAAGAAGTACACTTTATTTTTAATGTGTTACATTTTAATGCTAACTAACATGCTGTACTAAAGCACATGTAAAGAACTTGATTATAATCTGAACTGTAGTGTGTTATTCAATAATACATTAAACGTTTTAAAGTTAATATATTTTAAATGTACTAAAATGCAACTTTGGCATTACACAAGTGTAATTACAAATATATTTAAATGCATGGCATTCAAGTTTCAATAGAAATATTTTCAGTACATTCAGAAATACACTTTAACCATATTTCAATAGAAGTAATTGTGACATTTTATACATTTTATTGAAGACCTCCTTGAAATGATTGGTAAACGCCGACAGAGTACTGGTGACAGGTCCATTTGCCTCCCGGATTGATCTCGCCCATTGCAAGGCATGTCCGGATAATAAAGAGATGATATATGCGATCTTGGCTTGGTTAGTTGTGGACAGTTGTGGTTGCCTGGAGTAGGGACCCGCTGCATTCCTCCGCCTCGCCAGAGTATGTCGCTGGTTGGGCCATGGTACTGGCAGAGGCAGTCGGTTAAGGAGTGGGTGCTGGCAGTAGTAGTGATTGAAGGAGTGCTTGAACTAATTCAGCAAAAGAATCTGGATTCCGTTCATCGCTTGCTTCGGCATTGCATTGCATGTTGGTCAGGTCTTCTGTCAGCAAACAGAAGGAGACAACACAGATAACTTCCAAACACACTGATGTTTATTCAGAGAATTTGGGAGAGGAGCAAGCGATGATCGTATTAGTGATGAGACTTAGCAAGTGAGAACGTGGTGTTTATCTTTGAAGGATGATGTTGACTTCCACAGGCAGAATCCCAGATGGATGAAGACTGAAGAGGACAGAAGAGGGATCGACGACGGGTAGGTATAACAAGTAGGTAGCCGGATAAGTTGCTTCACAGTAGTGGACAACAAGACCTGACGCTGGTGAAGTGAAGAGTGACTGCTTATATGTGTGTGTTGATGAGCTTGAGTAGGTGTGCTGAATCAGAATCCTGGTGATTGTGATCGAGTGGGAGGAGCTGAGAGGTCTGGCGTTGAAGGTGTGACTGAATCTGTGACATAACATAGCTCATATGATTTGTGTACTATTGTATATTTCTATAGCTTTTTGTGAGGGACAGACTAGAGTTTACATCATTATTCAGTGCTACAGTTCAAAATAGTGCAGTGTTCTATATAATACTGTCATTTTGGGGTGAACTTTGTCTTTATAAAATTAATTCAAGTATATATTTCAGCAAATGTCTGTATGAGTCTACTGGGTGCTATTGTAGTAGACAGAAAAAAGAGCAATTGAAAGTCTCTATGTCACGTTACTGTGCTCTAAGGAGAAGCACACAACGCAGGAGGTATCAAATACACAGTCTTTAATTATAATCCACAAAGCAAATACCAGGAGTCTTGGAGCAGTGTAGCACAACACATTGACACAACTAAACATGACGGTGAACGGACAAAGACTCAGGGAGAACTCAGAACTTATAAACAAGAACCAAACATAGGGAACTAATGAGATGATTAATTAACACAGGTGGAAACTAATGAACTAATCAGGGAACAACGGAAAACTAGGTCAAGGCAGGTGAACAGAAACACAGGGAAATCTAAACAGAGACAGAACATAAACGTGACATATCGCCCCCCTCCCGGAAGGAGCATCCCGCGCCGTAACCGTTCCAGCGGGGAGGGGGGCAGGCGCCCTGGAGGCTGGTGCAGGGCAGGAACAGGGCGGAGACAAGGAAGGCCCCCAGGGCGGATCAGGGAGTTCAGGAGGCCACGGAGGAGCCGGCCATTCGGGAGGCCACGGAGGTGCCTTCGTAGCCTTGCCCAGGTTTCCCGGCTCGGCCACTATGGCAACGGATATATGCCCCCCCCCAAAAAAAAAATTTTCTTGGGGAAAACTAGATGTTTCCATGCCCAGAGGGATTCTGGAGGGCGCGCTGTAGGAGCGGAGCTGGTTAACGCAGGAGGCTCAGGAGACGAAGGAGGGCTGGACAGGACCAGCGGAGGCGAAGGAGACTCAGGAGACGAAGGAGGGCTGGACGTGAGCAGCGGAGGCGAAGGAGAGCTGGACGGGACCAGGGGAGACGAAGGAGACAAAGGAGAGCTAGACTCCTGGTTGAGCTAAGGAGAGCATTCTTGAGCGAACTCTGGAGAGCGGATAAGTGCTGAAAGCAGTCTTTTCCTCCCCATCCTCCTTTTTTGGTTTGAGGTTAAAGAGGCTACTGTCGCTATCCTAGGACTTGAGAGTGGAGCGGCCGGCGGGCTGGAGAGCGGAGCGGCTGCCGGTTCTGGGCTGAGGACCGGAATTGTTCTGGGAGGGGCTCGGGGAAACAGGAGGATATGGGTGGCCGGGGCCTATGGGCAGGCATGTCGAGGATCTCGGCATGGGGTGAGCTGGCGAGGCCCAGTGGTTCTCAGAAGGGGCTGGATGAGAATGGCTTTTATCTTCTCTAACTTCTTCTACTTCAAAGTTAGAGCCATTTAAATACAGGATGAGATTGATTAACTCAACCAAAGCGAAGTCACAAACGGGAGAACTACAACGAATTGTGTTCTCATCCAGTCCCAAATGAAAACAGGCACATAGTGAGGCATCGGGCCAGCTCACCTGATGGGAAAGTTCGATGAATTCCTCCACATACCTTATTAGAGGGCGACCACCCTGTCGCAGGCAGCACAGCTGGTCCTCAGCCCAATTAATCTTGTTTGGCAGTCCGTTCATCTGTCACGTTACTGTGCTCTAAGGAGAAGCACACTACGCAGGAGATATCCAATACACAGTCTTTAATTATAATCCTCAAAGCAAATACCAGGAATCTTGGAGCAGGGTAGCACAACACATTGACACAACTAAACATGACGGTGAACGGACAAAGACTCAGGGAGAACTCAGGACTTATGAACAAGAACCAAACAAAGGGAACTAATGAGATGATTAATTAACACAGGTGAAACTAATGAACTAATCAGGGAGCAACGGAAAACTAGGTCAAGGCAGGTGAACAGAAACACAGGGAAATCTAAACAGAGACAGAACATAAATGTGACACTCTACTGCCATGACTACAAACTTAAGAGTAAAAAAAAAAGTCAGTAAGTACTTTGAATGTCCTTTACCAATTCAAAAGATTTCATAGCACATAACTTTTCGTTGAGTTCATCATACTGCAGGAGCACTGGATGCCCTTTTTTATCAGTAAAATTGTCTGCATGTTGTTTGGAGAATAGAGAATGTGTTAATTTTTTCACTGAATACAATGTTACACTTTTGTTAGAAGATTTAAATTCTGTTTTGGGAAGGACTCTAAGAACGTAATCCCTAAAGAGCCCAACATAAAGCATAGGAAAAGCTGACAAACAAACACTTATTTGTGTGTATGTGTGTGTGCAGGCATGGAGGAGGATTTGTCTTGGCTTCGACGGAGGAAAAAGCGAGCTGTAAGAGTTTGAGTGGGACGCAGCTGAAGCTGGATACAGCCACAAAGAGATCCACTGCAGAGCAGAACAAGAACACTGTCAATGACACTATGCAAACCAGCACACATCCCATAATATCAGACAGCTTGACTCAGGCTTGTGCAATAGCAGCAGCAGCAATGCTGTAGTACCGACACGTTTAGTAGGCCTACACAAAGGTTACATCCCAGTTTGCATACTATCTATACTACATTGTATTAATGTGTTCTAAACATTAGTAAATTAAAAACAGCATGATGGATTTTGGAAATATGCATCCATTCATGCTTTTTGAGTTAATGTTGCACACAAACCGTGGCATTCCTGAGGAGGAGTTCATGACTCAATGTTTCAGTGTTAGAAAAATGCAGACAAATGTGAGGTCAAAGAGACCAGAGTACTAGTAGTTTTAAACGCATGAACGTAAAACATTATGTAATTATGGATTAATTAGATTTTTACATTTGTTAAATATTTGATGCAGTTTTATGAAATATTTTCCAACTGTACTTCTGAAAATAACACTAATGTTGAAAAGGTTTGGATTCACATAAACATTATGATTTTGAAGAAAAAAAAAACTGCTTCCATTTATTAGTGTAGCTATTTTTGTATGTTTCAAAAACCAATTTTATTTGTCATGACTTCTTTCAGAAACTATAAAAACTCTTACGACCCCAAACTTTCGAACAGTAGTTTTTGCACGCTCCAATCTCCATGAAAAACTGCATGCTTTCATTGTGCAGGAAGCAGTTAGTCTTGAGGCCATAAATTAAATTAAAGCTCATAAATTCAATTAATATGTTGTAGAAGTATGTAAATTGGGATCCAGCCAAAAACTTAGATCCAGAACATGAAAGTAACAGCAGAGTTTGGGATGTATGAAAGTTTTCAGGACACTTTTTTTTCTGTTTGTGAAGAGTATTCATGCAGCATCTGTGAAATGGGAAGTGAGCTGTGCTGAGGCATGATCTTGCTGTGTTGTCGTGTTTCTTCCAGATGCCGAGGAATGTGTTTGAGGAGATGAAGTACATAGAACTGATGGTCGTCACTGACCACAGCATGGTGTGTTTAAATGCTGTTTGAATATAATAGCACTGTATATGAAAGTATCTTTGGCCTTCTGATTTCCTTTGTGAAAAAGAAGTACACTTTGGCATACTTTAAAAAAGAATTCTTATGAAAATAATATACTTTGTTAGAATTTACTAATGTGCAGTGTGATGTTTTTGGACACTTAATTGCATGTTAATTGCTATTAAATTAAAATGTATTATTATAGTTTAGATTTATATTAAATGCAGTTCGCTGAACTCTAAAGTGCTTAATTGTAACAGAGATGCTGGAGTTTGGTTAGAATCCATGAACGGAAGTTTATTAAAGGTCAAGGCTTTAAACAGATGTCGATAATCAGGCAGAGGGTCAAAGTCAGAGAAGCAAGCAGATCGTTGATGCGTCCACCTCTAGTATGAATGGTTCGTTCGGATCAGGATGTCTTAGGATCGGGGCTGTTGTGAATAGTTCCTTCAATGTGTTGAAAGCGTTGTTAGCTTCCGAAGTCCAAACCAGTTTATTAAAGGTCAAGGCTTTAAACAGATGTCGATAATCAGGCAGAGGGTCAAAGTCAGAGAAGCAAGCAGATCGTTCGTCATACACAAGGGCAGAAGCAGAGACAATAGCGGAGAGGCAGGCAATGAGTCCAAACACAAACATCAGTCCTATCAGGCGTCAGAACAAAAGGGGCAGAGTACAAATACCGTGAGTCAAGAAGTCAGGCAGAATCATACACAGGAAATCAGTCAGGAACAGAGGAAGAATAACGCTTGGTAAAGCAGATCAACTGGCAATACTTCGCGATCAGCACATGGACTGGTCTCAGTTTATATGAGAGTCAAACAGGAAGTGAAAGCAGAGGAAGCAGAGGGAGTGGAGCACGGTCAGTACTCGGGCGAGGGCTCCCTCTGCTGGCTTGGCATTACATTAATATGTAATTCATAATTTTGTTTTTGAAATATGGTTCAAGTACTGCTAAATGTACTCTCAAGCATTTATGATAAACTAAAATATAAAATAACTAAAATATATTTCAGTGCCATTTCTATTGAAACTTGTGTGTCATGTATTTAACTATATTTGTAATTACACATTTGTAATAATGGAGCTGCAGTTTAGTAGCCTACATTTTAAATATATTGAATAACGCTGAAACACGCTGCAGTTAAAATTATAATCCAGTACTTTACATCTGCTTTAGTATGTTAGTCAACACATGAAAATAAGTGTAGCTTACTTTTTAAAAGTGTATTAAGAAACATGGTCATACAATTGTACTCTCTTTAGGTGCATGTGGTGCCTTTTATTTCATTAATATTATATTATCTGCAAGTACAGTTTTTAAAAATATATTTGAAGTACACTACAAGTGCACATTCAATACAATGAAGCACACTTCTTTTTCACAAGGGTTTAATGGTAGAGTTGTGTTTTAGGACAGGTGTGGGACTATTGTTTGATAAGAATGTTTATCCAGACTCTTGATAACATCCATCTTGAGTCAGTCTATGTTCATCGTCTCATTAGTGCAGTCGTGTCCACTAGAAGCACTCTGTTTCTCCTACACAGTTTGTTTGTTCTCCTGATCGATTCTTTAGCAGTGAATGCAGTATTAGAGTCGGAAATGCTGAATGATCGCACTAAAAGTGTGCAAAAATTTGGAGTGTTTGTTTGATCTTTTGATTGAATGTTTATGTAATTGTAACTATATGAACATTATCCCACAGTTTAGGAGAATGAAGTCCAAGCAGCACACACGCCACTATGCCAAATCTGTGGTCAACCTGGTGGATGCTGTGAGTTTCAATGTTATTAAAACCTACTTATTAGTCAGTTTACAGTGAATAATTTCTTCCATTGAATGTGGAAAGATGTTGTGGAAAAATGAAAGTTTACATTATGAAATATTAAATAATTTATATTATTACAATTATTTTGAAATGATGTCAGTATATTCAGTATGTCAGTGTGTAACCTGTAACATACTGTATAATTGTGTGTAGCTTTCAACAGCCATGATTTTTAATTTGTTTGATTTATTAGAACTGTGTGAGTAACCAATGGGGACTGCTTATTCGTCTGACCAATGGCAGATGGGGGAGAGTTCAGGAAACCTATTTGAAATAATGCAGTTCCATTTGTTGTCACTAGTGGTACATAAATAATACAGTTCACCTTTAATTTTATTTATGAGTAGACAAAAAGTGAGGAAGAATGAGACATAAACCTGTCTCTAATGGAAGATTTTTAAAGAACACCTGAACATGCGTGTGGCGCTGGTCGCTCTAGAGGTCTGGACGGACAAGGATCACATTCCCGTTAATGTGATTCCATTCGAAATGCTGCAAAACTTTTCCAAATACCGACAGCAGCACATCAGGCAGCACGCAGATGCAGTGCATCTGTTCTCGTGAGTTCATATCTGTTCATATTAACTGCTTACACACACACTCACATGTGCAGAAATGAAGTGTGCGTAATGGACCCTCTGTGTGTGTCTGCAGTAACGTGACGTTTCACTATGCTCGAAGCAGCATAGCGTATTTTGGAGGGATGTGTTCTGTCAGTCATGGGGTTGGTATCATTGAGGTGAGTGAATCACATGTAGATTGACTGACAGCAAATATCCAACTCATCCAAAAATTATCAAAATGAAAATATCTATATAGGAGTGAATATTACAGCTTATTTTACACAGTCACATTACTCTCAGTTTGCAATACTTTCAGTGTAAGTGAGCAAATATCACATAAAATGTTGATAAAAAATACATTAAGGTTCAAAAGTTTGAGGTAGGAAAGATTTGTTAATGTTTTTTAGTCTTTTATGCTCACAAAGACTGAATTAATTTGATCAAAAATAGAGTAAGAACTGTAATATTGTGAAATATTATAATTTAAAATAATTGTTTTATATTTAAATATATAGTTAAAATGTAATTTATTCCTGTGACGCTAAGCTGAATTTTCAGCATCATTACTCCGGTCTTCAGTGTCACATGATCTTCAGAAATCATTCTAATATGCTGATTTGATGCTCAAGAAACATAATAATAATAAAAATAATATAACAGTAAAACATAATACTGCAAACAGTTGTGCTGCTTCATTTTTTTTTGTGGAAATCGTGATACTTTTTTCAGAATTCTTTGCTGAATAGAAAGTTCAAAAGAACAGCATTTATTTGAAATATAAATCTTTTGTAAAATGATAAATGTCTTACTGTCACTTTTGATCAGTTTAATACATCCTTGCTGAATAAAAGTAGAAAGTAAAGAAAGAAAGAAAAAGAAAATCTTACTGACCCTAAAATATTTAATGGTAGTGCATTTTGTCCCCACTGCAATTCAGTTATTGAATGTAAGACTGTAATAACAATTTTAAACTTTTTACCCTTGTATTTAATCATCTGAATGTACATTATGAAAATAATGACTCAAATCACATCATCTATATCCTTGAAATCAAAATTGACCATTCTTCTTTTTTTTATTTTTACTAATGAATGAATGAATTTATTTTTTTGGAATATTGCAAATGATTTATACTTGCACATCATTATTTTGTAAAATTCATTAGCCCTCGTAATCTTTAAATTAAAAGAAACAACAACAAAAAAAACATAATTCCCCATGATTCAACGATCCAGCCTTTCAATTTTTTTCTCTCATTTGAGAAGCTGTTTCACTCAAGAGCAATTTCAACTTCCATTTCATGCCAACTTTAAACTCAAGTGAATTTGTATGCTTATATAGCTGCTTTATTCCCGTGTGCTTGATGTCTGTACAGTATGGCTCTACGTGGACTATGGCACCACTGCTGGCCCAGAGTTTGGCTCAGAATCTTGGTATTCAATGGGATTCAGCATCAAAGAGAAGTACACACTTGTTTAAAAAGTCTTGCTTCCTTAACTACTTTGATACTGACATATATAAAATATTAATAAATGATTGATTGTGTGTGCGTGTGTGTGTGTGTGTGTGTGTGTGTGTGTCTGTGTGTGTTCTGTTATTTTCAGAGGATTGTGGGTGCATTAACTCCTGGCTGGGCTGTATCATGGAGGACACTGGGTGGGATTCAACACAAACATTTTGTGATATACAGTGATATAAAATGACAAGTCTCCATAGTCCATATACAAAGTACACTATCATGACGACTCCTGTATGTGTGCCATAATTTATTTAAAATAAATTTATTTCATACTAAGTATACTTCAAATCCATTAGCATATTTACTGACATATCGCTCAAGACTTACTGATATAAAATTATAATTCAACTTTATTTGGAGTACTACTTGTGCACAATGCACATTTCTTAATATTATATTTTAATATCACTATTAATAAGGACTGTATGATCTCTGTATAATATCAGTCTTTAAATGCGAGATATTTAAAGTGTACCTAAAGTATACTTGTTCCAGTTTAGCACAATCAAATATCAGTATATCTTTAGTTGGACTTCAGCACTACTTACACTCAATTAAAGTGCATTAAGCACAAAATTCCAATTTAGCAGGCTTTACGTATACCAGTTTAGTATAATAAAAGTACAATTGCAGGGTATTTTTATTAAGCACAGAAACATGTAAATGTATTTGTAGTATACTTGCCACAAAATAAATGTGTTTCAAATACATTTTAGTATATTAATTTTCACTAGGGGTGCATGCGTGTTGAAGCAAATTATAATTTTATGGATACAATGTAGTTATTTCTTATTAATTTAATGAGTGTTTTAAATATTATGCATCTCAATGGCTCTGTCAGTGGGATAAATTATTGGAATAATTTGCATGACCAAACAGAAATAGGGACAAACAATGAAAACATGAATTTTGGCTTCATATGTCAGTTATGAAAGCTTTCTCCCTACATTTGTCTCTCTTCTCAGGGTCCAGCACCCGCGGACTTTCTCTAAGTGCGGTATCACCGATTTTAAAGAGGTCCTGTTGAAGGGAGGAGGGTCCTGCCTCTTTAACAAACCCAGCAAGGTCAGACCTCACCATTAACATCAGTATTCATTCAAAAGTAATAAGATTCAGTCTGAGAAAGTATATAAAAAGAAAGAAAGACAGGAGTCAAGTCTCTGCCTCTCTTAAAAAAATGTGTTTCTTCCATTGATGAACTGTATCTAAAATCCCCCAGAAGCACCTGTATTTTTGCCCTTGTGGAAAAGATGTACACTTTAGCATACTTTTTAAAAGAGTAAATGCTATATGGAAATAATATACTTTAAAATAATATACTTGAGCGCAAACTGAATGTAATGTTTTAGACACTTGAATGAAAATTAAAATGTGTAATAGATTGATATTAAATGCAATTAGCTGAATTTTAGTGTGTTTCTTAACCCACTTAAGTAGGACCTAAGCACTTCTTCATATGTAATTTCATAATTTCATCTATTGTCTTTGAAATATGGTTGAAGTACTGCTGAATGTACTTACAATTATTTATAATAAACTAGTATATACTTTAATGTAATTTCTATTGAAACTTGTATGTCATGCATTTAAATATATTTGTAATTACACATTTGTAGTGATGACGTTGCAATTTAGTACATTTAAAATGTGTTAACTTTAATAACAAAAATACAGGTATAATTATAATCAGGTACTTTACATGCACTTTAGTATGTTAGTCAACACATCAAAATTAGTGCACTTTTAAGCATGACAAAAGATTATTAAAACATAATGATTTAAAATGGACATTAAAGCAGTTCACATTTTTCCCAGATAATTGTTAATAATCAAAGAAATCCCTGCAAACTGTTTCATACTATTAACAAATTGGTCAATGACTACAGTGCCTCCAATGTGTCAGTCTCTGCCCACCTTTGTAATTGATTTCTTGATCATTTCAGTTTGAAGATCGACAATGCTCGAAAATGCATTACTCCGGTCACATCTGTCTCTTCTTTTGACATCTCACACTTCTCTGGCACCCCATTGTCTAAATTTTTCTCTCTGGATCTGGTTTCTCTTAGTAAGGAGGTCTCTCTAATGAAAGAAACCACTTCCATTATTGATCCTATCCCTACTCAGTTGTTTAAATCATGCTTCGCCTCCCTAGGCTCTGTTGTCCTTAATATAATAAATGATAAAATCCTTGAGCGTATTGTGGCTTCTCAATTGCACACGCATATCACTGATAATAATCTTTTTGAACCACTCCAATCTGGCTTTCGTAAACTCCACAGCAGGGAAACAGCTTTAGTTAAGGTTACTAATGATCTGTTGATTGCCGCGGACTCTGGTTGTCTTTCAATTCTGATTCTCCTAGATCTAAGCGCAGCGTTTGACACAGTCGATCACGCTCTGTTACTTACTCGTTTAGAAACTGTTTTTGGTGTTACTGACACTGTACTAAATAGGTTCAAATCTTACCTTTCAGACCGTAGACTATTTATTTCCCTGGGTGGATGTCGTTCCAAAGTCGGTTCAGTTCAATTTGGTGTCCCTCAGGGTTCCATTTTAAGCCCCCTACTTTTTAGTATGTACATCTTTCCTCTTGGTCAGCTCCTTAGACCCCTTGGTCTTAAGTTCCAATTTTACGCGGACGACACCCAGATTTAGATTCATTCTAAACCTGGTGATATTGGCTTTCTTGAACACAGCATTTCAAAGATTAAAAAAAATGTATCTTAATAGTGATAAGACAGAGGTAATGCTTATTGGTTCATCAGTAAAACCAGTACGTTAGCTCTAAAAGTGGAAGGCACAGCTTTAGAGTTTCAAAATAAATTTAAAATTCTGAGGGTGATATTTGACTCTAATCTAACTTTTGATCCTCATGTTCAGAATACAGTTAAAAATGAATTTGTTCATCTCAGAAACATGGCAAGACTCCGCCCCATGTTATCCCTCTCGGCTGCTGGAAAATTGATTAACACTTTTGTATTTTCTCGTATCGACTACTGTAATGCCTTACTTGCTGGGGTTTCTAAAACCACCTTAAGTAAGCTGCAGTCCGTTCAAAATTCAGCCGCTAGAATCCTGACAAAGACCAGGACAAATGAGCACATCTCTCCAGTGTTAGAATCGTTGCACTGGCTCCCTGTCAGGTTTCGGATCGATTTGAAAATTCTCATGCTGACCTACAAGGCCCTGCATGGTTTGGCACCACATTATTTGTCACAACTGTTAACTGCTTATATTCCAAGTAGTGATCTCCACTCCTCCGTTTCTGGTCTTTTAGTGGTCCCCCATACTCGTTTACACTCTATAGGTGATCGGGCCTTTTCTTCCTGTTCTCCAAAACTCTGGAGTTCTCTTCCAATTGAGATCAGAGAGGCTTAATCTTTTAGTGTTTTCAAATCTGCTCTTAAAAGGTTTTTTTTTTTTTTTTTTTTT
>NW_015640234.1:135923-161541 GCF_001515625.1 Sinocyclocheilus rhinocerous | reverse complement strand
AAAATGTTTTTTTTTTTTTTTTTTTTTTTTCAGAATAGCTTTTAAGTGATTTCTCTGTGTCATATGAATGGTGTTTATTTTACTTTTATTTAATTTTATTTATTGTTATTATTTTATCCTTTTTATACATGTAAAGCGCTTTGAGATGTACCTTTTAAAGGCGCTATAGAAAATAAAGTGTGCCCATGTTGCTAGTCATTTCGTCTAGTTCATGTGTACTTATGGGTACACAGAGCAATTATATTATTATTACGAAACAGTCATGAAAGTGAACTCTATTTAAATACACTTAAGTGGCCTTATTTCATTAATAATATATTATCTGCAAATACAGTTTTTTTTAAATACTTTTAAGCTTTAAAAAATACACTACAAGTACACATTCAGAACAATTAAGCGCATTTCTTTTTCACAAGAATGGACATGCATGTTCAGTTGTGGTGGATATTCTGAATACGGTCATCTTTATTCTGATTAATGTAAGCATTTAAACTGTAATATTAGCTTAATTTGGTTATGACGATCAGTTTAATGTGTCTACATGCCACATACATAAGTACGTTTTTTATATCTATTTAGCGAAATCGTATATAGATAATAGATAATGTCTATATGTGACTCCATTTTTTCAAATGCCTTTAGCTGTAACTGAGTACATATGCTGAAAATTTCATATCACATCTGTTTGCCTCAGAAAGCTGTTTGGAAATGTCTTCACCAAGATTGTGATGCCTGTTTTTGCATATGTGGAAGTGGGAGAAGAGTGTGACTGTGGACCAAGAGAAGTGAGTTCATGTGATACACTAGACAGCACTCAAAAAAAATGTATATATACATATATATTATATAAGCTTACAGTATTCAGCTTTGTGTGTACTTACGTGTGTGTGTGTGTGTGTGTGTGATATAGGAGTGCATTAAAGAGTGCTGTAAAAAGTGTTCTCTGTCTAACGGTGCTCACTGCAGCGACGGACCCTGCTGCAATAACACATGTCTGGTGAGAGTCAGTCATACAGTACAGTCATTTTTTTAAATATATTTTTATTTATTAAAAATGTATTTTTTAAAATATGTACCCCTGACACTGCAGCCCGTTGTACGTGGCCCCCCAGCCGGTGGTTGAGGCATCTGCGTCAACCACAGCATGTCTGAAGACCTGTTCTAGGGGCACTCCTGTTCTAGGGATTGTGTTGAAAGGTGCTCCACGCATTCTGTTTATCATTATTTACAGGCCTCCAAAATACTCTCCAGCCTTTGTTAAAGAGTTCACAGAACTGTTATCAGAGTTTGACTGTTTTGCTAATGCACGGGATTTTAATATTCACATACCTGTAGATAATGCACAAATCAAAACTACAAAAGAAATTATAACTGTTTTAAACGCGTTTGAACTGATTCAGTATGTGCATGGACCCCACACACAATCGTGGACACACTCTAGATTTAATCATCAGCAGAGGTCTAAACATTTCATCCATTGCTATTAAGGATGTAGCACTATCTGATCACTTCTGTATTTTTTTTGATATATTGATCTCTGCTACCACTGAATCTAGATCTGTCTCTGTCAGAAAGAGATGCATTAACGAGAACAATAGTGTGCTATTTATGCCTAACTTTACTTTCATGAGTGTTTGCAGGACTGTTAGGAGAGGTGGAGGTGTAGCTGCTCTATTTAAAGATGTCTATCAATGCAAGCAAGTGTCATTTGGTCAGTACTTGTCTTTTGAATATCTAGGGATTGTGTTGAAAGGTGCTCCACGCATTCTGTTTATTATTATTTACAGGCCTCCAAAATACTCTCCAGCCTTTGCTGAAGAGTTCACAGAAATGCTATCAATGATTTCCTCAGAGTTTGACTGTTTTGCTATTGCAGGGGATTTTAATATTCACATAGATAATGCAGAAAACAAAACTACAAAATAAATTATAACTGTTTTAAACACTTTTGACCTGATTCAGCATGTGCATGAACCCACACACAATCGTGGACATACTCTAGATTTAATCATCAGTAGAGGTTTAAACATTTCATCCATTGTTATTAAGGATGTAGCACTATCTGATCACTTCTGTATTTTCTTTGATATATTGATCTCTGCTACCACTGAATCTATATCTGTCTCTGTCAGAAAGAGATGCATTAACGAAAACACTAGTGTGCTATTTATGGAGGCTATATCTTTAACACCAAGCATTTCTGCAGACTCTGTTGATCTTCTCCTTGATTCCTTTATCTCAAAACTTAAGAATGTTATTGATGATATTGCTCCTGTGAAAGTAAGCAAGAAGACTGGCAGACAAAAAGCACCCTGGAGAAAATCAACAGCAGTACAGAGTATGAAAAGACAATGCAGAAAAGCTGAGCGGATGTGGCGGAAGACGAAACTTGAAATTCACTATAGCATCTATAAAGACAACCTTCATGCTTTCAATGTGGAGCTAGCCACAGCCAGACAGACTTTCTTCTCAAACCTTATAAACAGTAACTTAAACAACTCTCGCACTCTTTTTGCTACTGTTGAGAGACTGACAAACCCCGCAAGTCAGATTGCCAGTGAAATGCTCTCCGACAGCAAATGCAATGAGTTTGCTTCCTTCTTTTCTGAGAAGATCAATAATATCAGGAAGGCGATTAGCACATCCCCAAGTTATGCAGAGGTTAGACAGATTCGACCACAATATCAAAAAGAAGATACTATGTCTGCTTTTGAAGAAATTGATAGCAAAATTTTGGAAGAAATAGTACAGCACCTTAAATCGTCAACCTGCTATCTTGACACACTTCCCACATATTTTTTCAAAAGGGTGCTTAACTGTTTAGAAGCAGATCTCTTAGAAGTGGTGAACGCCTCACTTCTTTATGGGACTTTTCCAAACTCCCTGAAAACTGCAGTTGTTAAACCCCTTCTGAAAAAGAGCAATCTTGATAACACCATATTGAGCAACTATAGACCAATATCAAACCTTCCTTTTATAGGAAAGATTATTGAAAAGGTAGTCTTTAATCAGCTGAACAAATACTTAAACTCAAATGGATACCTGGACAATTTTCAATCTGGTTTTCGACCGCATCACAGCACAGAGACAGCGCTCATTAAGATAATAAATGATATTCGCTTAAATTCTGAATCTGGCAAAATATCAGTGCTGGTACTACTAGATCTCAGTGCTGCGTTTGACACTGTCGATCATAACATACTACTAGAGAGACTGGAAAACTGGGTCGGGCTTTCTGGGATGGCAATCAAATGGTTCAGGTCATACTTAGAAGGGAGAGGTTATTATGTGAGTATAGGAGAGCATAAGTCTAAGTGGACGTCCATGACATGCGGAGCTTAAACAACACTCGCACTCTTTTTGCTACTGTTGAGAGACTGACAAACCCCGCAAGTCAGATTGCCTGTGAAATGCTCTCCGACAGCAAATGCAATGAGTTTGCTTCCTTCTTTTCTGAGAAGATCAATAATATCAGGAAGGCGATTAGCACATCCTCAAGTTATGCATAGGTCAGACAGATTCGACCGCAATTTCAAAAAGATGTCACTATGTCTGTTTTTGAAGCAATTGATAGCAAAATTTTGGAAGAAATAGTACAGCACCTTAAATCGTCAACCTGCTATCTTGACACACTACCCACATCTTTTTTCAAAAGTGTGCTTAACTGTTTAGAAGCAGATCTCTTACGAGTGGTTAACACCTCACTTCTTTCTGGGACTTTTCCAAACTCCCTGAAAACTGCAGTTGTTAAACCCCTTCTGAAAAAGAGCAATCTTGATAACACCATATTGAGCAACTATAGACCAATATCAAATCTTCCTTTTATAGGAAAGATTATTGAAAAGGTAGTCATTAATCAGCTGAACAAATACTTAAACTCAAATGGATACCTGGAAAATTTTCAATCTGGTTTTCGACCGCATCACAGCACAGAGACAGCACTCATTAAGATAATAAATGATATTCGCTTAAATTCTGAATCTGGCAAAATATCAGTGCTGGTACTACTAGATCTCAGTGCTGCGTTTGACACTGTCGATCATAACATACTACTAGAGAGACTGGAAAACTGGGTCGGGCTTTCTGGGATGGCAATCAAATGGTTCAGGTCATACTTAGAAGGGAGAGGTTATTATGTGAGTATAGGAGAGCATAAGTCTAAGTGGACGTCCATGACATGCAGAGTCCCACAAGGCTCAATTCTTGCACCGCTCTTGTTTAGCCTGTATATGCTCCCACTAAGTCAAATAATGAGAAAGAACCAAATCGCCTATCACAGCTATGCAGATGATACCCAGATTTACCTAGCCTTATCTCCAAATGACTACAGCCCCATTGACTCCCTCTGCCAATGCATTGATGAAATTAACAGTTGGATGTGCGAGAACTTTCTTCAGTTAAACAAGGAAAAAACTGAAGTCATTGCATTTGGAAACAAAGATGAAGTTCTCAAGGTGAATGCATACCTTGACTCTAGGGGTCTAACAACTAAAAATAAAGTCAGGAATCTTGGTGTGATTCTGGAGACAGACCTTAGTTTCAGTAGTCATGTCAAAGCAGTAACTAAATCAGCATACTATCATCTCAAAAACATTGCAAGAATTAGATGTTTTGTTTCCAGTCAAGACTTGGAGAAACTTGTTCATGCCTTTATCACTAGCAGGGTGGACTATTGTAATGGTCTCCTCACCGGCCTTCCCAAGAAGACCATTAGACAGCTGCAGCTCATCCAGAACGCTGCTGCCAGAATTCTGACTAGAACCAGAAAATCTGAGCATATTACACCAGTCCTCAGGTCCTTACACTGGCTTCCAGTTATATTTAGGATTGATTTTAAAGTACTTTTACTCGTTTATAAATCACTCAATGGCCTAGGACCTAAATACATAGCAGATATGTTCACTGAATATAAACCTAACAGACCACTCAGATCATTAGGATCAAGTCAGTTAGAAATACCAAGGGTTCACACAAAACTGAAAGTAACGGTTGGATGTGCGAGAACTTTCTTGAGTTAAACAAGGAAAAAACTGAAGTCATTGCATTTGGAAACAAAGATGAAGTTCTCAAGGTGAATGCATACCTTGACTCGTAGGGGACAAACACTAAAAATCAAGTCAAGAATCTTTGTGTGATTCTGTAGTCAGACCTTAGTTTCAGTAGTCATGTCAAAGCAGTAACTAAATCAGCATACTATCATCTTAAAAACATTGCAAGAATTAGATGTTCTGGTTCCAGTCAAGACTCGGAGAAACTTGTTCATGCCTTTATCACCAGCAGGGTGGACTATTGTAATGGTCTTCTCACCGGCCTTCCCAAGAAAATTATTAGACAGCTGCAGCTCATACAGAATGCTACTGCCAGAATTCTGACTAGAACCAGAAAATCTGAACATATCACACCAGTTTTTAAAGTACTTTTACTTGTTTATAAATCACTCAATGGCCTAGGACCTAAATACATTGCAGATATGCTCACTGAATATAAGCCTAACAGACCACTCAGATCATTAGGATCGAGTCAGTTAGAAATACCAAGGGTTCACACAAAACAAGGGGAGTCCGCTTTCAGCTATTATGCCGCCCGCAGTTGGAATCAGCTTCCAGAAGAGATCAGATGTGCTCATATATTAGCCATATTTAAATCCAGACTCAAAACTCATCTGTTTAGCTGTGCATTTAAAGAATGAGCACTGTGCTACGTCCGAACTGATTGCACTGTATTTTATATATAATAATTTCCTATTTTTAACTGTTAAATTCATTTTAAATCAATTTTTAAATCATTTTGAAAGTTTTTAAATTCCTTGTTTTATTGTTGTGATTATTTTTTATGATTATTGTACTTCCTTTTATGTAAAGCACTTTGAATTACCATTGTGTATGAAATGTGCTATATAAATAAACTTGCCTTGCCTTACTATTTAAGTACAAGTGCACATTCAATACAATTAAGCACACTTCTTTTTCAAAAGGCATGTGTGAGAGCTGTCTCTCTTTCTCTCTTTGCCTCAGTTCTATCCTCGGGGTTACTCGTGCCGCTATGCAGTAAACGATTGTGATATTTCAGAGACGTGCTCAGGAGACTCAGGGCTGGTCAGTGGCATACAGTATCAGCACTACTTGAAAGACATTTAACGGTCTGATTATCCATGTTTTTACTGAACCTTTCTTTTTGTGTGTGTGTGTGTGTGTGTTTGCAGTGCCCTCCCAACCTACACAAGCAGGACGGTCACTTCTGCTCTCTCAACCAGGTAACCACAACAAAAACATAACCGCTACAGTGCCAGTTTACTCTGAAGAAATGCCATATTTAATACATATCTACAAGCCATCAATTGATTATTTATAAACTGATTAAAAGCCATTAAAGCTGCTAATCCACTGAAACATGATGATGATATTATTTATTAGTGGTCGACCAATAAGGGTTTTTGTAAATGGCCATTGACGTTATCTATACAGTAGAAAGCAGGGTGAGCGAAGCCAAGTCCTTTTGTGATCTTAAAGCCCTTTCTGATATAAAGGCTTATGCTTGAATCCTAGAAATTCGTTTTGTAGACAAATGTCAGTACATAAATTAAAATATCTTTACAAAATTAACTTTAAAAGTTACATGATAAGAAACAAAGAGTCGTCATGCAGGGTTATTTAATTTTTTTTTTATTTGCATTTTTGGTTAATACATAATTCACCTACTTCCATTTGAGTAATTTCATAACTTTGATGACTTATTCTACTATTACTTTATTGGTAATAATAATGGTAGAAATTTATTAAATTAATAAGAAGTAAATCAATGAAATTTAAATGCACTTATGAGAAATAAAAAAACAACACTGAAAAGAGTAATGGTAGCCATTTGCATTCATTAACTGTATTAAATTGATAATTAGACAAATATAAATACTTTCTCAAAATATTTGAAAATTGCATTAGCCCTAAATAATTAGCATATTTTGGTCAAGCAGGCACTGTTATTTGTATTGATGTTAATTATCTTAAAAAGGCCAGTAATTGGCTGATTAATCTGCCTGATCGATATCTCTTTCACTATTAATTAGTGAGACTTTATTGTCTTTGCAGGGTCGCTGCTATACTGGGGAGTGCAAGACGAGAGACAGTCAGTGTAAATATGTGTGGGGTCCAAGTGAGTGACCATTTGCCGTTGTCATTAACAGCCAATCAGCAGTCTGCTCCACTATGGATGAAGTAACACAGAAGTAAACTATTTTCTAAAGAGCCCCTAAAGGGACACAGTGATGGCAAAAATAAATAATAAATAAATACAAAAATGTAAAAAAAAAATAATAAATAGACAGGAGGAAAAATTATATATTTCAGTGCTTTGCATTTTCTCACAAAACTTTTGCTTTCACCCCCAAGAAATTGAAAGTTTTTCGGGGAGCGCAAAAGTTTTGCTAGTGAAGCAAAGATTATCGGGGGAGCGCAATACTTTTGCAATAGAACGCTAAAGTTTTGCGAGAGAACACAAAAGCATTTAAATATACTTTGTTCTCCTATCTCATTTTTTTTTTTATCACCATGTCCCCTAGAGGCTCCATAGTTTTCTTTTCCGCTACTGGTTAATAACTGTAAGAATAACAGTGCAGTAAATGGTAAAACTATTTGCACTACAAACCAGTGTGTTTATGAGTGCAATAATAAATTAATATAACAAATACCACTTTGCAGAATCAAGCAGCATAATGGACTGCTTTTTTACAGCTAAAATAACTGGAAGCAAATGACCCCGGAAACTTCGCACATTGAAGTTACAAATGTCTGCATATATATATATATATATATATATATATCCTGAAGTTTATTCTCTCTTTCCCTTGTTTCCCATTTTCACTCTTTTTTTCTGTTTTCATACAGAGGCTGCGAGTTCGGAGAAGTTCTGTTATGAGAAGCGGAACACAGAGGGCTCAGAGAAGGGAAACTGCGGTCAAGACAGAGACAAATGGATCCAGTGCAGTAAGCAGTGAGTTATAAACCATGACGAACTCAACACTACAATGCTTAGGGCACTATGGGTGCCCAAGTCAAAATACCCCACCAATCACTATGATATTCTGGTCTAGATACGTCTCATGTCCTAGTGGATTTTTCACAGTTATTTATTTATTGATTTGTTTTTCACCAGGAAAAAAAAATATATACATTTGATTGCTTAGACAAGTAATAGCACAAGTCTCCTCAAAAAGCGTCATGATGTGAAGTAAAATGGTTACAAATAACAAACTAGAGCTACAACCAACTCCTGAGACCTTTTTAAAACTTTAACTTTGTAACACCTGCTACATTTCCATTTGGAATCTGTGTACAGTTAAATATAAATGGTCATAAAACCGGACTTATACTTTGAAGTGATGCTGTCAGATGCTCGTGCTGCGAACCTCTACAGATCATGGTGCTTATTTATTTACTTTCATTTTCAGTTCGAATCATTGTTTCAGTCTGCACATTTCTTATATTTTGTGTTGAACTCTGTGGAACTGATGAGCAAAGGTGCAGAAAAAAAGACAAACAGCTTAAATATTTTATGATCATTGTCAAATGTTTTAACATTCATTCTTTACTAGCTTCATGCGTAATTTAAGATGTTTATTGTTACACTACATTTGAAAATGTGTAGATAATGTTACTAAACATATCTACTTTGTCTTTTGATTTGATTTATTTGTTCTTTAGAAAACTGAAACCAAGTATAGATAACATGATTGGTCATAACTATTTTTATGGAAACACAAACATGTTTTTTTTTTATTTGTTGGATTATATACACTTAGATATTATTATTATTTTACACTGTAATATGCATATTTATTTATTTCTGGTAAAAGCTAGCATTGTCAATAGAATAAAATCAATTGACCTGTTGTTCAGCTTTAGACAGTCTTTGGAAGCAGAATCAAACAGTATTGTCAAATATTGTGAATGTGTTAAAACTTTTTTCACAGACCCTCTAGCACCCTCTTGTTTCCCCTGGGGTCCCCGGATGTTCTTTACAGTAGAGTCACTGTGATTTTTGTGCTGTCTCTATTGCAGTGATATATTTTGCGGATATCTGTTGTGCACTAACACTGACCAAATCCCACGGATTGGAACTATAAAAGGAGAAGTCACTTCTACTCATTTTAACCATCAGGGCAGACTGATTGACTGCAGGTAAGACACACAATATGTGATCAGTACGTTTTTATCATGTATGATAATCAGAATCTATTTCAGTTCCAGCCATTAGCATTTTATCATTGTATCACTGAGATTACGCTGGCAGGATCACACACACACACACACACACACACACACACACACACACACACACACACACACACACACAGTTTTGTCAGCGGTGGCCACGTCTTGCTGGATGATCAGACTGATCTCGGGTATGTCGAGGATGGAACTCCATGCAGCCCATCTATGATGTGTCTGGACAGGAAGTGTCTCCCTCTTCAGTCTCTGAACATGAGCTCCTGTCCCACCGGACTCAACGAACACGTCTGTTCCAGTCACGGGGTGAGACTGTTGAGCTTTACTCATTTACTCTGAGCATCCATTTCTCATTATACTTAGAAATGAATACTTTCAGTAATACACAGAAATAATTAATGTGATTTGTATTATATGGTGAATTTAAATAGGTGTGCAATAATGAGGCGACGTGTACATGTGACACAACGTGGGCGGGGACAGACTGCAGTATGCCTGACCCTCCAAAAGTACTGCCCCCTGCTGAAGATGAAGGACCCAAGGGTCTGTTGCTCTGCTCCTACACAAACACAGATGCAAACACATACAGAGACAGTGGAGCTTCTTCATAAAACAACGGCAGAAATGATAGTTATTACAGTCTGGTTATTTTGAATGGATTTGTGATTGATTTACATGGAAAATCATTATGTCCAAAAGGCTCAAACGTTCAGTTGTTTGGGGTCCAAGACTGCATTTAATTAATCAAAAATGCAGTAAAAACGAATAAAAAAAATAAAATAAAAAAAAACTTCTAACTGAATATAAAATGTAATTCTGATGTAAAGCTGAATTTTCAGCATCATTACTCCAGTCTTCAGTGTTACATGATCCTTCAGAAATCAGTCTAATATGCTGATTTGATGCTCAAGAAACAATTAATATTATCAATGCTGAAAACAGTTGTGCTGCTTCGTATTGTTATGTAAATCTTGATAAATTTTTCAGAATTATTTGATTAAAGGGGTCATACGATGCGATTTCAATTTTTCCTTTCTCTTTGGAGTGTTACAAGCTCTTGGTGCATAAAGAAGATCTGTAAAGTTGTAAAGACTAAAGTCTCAAATCAAAATCGACGCGTTTCAGAAAGGCGGGGCATAGAGGAGAAACAATAATGTACAATATGTGGAAAATAATGTGTTTTTTAACCTTAAACCGCATAAACACATTTCGTTACACCAAATACACAAAATAATGTTCTTTTTAGCAGCATCATATGACCCCTTTAATGGAAAGTTCAAAAGGAGCATTTATTTGAAAAGGAAATATTTTGTAGAGACCCGATTCACACCAAGAACAATAACTTTAACGATAACTATATTAGCATCCACACCAACAGATGATAATCTTTTGTTTATTAAAGTGTGTGCTTCTGTTTTTTAAGCTGCTTAAATTCTCAACCGCTTTATAGTGTGATGGATTGTGATTGGCTGCCAATGTTTTTAACAGTCATCAGCTGGAAAAATCATTCTGTAAGTGATTTCAGCGATATTGTGTTATCATGGAAATGTATGGATGTCGGTATTCTCATGGAAATTGAATGATAATTATAACTTTTTAGTTACAGTTGTAGTTATAGTTATCATTCTTGGTGTGAAAGGGCTATAATAATGTAAATGTCTTTACTGTCACTTTAAAATACATTGTCTCTGTTCCTATGCATAGGGGTGCTTACAGACTTATAGATGGAATAGCAGCAGATGTTTCTGACTTTGGAAGTGGCCTGTGGTGGGATTTGAGAAAGTGCTGCTTTCTAAAGTGCAGTGACCCCAATGATGCATGTCAGTACCATCAAGTCAGTTTTATTTATGACAGAGTAAGAAAAAAAACTCATATCTTAGACGCACCGACTTAGGAAGACAGGAAGAGATTGTTTGACCAACCTGTGAAGTGATTAACCACAGTTTATTACTTAGTTTTTATATGCAGTGTTATTGGCTGACCTCCAGTACTAAAATACAAAAAACTTTTAAAGGAGGCAAAGGTGGCATAAAAATGCTTGACCTTGTAAAAGCACATAAGGTTTTGCTGGAAAATAAATGTTGAGATCTAGAGAAGCAAAGCTCATGTCCCGTTTTCCCACACTTGCCCAAACAGGTCCTAGTGCCACCAATCTCATCATAGGGTCGATTGCAGGGGCCATCCTGGTGGCAGCTATAGTCCTGGGGGGGACAGGCTGGGGGTTTAAGTATGCACTGGTCTGCATGTCTCTTCGCTCTAACTACACCCACCACGGTTTGGGTTTCTGCTGCAGACGCTGTACCAGGACAGAAACGTGTGTGAAGTACTGAGAGCCAGAGGCAAATAATGCAGAACTCTGAGTGTTAATTCTGGTCTAAAACCTGCAAAAGTCACTGCAGCAGAACCTCAAACCAGCTTGAAGGGCCCAGCTGAAATCTTGACCTGCATGTTAAAATGACACACAACCTCAGTTGTCATTCACCACCTGCAAGCCTCACAGACTGGCATTCACAGCACAAGCTGGAGAGGCTGAATCTACTTGGTGCAGAAAAAGTTTTCTCATGTCAGGAATAGATAGCTTGGAATCAACTGAAACTTGCAGCTTTAAAACGTTCAGACAGTAATTTAGTGAATTGTATTCAATGCTATACAGTGCAATTAAATGCTATACTATTCAGTGCAATTAAATATATGATTAAATATAGCCACAATATTCTACTGTGGTCATCTTTTGGACTCAAACATAACATATACTTTTCTTACACAAAAAGCCGCACAACCATATACCGCATTAGCAGCTGTTCCTATGGGCCGCTATATGCAAGCTGTCCGCCATATTGCCAAATGTACTAACAACCATTTATGGTAAACTAAAATATACTGTAATGTCATTTCTATTGAAATGTGTGTATTGTGTATTTAAATATGTAATACAGTAATTTTAAATGTACTAATAATTACAAATATGTATTGCAATTACATATTTGTAATGATTAGTACATTAAAAATTAACTTTAAATGTAATTATTAAATTATAATCAAGTACTTTACATATGCTTTTGTATGTTAGTCAACACATCACAATAAGTGTACTTCTTTTAAGCACGACAAAAGATGATTGAAACAATTTTCATTACACCAAATACACCAAATACTGTTCTTTTTAGCAGCATCATATGACCCCTTTAAAACTTTTAATTTGACAACATAATCATGAAAGTGTCTCTCTTTAAGTGGCTTTTTATTTCATTAAGAATATATTATCTGCAAATAAATTTTTTAAAATATGATTTTAGGATTTGAAGTAAACTACAGTACAAGTGAACATTCAGTACAAATAAGTGCAATTATTTTTCACAAGGAATGTATTTTTAAAAATTGGTTTCTAAAGTGACTGATGAGCAGCATCTGAAATGTTGACCGTTCCAAGATGGCAGACACGTTGACATGTCTGGAGCAGTCTAATATGGTATTTAGTATAGATATCTATGCATAGTTTTGACTGGTCTCTTAATTTTTTACAATGAACTGCATATTCACAAGCAGTTTTAAAGGGCTTTTTCACCCAAAAATAAAAATCCTGTCAGCATTCACTCACACTCTTGTCATTCCAAATGTATGACTTTCTTTCATCTGTGGAGCACAAGCAAATGCTTAGTACAATCCCAGTATTGTATAGAATTGTATAAATTCCATTCCATTACAATCCTACATATGTTTGAGATGATCCTACATATGTTTGAGATGTCTTGAAGCACATGTCTAAACACGACAATAACATTGGCCGGCGACAGCATATTACTTCACTACACTATGTCATCCTCTTCTTCGTCTTCATTGCCAGTAGTCAATATGCGGGACGACCTGTCAAATTTTTTGATGGATGGTGACCTCTGACCTGACCCCCTCTCTGGGGTTCACCTTTGACCTTTTAATAATCTCCAGATCTCAGTATACCATATGGTTATAGTATATGTGGAATTCCGGCATTGACCTGTGACTTTTTAATTATTATAATTCCGTCGTGACCCGTGACCTCCGGGGGAGTAATATGAGCTTTGTCCCACTTTGAACTCTTGACAGGCCAAAATCAAACTTTTCAGGCTCATTTTCAACAATTTATATCCGGGCACATCTGCAGACCACATGTGGATATCTTGCCACATTCCATTGCAGGGTATTTTCTGGTCACTCTACAATTATGTGAGAAAAACAAGATTGTAATGATGAACAAACAATATCATACCAAAATTGTAAAGATATTTATAATACTTTTAAAAAATTATATTTAAAAATAACAATGGTTATTGTGATGTGTGCACTCACATGTATTCAGAGTATAAGGAAAATATTTTATCACCCATTAGTTAAAGTTAAGGCATTAAGCAATACACTAACAGTTACTTACACTTAAAGTAATTATTAATTATTTGTAAATGCCAGTTAAAAAAACAAATGGTTGCTCATTGTTAGTTCATGTTCATTCAGGTCCATTAAATAATATTAACAGACAGAACTAAAGTAGCATTAACTAAGACTAATAATGCTTTAGAAGTATTTTTCATTGTAGTACATGTGAAATAATATTAACTAAATTACTTTTTACTTGATGGTTACAGTACATGACATGTTGGAGTCATTCAATTTTAAACTAAACTAAATTTAAACTAAACTAAATTTAAAAAACGAGGTAACAGATACAAAGCGTACATTTCTGTGAACTTGACACAAACTAGATTTTGTAAAGAAATTTTTTCATCTTGGAAATGCATTTCACCTAAAATCTCCAACTCTCATGAAAATGAAGGAAGGAATGTTTACACATTCCACAATGTGTAAACAACTTAAGTACGTAAGCAACACATTTCAGTGGCCATGTGCTAATCTATGTTAGATTGTAGAATTTCATTCTTCTTATTTGAATGCTGTGGAGCTGAAACAGTCTCAGTTATGATTAATTTCATCTCAAAAACAGTTGTGTTTCCCAATAACCTTTTTCTTTCCTCTTCTTCCAAACAACAAGAAACGTCAAACGGCGAGGATATGATCCAAATGCATCTGCCATCTAGTGGACAGAAGGAACACTCCAATCTCCAGAGCTTCTCTATTCAGCTGGCCTGAGGTTTTTGCTGCTCTTTTCTGGCATTAGTTATACTTGAAAATATTATACCTAATAGTAAAGAATTCAACCAACAATACCTTAGTTATGTAGCTCCACCGCTTTTTATAAGCTCCACCCTTCTCTCACTGAGCCATCTTTATTGACATATCTCCCTCTACCCTAGCAGCCAATCAGATCATTCTTACATTAGAGAAGCATGACATGACAGCAGCCTGGCTGTGGCACCTGTTTGAAGGTTTTGCATGGCTAATGCCCATATTCAGCAGAATACAGCATAACAACCTGAAGAGCATTACTTTTACCAACACGATCTCAGATCCCCATCATTTCTTGATTGTTTATTTGACAGAAGTAATTGATAGCTGCATGGCTCAGCCTTAGAGACATCTTGAGTTTAATTATGGGATATGCTTGATTCTACATATATATTGTAAATAGCCAGAGACATTTATAGGAATAGCTCATACAAAAATGAAAATTCTGTCATTAGTTACTCACTTTCATTTTGTTCCAATACTGTGCACTGTGGAACACTAAAGAAGATGTCAAGCAGAATATTATGGCAACTCTTCTCCATACTCTGAATGTGATAGGCGACAAGGTCTGATAACGTCAAAAAAAACAAAAAAAAAAGCTGAGTGAAACTACTATAGTACATAGATCAACAAGCAATTTGTCTATACCAGACAAGCCTACATGACACGACAAAATAAATCTAAAAGCCAATCAGAAGAGTGTGGGTGGGCTTTCTCTTTGCAAGCACTGCACTCGCAACAAACATCTAATTATTCAATATTAAACTAATTTACGATTATTCCAAATACATAATGAGTAATTGATAGTCTTTTTATAGAATGCACTTGTTTGTTCACATAGATTTCACAGTTTGAACATTCTTGTTTTCAAGATCTGAGGCAAAATATCCTTTCTCACTTTTTAGTATTAAAGTTCACACACAACAATGTGATGGGTCTAAATCATTTCAGCGAACCAGTTCTTTTGGATAGTTAGTTTCAATGAACTTATTTAAAAAAAAAAATAAAATTTAGTAGTTGATAATTTAGTTGAACTGGCTCATTCAGTCCTTGTGTGCTACTTTGGCTGTGCATCTTGCGCCATCAACCTGGAACTAAAGTTCAATGTAGTGAATCAGTTCGAATGGTTTCTTGCTACAGTATCAACTGGCTCAAAAGAATGATTGTTTAATTTAAACTCACATTAAACACTTTTATCACTAAATAAAGCACACAATCAGTATCCTGAGATTATCACTGTCACAGTTTGTATGCTGTTGTTCCAGCCGCGACATCACAGAAAAAAAAGTTTGTACAATCTGCTGTCACTTGTCGCGTATTGCCACCATGGCTGGTTAGAACAAAAATACTAATTAACATGGAAAAGATACCTTTTATTGCATGTCACGGCGTTAGGACACAGTGTTGTGTCCAGAGGTTGCAGCCTTCAAAATGAGACACTGTTCCATTCTGAAGGGCTCATCCCTATGGTGTGTTAGTGAGAGTTTCGAAAGATGAAGGGTTTAGGGGACCAAAAACTGTTCCTTGGAACACACATTTGTCATCTTGCTGAGCCAATTAAGGAGGTGTTGTAATTGCACAATTAGACCTGAGCAAAGAATCATGGGAGCGAAGTGTCCATAAGTGTCCTTCATTCCAAAGGGCCCTTTGAAGTGGCCAGTTTTGAGCACTTCGTTTTGGAACGATCCTTCTATATTGGCAGCAATGAATGTTCTCACTCCAAAGTGTCCTTCGGAAATGGATTTTTCCTATTTGGAATACAGCAATAATGTAGGCTAACTTTTAGTCTCGAATAGCAAGACCTTCAGACTGAAGGCGGAAGGTCTGGACTCCATAGCAGCTTTCAGTGGCCAAGGACCACGGTTGTCTGATCGACATGTTAAGCAAGTTTCTACAGTTTCGTTTTTTGTTCAGTATCATGTTTAGGGGCATGAAAATGAAAAGTCGATGTCCGTACAATAACAGACCAGTGCAATTCATTTAAGAATAACGTGCACGTTTGCTGCAACAATGGTGCTGTGAACATCGTATACTTTTGAAAGTCCAGCGTTTAGTTGAATCTGATAAGCGCTCATTAACCCCTTTAGTCGCGTTAGTTGTTCTTTGGCTCTGTGCTGATGGTTTGAGGCGTAATCGTAAAATAGTTCCATCCATATGTCCATCCATCGGTTTTCCTAATAACTTGCCCTGTGTAGAGTGGCAAAATTATGGAGCACCACACCTGACATGGGGAATCAAAAATAGATATTGTGACTACGAATTAAGAATTAATATACACTACATTTTATTAATTTGTTCCCCCATTTTAATTTAGTTCAGTCGTGGTCAAGAGGGAATTAATTAATAAGTTGTGGTAACAAATTCTTAAAGGGGTCATATGATGCGATTTCAAGTTTTCCTTTCTCTTTGGAGTGTTACAAGCTGTTTGTGAATAGATAAGGTCCCTAAAGTTGCAAAGACTAAAGTCTCAAACCCAAAGAGATATTCTTTATAAAAGTTAAGACTCGTCCATGCCCTCCTAAAACACCTCGTTTAAACACGCCCCCACATGTCTACGTCACTGTGTGGGAAGATTTGCATAACACCGCCCAAATGTTCACGCAAAGAAAGGCGGCGGAATGGCGCGATGCAACGCAACGCGTAAAAAGACAGTATAAGTCATTATAATCTGTAATTATGTCCACACTGAATGCAACAAATGGCTCGTTTATAATGGTGTGACGAGTGAGGCGGGGCAGAGAGCTGTGGGAACGGAGCGAGGCCGGTGGAGTTAATGATAATGCGCGACACCTGTGCCACTCACTGGTCTCGAGTCCCACGGAGGAGCTCTGGAAGGATAAAAGGACGAGAGAAGACCAGATCTGGATTTTATGTTGTTTTGTTTCTGTTTGTGCACGGCAGTTGCCGTGAGGGGCTGTCGTGCTATTTTAAGTTGTGTTTATATTATTATTAAAGTTTTGTTTACATGTACGCCGGTGTATTTCCATGTATACATGTATTTCCGTCACACGCTTGAGGTATTCGGCCAATCACAACGCACTGGATAGCTGGCCAATCAGAGCACACCTCGCTTTTCAGACCGATGAGCTTTGTAAAAATCGGCGCGTTTCAGAAAGGCGGGGCATAGAGGAGAAACAATAATGTACAGTATGTGGAAAATAATGTTTTTTTAACCTTAAACCGCATAAACACATTGCATTACACCAAATACACAAAATAATATGTCATATGACCCCTTTAATTTGTGTTTCCGCAGGTCATGTGCCGGGCTCCATACAAAATAACTTATTCTTAGATAAAGATATAAGAGTAAATGACAGAATTTTCATTTTTGGGTGAATTATCTCTTTAAGGTGAATTATAATATTATTTATAACATAATTTTACTCCAATTTAAGGTAGGGTGAGTGATTTTTTTTTTTTACAGTGTACATTTAGTTCCCATTTTTAGGAATTTTCATGACTAAACTGTTGCTTTTTTAGCAAACATTAATGCAAAATGTTTTCAGTGAATGTTTATTTCATATAAATCCTGTATGTTTAATAGTGTGTATATATGGCACAATGTGCATTGATTTGTCTGTTGTTTGCTCTGACATGGGGCTATGCAGCTGAACATGATCTATAGATGCTGTGAATGATTAGGTGACTCTAAGCCAAAGATCTGATGTAAAAATGTAAGTTTGGGATGTTATATACAGCACTGTGATGTTGTTCCCCTGCTGAGACGAGGTAGTGTTATAGTAACTGATCACCTGAAACACATGCAATAACCTGATCAGTCCTACCTTGTTTCATCTGTTTAACTTTGCCACACAATTGTAATTGTACAGACGGTCAGATTTTCAATACATATTATTCAGACCCTATTATATGGCCTTTCTCATCATCCATCTCCCTCAGCTGTCAGTGCTGCTAACCCTACTGGAAATGATGCATGAATTTACTATAGTGGGCTCATTATTCTGTAAGTATGAGGGCCCAACCCCATATGAATATGTATATTACAGAGATTGTGCTGTGCTGTTTGTGCATGTCAGCTACAAAACTTTTATTTACTATGCAAACAAACTTGTTGCACAAAGCGAAGGGTTAAAACAGTAAAATACCACACTGAAGTCTCACAGTTGACCCTGTTTTTTTAGCCATATGATAGTTACGCTGAGCTTCACATATCAGGAACAATAACATTTTGTTGCTTTAATAAATAATCATCCTTTAATAAAAAGGAATGAATGTATTATCTTTTGTTAAAAATGTAAACTCATTTTGCAGAATTAAAAATAATTCCCAGGTTATTTTTCACATTTGAGGTTTCAGGTTCAATTTTGGACACTTGCCTTTTATATTTTCTTTGTTTTTCATCAGCACTGGTCATTAGCCTAAATGTTCCGCCATTTACCTGCTGCTGTTACTCTAAACTATAAGAGAAAGTCATCGAAATAAACAATAAAATCAACAGTATTTTACACCTCTGCCTGTAGTTTCTGTTTATTTAATCTGGGATGTTTTGCATGGTGGTTTGAGGTGGTGAGCTGTGAATAGTAAGGCCTGAAGAAAGAAAGTCCTCTGAGATGGCATGGTTGAGGAAATGATGAGAGAATTTAAATTTTGGGTGGAGTATACCTTTAAAGTAGTTAATGGATAAGCTAATAACATTTTTTCTTCCATTATTTCCTCTGCCCGCAAAAGCCATAGCAATGTGAGTAAACTGTTGCCAACTTTGTTCAATGGAAATTAGCTAAAGCCTGCTCAAAAAGTTGCTAAATTACCCATGTGCTAATTAGCATATTCATGACGTAAATACGTCGTATTTGCATTCTGCCTAGTGTCAGCCTATACATATGTCAGCGTTTTACATATTTTTGCTTCTCTCCTACTCTCTGTGCTCACGTACTGTATTTCAATGCCGTCAAATTCAAAATAAAACTATTTTCATTTATATATTTTTCTGTTTCTGTTGTCAGTGTTCTGTTTCTCAATGCAGTCCATTAAAGGGGACATCGGATGCAAAATTCACTTTTACATGGTGTTTGCATATAAATGTGTCTTAGTAGTGTATGGACACAACCACACTACAATGATAAAAATCCATTAACTCAAAACTTAAATTGTCTAAATTATCAAGCCGTTTTTGATTTTCTGAGCAATATGATGTCATATTGCTCAAGCTCCGCCCACTGCCGCTGACGGACAGTCCCGTATTACCATATTTCCACCCTCAGCCACCCATCCGCCATTTTTTCCGCACTAGGTAGCTAGGTACACGCCAATTCGCATACTTATGCACTATTCTATGACGTTTTGTAGTGTAAATAGTGCAAGGAGTACGTTCACACTGAACATTCAAAAAAGAAAAAGTGCACTTTACCCAGATGATGCACAAAAAATAACCGAAAAAAACAAATGGATTGTTGGACACTTTAATTATGTAGCGAAGGGGGAGGGGCTATCAGACTCTGATTATGAATGACAAAATAACCTTATATAATTCATACACTACATCGTTGAGTACATAGTGCATATGCATAGTGCATACGTGCATAGTGTATAGTGTGTCATTTGGGATGCAGTGAATGTCTTGTAAGCAATGCAACGCAAATCGCCTTTCCTCTTCTACAGAAAAGAGGGGTGGGGTGAGCAGTAGCTCATTATCATTTGGTGTTTTTACACGACCACTGAGGAATTTTAACCAAAGTATATTGCAGACATTTCATGAAGACCCTAAAGAATCATACCAACTTGTGGAAAATGGGCATCTTTAATGGGTCCCCTTTAATGGTTTGAATGTGTCTCAGAGGTGGTTATCACCAGGTAATCCCGCAAATTCCTTCCCTAGAATGCGCAAACGGCTTTCAGCACAGCATTGTAGATGCTAGAAAAAGATTGTAGAACAAGATTTGATCAACTTTTAAAACTTTGGTGTCAAGGTATGGGAACTCACAATAGTTATTTTCAAATATATATAATTTATTGTAATATTCATGAAAAGCATATAATTCCTCCTTTGAACCCCTAAAAAGCATGAAAACGTTGTCCATGTATCAATGATACATGAAGATTAGGGAAAACACAAAACGTTTTTCCCCAAAATTGCCAGTATTGCATTTGTAATGCTAAATTCAGAGCAAAACAAGACCCCACTGCAATACCCTGCATTTGTAAGTTAAAGTCATTCCTGGATGATATAAAGCTTTGCCAAAGTAAGTTTCACCATATCTACCAATAAGTCATTTGGACGCTTTTTATCTTCATGAAGATTTAAATAAAACCACCAAAACCTTATTAGTAAGGGATGTTTGTAAGTTAACAACACCCCAAATAAATTAAATTAATTTCTTCCTTTGGTAGAATTGTATAGACCATAAAAGATTTATAAAATTACATGTGTCTTCATGTGCAAAAATGGCCTTTACTACACAAATGCAGGTTTAATTTGCTCCGGATTTAGTGATACTAAAAAGGGTTTTTTTGAGGTTTGTGTTCTCTAATAACCCCTTCTCCAGTAAACTTCGATTTTATTGTAAATACATCAACAACATACTGCAAGTATCTCAGCATTTAATTCTTTTTTGGATACAGAACAAATTAATTTCAAGTATATTGAGTTTTTACTGTTTTGAAAGAATTCATTCGTAACTTGCAATCATGTCACACGTGGACTGAAAATGTGTGCTAGTTCTGTCACTTTTCTCATCCAGTAGAGAAGAACAATGGGCAACTTTCACACCCTTTCATTTTACTGGTAGAACAGGGAATTACATATCCAAAATTAAACTTCTTTTTGTAATAGCTTTATTGTTCAAGGATATGGAGACACAAAAAAGATCAAATTGACCAGTGAGCTCATCAGCAACCTGCATGAGGAGAAATATGGAGGTCAAAGAATGCTAAAACTGAATGGTTCTCTCCTCTGCCCACTCCACATGGCTGCTGAATTTGTAAGGATGCAAGCAGAGCAATTCGGATGGCAGTTACTTGTGTGCAATTGACAAAGTCTTCTTTTAAACTGTTCATCCTAGACACCACCCAGAATATTGTCTCTACTTTAATTAAGATGTGGACCAAATTCAAATGCATGTGTACATTAGGGGTTACAAATAGTGAGAGAGAGAAAAAAAAGTGTTCTTTCCTACATTTGTTTATACTAAATTAATGACATTATATTTAATACGTTTAAGTTAATATTGTATTTTCAATAGGAGTATAAGATAACAAAATATGCTATTTTTATTAATATAATACAAATTTACTATACAGCATTTGTTATTATGTTATTTGTCCCTTAAGATAAGCCGCATCATGGTGTAGTTTAACAAATGAAAACACAGGAAATCTATGTGTGGCCCAAGGGGACTTGTAGGGAAGACCACAAGAAGTCAACCAAACAATTTGATTTTCTTTCTGTTATAAGAGATTTTGAGGGAAATAAGTTGACTACGCCACTTAGGGCCTATAACCCCAGGAACTCAAAAGCATGACATTTTCTCTAAAGGTCACACAGGTTTGTTATCGGACAAAGGAATGGTCAGGGACATGAGTTCCCCCAAAAAACACTTTTATTCAATCAATAAATTACTAGAAAACTCTAATAAAACACTTGTTCCCTCATTAAAGCATCCTATTTGACACACTTATACCACTGCACACACACACACACAAATTACAAATAATAAGACATAAAAATAAAAAAAATTAATACAAATTCAATGCAGAGCTGAGGGGCATCTACTCCAGGCAACCCTGACAAAAATGGTCAAAACACCAAAAGACTGAACCCCACACTTTCAAGACAAATTAACACTTTTCCTAATAGAAAAAAACACCAATCAGAAAAAGCAAAAAACACACAAAATCCAGCACAAATAATTCCAAAGAAAAACAAATACACTAGTACAAAATGAACAAAAACAAAATACAAAACAAACAGTTTGTCCAAAATTAAACAAACAAACCAATTCGAGATGGAAATGAGACAGCATTCGTTTCAGGATTATTAAAAACAAAAACACATTGATGATGAAACAATGGAATGGGAAAAAATGTTCAGAATTAGTGGAATAAGTCAAACACATTGATTGTAGAAGCAACAGGACGAAGCGGTTATTCAAGATTGTCAGAACGAGCCAAACACATTAATGATAAAATCAGCAGGGCGAAACAACAGCGCTGCCCAGACCACAGTGGCTACATTAGATTCGCAATATAAACGACTGCATGTTCATTTGACTGCAATTAAATGTAAATGAAAAATGTCTTACCTCACAACATGACAAAAAGGGAGCTACCCATACTAGGGCTGCAACAAACAATTATTTTGATAATCGATGAATCTAGCGATTATTAAAACGATTAATCAACTAATTGTCGATTATTTCACTGATTAATCAGTAGACTTTGGTTATTCAGCTTTTGCAATTAGTTAAAATATTGAACTATACATATTCTAACAAATACATAAATGTAATCACTTCAGTTTTTGAAAATCATATTATGTAATTACAATTATTATACATTTAATTAATTATATATATATATATATATATATATATATAGCACACAAAATGAGATGACAGACCATTTAGATCACCATTTAATTAGCTATGTGAAAAAGTAACTGAATGACGTCATTCTGCCTGACATCTCCTTTTGTAAGCCATATGGATAAAAAAAGCTATTGATTGCCTTAATATTTTATCATCTGTAACTGGTTTATGTTTGAATATTAAAATGTGTGTTATTCCCTTTAAAAATATGTAATTATAATAACATACTAGGTATTCCAGTAAAGGAGATGGTAGATTATTTATTAAGATCTGTAAAGATCAAAAGGAGAGAAATAATTTGAATTGTACACCAATTATTAAGAACATTAAACAAAAATGAAATTCATGGTTAATGAGAGACCTGGCATTAAAAGGAAGGATATTATTATCTAAAACTGAAGAGTTGTCACGTTTAGTGTATACGGCTCTTGCATTAGACGTTCCACATTCAGTCATAAAAGAGGTGGATACTTTTTTGTTCAATTTCATATGGAAGAACAGACCACATTATTTAAAAAAGACCGTTTTGTGCAGTCCAATTGAAGATGGTGGTCTTAATGTACTTGACTTTAGTACTGCTAACTCTGTATTTAAAAACAAATGGATTAAGAACTACCTGAAATCTAAAGGCAAAATTTGGAATATTATCCCTGAGTTAATTTTTGACAAGTTGGGGGTTTAGATTTTTTTTTTTTTTTTGAGGTGTAATTTTGATGTTAACAAGGTTCTGAAGCATTCTTTTTTTCATAAACAGGTTTGTTTATTATGGATGCTCATTTTTAAGCATAACTTTTCTCCACATAACTCATAAATATATTGGAACAACAAATATATTACGTTTAAAAATAAGTCCTTATTTTACAGAAACTGGTACAATAATGGTATAATCTTGGTGAGAAAGCTATTCAAGAATAATGGACTTCTCTTTAATTACTGTGAATTGCTTAATTATTATAGGATCCCTAATTGCTAAAGAGTTTGCCGTAGTATTTAATGCCATTCCTAGTGGCCTTATTCAGCTTTTGTCTGACAATATATCTTTTGAGTCTACACCCTTATATACTAATCAGTTAAGACACAAAGACCATGTTGCCATATGGCCACACCATGCGGTAGAGGGTTAATTGTGTGAAAATTATAGATAATAAATGTAATAACTTTTATATTTTAAACAAATATGTAGAATCACACTATTGCCTAAATGCAAATCTTTTTGGAATTCGTCATCTGATCAGATTGAATGGAAATAGGTCTGGAATTTACCAAGTCAATACTGTTTTTAGAGACATGGATACTACATGCATCTTTTGAAACTAGAGGAAGAATCCATAAAACACTTATTTTATGATTGTGTATTTACCCAAATGTTTTGGATTGATATTGAATATGTTATATTTAAATTTATAAAATTAAAGATTCGATTCTCTGTTAAAGTTATCACTTTAATTAAGTAGCTTAATATTTTCCCCTACTAATAAAAATATTTTATCATTAGCTAGCTCCACACTGGAGAGCTGCTTTATAACAGAAAATCAAGTTGTAATTCTAACTGAAAGCGACACTGACACTAGTTTTTCATGTTGACTAATCGTTTCAGCCCATAGACTGTAAAAAATATGGACGACGCGTCTCCACTTCCTTCCACTATAGAAAAAGTAAGTGAAGCCAAAACATTCTCAGTATGGCCGCTGTCATCTTGAGAAAATTACGTCATATGGAGCCCGAGTCTGCGCAGTAGTAACCGTGAGGTGGAGCTGCGGTATCAAAGGGTTAAAGAAAAAGCTGAGCATGTCATATCACACTGTATATCAGGGGTGCCCAATCCTGCTCCTGGAGATCTACCATCCTGCAAAGTTCAGCTCCAGCCCTGATCAATTTAATAATCAATTTACAATGCATTTATACCCGTGTTGTACATTATGCTGTACGCTATGGATGAGCGCTTTGTAAAAATGAACGGATTGATTATTCAGCTGCGGGCGCCATCTTCTGGTGAGATGTGGGAATTCTTTCGGCACGTGACTCTCACGGTGCATTATGGGCATTCTCTAGCCGTTGAGCGTGCACCAGTTGTACACTCGTTTTTGCAGTGCATTGTGGGATTGAATGAGTGCACTCGAGAACGTCCACTATGGTTTCGGACACCACTAAAAATGGCTGTTCCCTCAAATAGTGCCCTATTTAAGGGTATAGGGGGCAATTTCGGACACAGTCATAGAACCAGCTAATTAATCTCTTCAGGAGCACTTGGTAATTACAGACAGCTGTGTTGGAACAGAGCTAAAACTGAAGTCTGCAGGTAGGTAGATCTCATAGATCTCCAGGAACAGGATTGGGCACCCCTGCTGTATGGTGGAAAGACGGGTGTTTCAAGAAAAGGTTCAGGAGGCAGGACGGGAGTGGAATTTGATGGGGATACTGGGAACAGAAGAAGAGGGAGAGGGGACTAGCATAACCAGGGCACTAGTTAAATTCCTTAATGACAAAGGGTATATGCAGAATATGAGAACACTTAAAGGGGCCATATGATGCGATTTCAATTTTTCCTTTCTCTTTGGAGTGTTACAAGCTCTTGGTGCATAAAGAAGATCTGTAAAGTTGCAAACACTAAAGTCTCAAATCCAAAGAGATATTCTTTATAAAAGTTAAGAGTCAACCACGCCTACCTAAAACGGCTCGTTCTAACACACCCCC
>NW_015640234.1:125417-135782 GCF_001515625.1 Sinocyclocheilus rhinocerous | reverse complement strand
AGACGGCATCACAGTATGGTAAGGGGTGTAACATTTCCGTCACACGCTTGAGCTTTTCGGCCAATCACAACGCACTGGATAGTTGGTTAATCAGAGCACACCTCGCTTTTCAGACCGATTAGTTTTGTAAAAATCGACGCGTTTCAGAAAGGCGGGGCATAGAGGAGAAACAATAATGTACAGTATGTGGAAAATAATGTGTTTTTTTAACCTTAAACCGCATAAACACATTTCATTACACCAAATACACAAAATAATGTTCTTTTTAGCAGCATCATATGACCCCTTTAAAATGACATGGTACACACTATTGTACAGCAGGTGGCGGGATGCACCTAAAAGTTTGCAATCCGCCATTAATCAAAAGAAGAAGACGAAGAAGAATGAAAGAAAGGTTGTGGAATATTATTCGTTTTCCACGTTCACGATAATAGTATAGGCCTTTAAGTAATACGCCGTTTAGAAGTTGTCGCCGTTTGGCTGTAAATGTATGTCTGTGGAACACCGAAAACTAAACCAAGTCAACCCTGCTCTGAGCCTTAAAATAAAGGAAGTAGTAGAAGAGGAGGCGTGTCCACAAACTATAGTTTCGATATGTACAGTAGAACGCAATGTTCAAATTAACATTTGAAACGAGCCCTGATCTTCACATCGAGAAGAACTAAGGTTGCTGATGATTTACGTTAACTTACAGAGAGGTAAGAAAAAGATTGTATGGACCTTGACTTGTAGATCACTTCTCTACCATGATCTAAGACTACGTTACTGTGCTCACGAAAAAAAAAAGTGTTTTCTAGAGCACAAGACTCGCAGAATAAGCTTGTTGTTGTTTTAATTTTCTTTTATTGGAATGATTGTAAAATAAAAATAAATCAGTGATCAAAGCAGATCAAAAATTAAAGAATGAGTTTGTAATGCATTGGTTTATTGGTATGGATTTTTGTCACCCCTATTCCTCTTTAACCAAAAAAAACTGATTCATTGATTTCTTCAGTGGTCCTTTTCTACAGGGTACAATATAGGCGTCAATCTTTAATGAATCCGTGATTTATTAACTTAATCCTTCGTTCTCCCATTTCTTGTGAACGAGATCGACTATGCCGATAAAAAAAAAACGAAGTACGACTCTCTTTCCCCATCTCCAGCTGTGTGTTTGGACAGGGTGCGGTAAAGTTGGGCTTATTTTGGACATTCGTTCGATCTTTTCTTCAGCATTGATTTATATGTAATCGCATAATAGTCATGGCTCATGCTGTATCTCGTTCGGATCTCATTTAAAAGCACAATATCAGGATTCATAATAATATATGGATGATAATTGTTTTAAGCATCAGAGTCCTCACAATTTGTGCACGTCAAGTTAGGAAGTGTCTCAAAAGTGCAAAATACACAATAAACTTGGTTAAATATGTGCATTATTCCATAAAACACTAAAAACGTGATCCTTTTACATGTGTAGTTTAGCAAATAGATTAAAGGGATAGTTCACCCAAAAATTAAAATTCTGTCATTAATTACCCTCATGTTGTTCCAAACCCGTAAGACCTACATTCATCTTGGAACACAAATTAAAATATTTTTGATGGAATCTAAGAGCTCTCTGATCCTCCCATAGACAGCAAGGATCCTTACACAATCAACGTAGCAAGGTTCGTAAAATTACGGTTGAACCCCTGATGTCACATGGATTATTTTACCGATGTCCTTGCTACTTTTCTGGACCTTGATCGTGTGAGGACCCTTGCTGTCTATGGGAGGGTCAGAGAGCTCACGGGATGCATCAAAAATATCTTAATTTGTGTTCCGAAGATGAACGGAGGTCTTACGGGTTTAGAACGACATGAGGGTGAGTAATTAATTACAGAATTTTCATTTTTGGGTTAACTAACCTTTTAAGTATAGATAAAGACCATTTTTAGCTTTTATATGATCTTTTATAAATATGTAAGTAAACTGAATGTCTTAATAAATCTATTTAACTTTGTGGTTGTTTTATCTAAAGAGCTCAAATCACCTACAATGTATTTATACATACATGCAGCATATAAGACATAACATTTATGTAAATACATTTTTTAAATATTCAAATCTATATAACTTCCTGCTCATGTGACCCGATGATGTCACACCGGTTGTAATATCTTCACACAATCCTGACACACATCATACCTTTAAAATAAATTGTATAAAGAACGATGTCAATAAGCCCTCGTCTAATGTTATTTTTTCCAAACTAGGTGGTTTAAGCTACTTATTAATGTGTAATTATAGCATTATGAAAATTTCTATCAAATTGTCCCTTTTTGTAGGCAAATGTTATTAGCTTGGTCCTTCATTTTTAAACACAATTTTACACCTCACTCTTATCTAATCTGGAATAATAAGAATCTTCTGTATAAACAAAAAACTTTGATAATTGGTTTTAAAATGGAATTATTTTTGCGTCTCAACTTTTCAATCAAAATGGTTCAATCTGTAATTATTCTGAGTTCTTAGATCAGCATGAAATTCCTGTTAGTCCAAAAGACTTTGAACCTGGGTCTCCATGAGCCAACAGGCCTCAAATGTCCTAAACTAGTGCATAATCCACTGTACCATTAATTCCTACAACCATTAAACCAGCTTGTCTGTAAGGGCATTTTCAAATTTGATTTGTCTATTAATATTCATTCAATAATTCAAAAGTTTGTGTGAGGAAACATAAGTTTAAGGACCTTACATTCATGCCCACATCAGGAGAAATGTTGCTCAACATGTATATCTTCATGAGATTTTAAAATACTAAAAGCCATGGACAACTTTCAATAAAGGGAAAGCTCCTCTATACATTAATGGTACAACATCTATTTTTTGATTATTCATATCCAAGGCTGATGGTTTGGCATTTTTGCAGATATATTACAGGCAAAGTGACCATTAGACCATTAGTTCACATGACCATTCAAATATAATTGATTTGATTTTTATACATACACACACATATATAGTGCGGTTCCTGAGATGCCCTTTGCCAATAGGGTAGACAGGAGGATCTGGTGGTTAACCATGTCAAAAGCAGCAGACAGATCCAGCAAGATCTAAGATCCAGTAAGATGTGTGTCAGGATTGTGTGAAGATATTACAACTGGTGTGATATAATTTGGTCACGTGACCAGGAAGTTATATAGATTGGAATAACCCAAAATTAAAACTTACAAATACAAAGTGCGCAAAAAGTTCAAGCTATATGTCTGGCACAGTTATGAGTCACTAGAGTGACTAACATCAAAGCATTGCCGAACAGTAACAAAAAATTGCGACACTTACCTAACTAGATTTTAGTAGGATGACAGTAATTCAGCTGAAGATAACAGCTTTTCCAGTAACAAGACAGATTTCGAGTAAAAGCTGAAGTGTGACCAAACCTGTCTGAGCTGAGAATAACACGTCAAATATTTATTCAAATTGCCAAGGCTTTACAGATGAGCTGCATACAGATAAAGCCCGACAATAACATTGCTAAACAATGTACATAAATTGAAATATGAGAAAGAAATAGAAAATGTACAGAACAGAAATTTTACAAGAACAATATACAGAGAAATAAGGAAGAAGTTACACCTAAAAGAAAAATTAAAATACTACAAATGACAAATTAGAGTGAGACAGTAAAATGTGGTGGAAACTGACACTGCAGCAGTTCTTGTGTTCACCTAATAAGAAGGGCAGTTTTTGTAACCTATATTAAATGTTCAATTCTGTGGTAGTTTTGTTTTTCTCTGTGTGTTTGGTGCAACTACAACACTGTCTTGCTGTGTTCACAGTGGAAACCTTTCTTCCTGCAACAGCCACATTTCCCTGTGTCTGCTGGTTTCTATGGCAAAGTTGTGTCTGCTGAGTTTGCTGTTTCAGGTTTATTTTATTAGGATTTTTTATCCGCATCTTTACCTCCTTCAGGATGTTCGAATATTTCTCGGAAGCGTCGGAGAAAAGTACTAAATGTGGGGAAAGCTGATCCATCCTCCCTCCATACTGCCGTGGCCCACTCCAAAGCCTTCCCAGTTAGGAGTGAACATACAAAGGAGATCTGGCTGATATCAGTGGTGTACATCGCAGGCTGTTGGTTGACAAACAAGGAGCATTGCAAAAGAAATCCCTTACACTTCGTGGGGTCTCCGTCGAATTTGTTTGGAAGAGCCAGGCGAGGATTCATCAAGGGAGTGGAAGAGAATGTCGTGTCCATGCTCGGCTGATTAAGCGCTGATTCCGGAGATGAAAGGCGCATACTCCGCAGCGCGTAGATGGTTAAACTCCCCAAATCTCCACCTGCCATATAATGAAACCCAAGACCCAATAAAACATGTGTGCACAATGTCAATGTGTTTGAGGCCCAGTTTTAAATATGTTGTGGGCCATGACACAAAAATGGCCATTGTGGTTAAAACAAGTAAAATAAAGTTTTACCTTACGGTAATAATAGGAACATTTAAAATTGGTCAAGCAAACAAACTCCACAATTTTTGGACCATGTGAGAGAATATACAGAACTGTAACGAGACGTCAGAGTGAAGATCCATCTGCAGCTTTATTGAAATCGTAATAAACAGACAAGGTCAGACACCAGCAAACACAACAGAGGAGAGAAGCCAAATCGTTAGTCAGGGACGTGCAAAAGGGTCGGGGCAGGCAGCAAACAATCAGTAATCAGAGAACAATAGCAAGAGTACGGGAATAAACAGAGAGGCCAGACACGGGAAGAAACGCTCAGAAATGTACACCGGGGCAATACAAGACTTCGCAATGAGGGCGAGTCTGAGAGCTGATTAAATAGTCCACTTAACGAGAGTCAGGTGCAGGGGTAATCAGAGCCGGGTATGTGAGTGTGTGTGAATGTGTGTGTAGTCCGGATGAAGTTCAAAACTCGGGAGAGAGCTCCCTCTGGTGGTGAGCGGGAGGCACGGCGGGAGTCTCGTTTGTGACAAGAACAGAGATGCCCAAACATTTTACTACTAAAGGTCAATAATCTATAATAAACCAAAACTAAATGCGGCATTATATAGCCTACTATATTAAAATATACATTTAAAAAATTCAAATTCACTTATATTCTCTACATGTAAGTGTAAATTTAAAACAAAAAAGATAACTTTGTTTTGGTTGTATCTCTTGTGATATGGCATGGCAGGCTGAAAAATGGTTTGCACTTCACAGAAGGGCCTGCAGTCTTCGTCTTTAACTTTATTTACTATGGGCTTGCCTGTGGTAAATTTAAATGTATTAAATAGTATGTAAAATCAATGTTAATTTTATTGCAGCAGTGTTATGCATGTGTTATCTAGATGGACTTGGAGTTTCAGCGGGTGCTGTTAAAAGTGCAGGAGTCTCTCACTGGCGATGAGGTGCAGGACCTGGTGTTCCTCTGCTCTGATCTGTTGAGTCTGAAAGACCTCAGCACCGTGAGCTCAGCCGGACAGCTGTTCAGTCTTCTGGAGAAGAGGAACCAGCTGTCATGTGAGGATCCGTCTCTGCTTCTAGAGCTGCTCAGGATCATGAAACGAAACAGCCTGATACGCAATCTGACCTCAGATGATTATAAACAAACCAACGGCACAACCTACAGTCAACAAATATCCCCATACAGGTGAGGATGCAGCTGTTACTAACAGAGACGTGTTTGTTCAGGTCAAAGGCCAGAATGCTGACCTGGAAAATATCTGCTATCCAAAAAACGTGCAAGGTAATTAATGCAGTGAGGTTTGATATAGTGTCTTTGTGGGGCGACTGTTTACAAGGAACCTTAAGTTTTTATAGTTCCTTTGTAATACTCATAAGTATTTTTTCTTTCTTTCTGGATTTCAGACAGTTGTTGTACGAGCTGTCAGAGTCCATCTGTGAGCAGGACCTGAAAAACATCAAATTCCTACTGTTGAAAACACTATCGCGCAAAAAACTGGAGAAGGACACGGTGAGAGACATCACATCTCTGCATGTGACAAGACTGTGATGTTTGACTAAACTTTCTATGAACAATCATGTGTTTTAGACGTTGTTGCAGTTGTTTTTGGACATGGAGAAGGAAGACCTTTTGGGTGAACATAATTTGGACGTTCTGCAGAAAATTATAGCAGATATCAATCCCAGTTTAGAAAAAAGAATTATTCAATACAAAACGGAGCGTTATGAGCGTGAGTGACTGTTTTTGGATGAAATGTTAATTTGCCTCTCTTATATTTAAAATAAGCTAAACTATCATAAATCAAGACTGCAAGGAGATAAGTTGATTTTATGTGTGAAGTGTTAAAGAATTAAGCAATAATGCATTTTTTCTACATATATTTGCATTTTTTCCCTCTTTTTTCAGCAGGTGGGATGGTTATTGCTCAGGAGATCGGGAAGATTACTCCTGCTTCAGTATAACTTCATTCCCTTAATTTGCATTAATGCACATATTTTTGTGGATGTTTTACTCATCCCCATGTCATATTTCTTCTCTGGAACACAAAAAAATTATTATGCTGGAGGGGAAGATTTCCAGATTTTCATATCTACACTGCTGTTCAAAAGTTTTTTGTATTTTCTTAATGTGCTCACCAAGGTTACATTTATTTGATCAAAAGTACAGTAAAACAGTAATATTGTGAAATATTATTGCAATTTAAAATAACTGTTATTCTCTTTTAATATATTTTAAAATGTAATTTATTCCTGTGATCAAAGTTGAATTTTCAGCATCATTACTCCAGTCTTCAGTGTCACATGATCCTTCAGAAATCATTCTAATACGCCGATTTGATACTCAAGAAATGTTTCTTTTTGTGGAAAACACGATACATTTTTTTCCAGGGTTCTTTGATGAATAAAAAATTATTATGCTGGAGGGGAAGATTTCCAGATTTTCATATCTACACTGCTGTTCAAAAGTTTTTTGTATTTTCTTAATGTGCTCACCAAGGTTACATTTATTTGATCAAAAGTACAGTAAAACAGTAATATTGTGAAATATTATTGCAATTTAAAATAACTGTTATTCTCTTTTAATATATTTTAAAATGTAATTTATTCCTGTGATCAAAGTTGAATTTTCAGCATCATTACTCCAGTCTTCAGTGTCACATGATCCTTCAGAAATCACTCTAATACGCCGATTTGATACTCAAGAAATGTTTCTTTTTGTGGAAAACACGATAAATTTTTTTCCAGGGTTCTTTGATGAATAGAAAGTTCAAAAGAACAGCATGTATTTGAAGTTTTCATGAAACATTATAAATGTCTTTACTGTCGCTTTTGATCAATAATGTGCCCTTGCTGGGAAGAAAAAAAAACATACTGACCCCAAACTTTTGAACGGTAGTGTATATGGATGTATATGAACTATTGTATGGTATTTTTGTTTGAGTTTGACAGTCTTTTGTGTTCCACCGTGATAAAATAGCCCTTACTACATGCTGTAAAACTTTGTCTCTTTCTGTTTTCGTTCTACAGCCCTCAGCACTGACATTACTGTCACCCGGTGAGTTTACTTTGCATGCTTTGCAGGAAGTAATCTTATAAGAAACTCCATGTAAAACAATGAACAGTTCATAAAAGCAGAAGTCAGTCCTGTAACTTATGTCATGCTGTATAGCTGGAATGTAAAAGATGTGTGGTTCACTTTATCTGTATAAACAGATACAGGTGTCAGTATAAAGACTCATATTGGAGTAGGCATATAGGCATATTGGCTATTGAAACAAATCCGGAAATTACGCCTTTAACATTATTCACAAACGAATGGGAAATCATGCAAACAACAAACGTTTTAAATACAAAAATGTATTTGTTTGCTCTTGCTCTTATTGACAGTTGGCATAATGGAGGAGCAGGTGGACAGACTTAGTCTGACTGAAGGTCCTGCTTTGATTAGTGGAGGTACTGCAGTAAATCTCCAATGCAGCATTATGTTTGATCCCTGTTTTTAGCCTAAACTAAAAAAAAAAAAAAGTCTCATCTCTATGTCTTAGATCAGTGCCAGAATTTGGATTCCAACTCAGTGATTGAAAACAAGAGCTTAAACTTGTCTGTGACAAGTCAGAATACAGAGGTAAGATCAATGCCTTTATAAAGTAGATCTTTATGCTGTGTTCAATACATGTTTAGCGTAATCAGCAGCATTTGTAGCATAATGTTGATTCTTACAAATTATTTGACTGATTTCTTTGCTAAAATAGAGGTTACTTGAACAATAGAAGTGAATTACTTCTAATGAACCTGTAATGTACCTTTAAAATTTCTGCCTGCTGTTATCAGTGGTAGACCAAAATGTTCAGAATCAGTTCAAATGTTATACAATTTCTTTTTTTTATTGGGGAAATATATAGATTACAGATAAGCTTAACAGAAATCAAATCAGAAGTTCCTCCCGAGTTTTCCTTATGCAAACAATAATCTAACCAAGTTATAATTCCTTCTGCAGTTATTAAAGGCTCGTAGAAGGAGCTCTAGCCTGAGTGATAGTGTCTACCACCGCTGATGGCAGATCACTTAGGTCTGCCGCATCCTGTCCAGAAGCCACACGTGGAGGTGCCATATGGTGCCCAGCCCCTGAAAAAGGAGGTCCTTCCTCAGGGGGATGCGCCAGGGAGGGGCTGTCATGAGGAGCATGAGTTCTGAAAACCAGGTCCGGGTGGGCCAGAAAGGCGCAACCAACAGGACCTGTTCCTCGTCCTCCCTGACCTTGCACAGTGTCTGTGCGAGTAGGCTCACTGGGGGAAACGCATACTTGCGTAGAGCCCGAGGCCAGCTGTGTGCCAGTGCGTCCGTGCCCAGGGGGGCCTGGGTCAGGGAATAGTACAACTGGCAGTGGGAGGACTCGTGGGAAGCAAACAGGTCCACCTGAGCTTCCCCGAATCGACTCCAGATCAGCTGAACCATCTGGGGATGAAGTCGCCCTTCTCCGGGGAAAGTGAGCTGTCGTGAGAGCGCGTCGGCCGCATGATTGAGCTCCCCCGGTATGTGGACGGCGTGCAGCGATTTGAGCTGCGTCTGACTCCAGAGGAGGAGATGGCGGGCGAGTTGAGACATGGCCTCTATGATGTCTCAGCTTGGAGCGGAGCCGGTGTGGAGGACGCAAGAGGGCGCCCACGGCGACGAGCAGGCTGAGACATGGCCCGCGAGAAAACGGTGGCAGCTGGAAGATTACGTCGGGGCAAGATGTGCTGTATGGCCTCAGTCTGCTGTTGTACTGCCGAGAACTGCTGGGCACAGCCCTCGACAGTGTCGCCGCACAGGCCTGAGCCAGAGATGGCGCTCTTGGACCACCAGAGTGGACATCGCCTTCCTGAGGGACCACGTCGTGACTTCCGTCGCCCGGAGGGTGAAGTCAGTCACCGTGCGCAGCTCCTGCATCAACCTCGGGTCGGTACTACCCTCGTGCATTTGTTAAAACCTTGGCTTGGTGAAATTGCAGGATCGCCATGGCATGCAGGGCAGAGGCAGCTTGGCCCGCAGCACTGTAAGCTTTGGCAGCGAGAGCCGCCGACAGCTTACAGGCTTTGGTCGGGAGACGCGGACGATTCCTCCAAGTGGCGGCGTTTTGCGGGCACAGATGCACCGCAACCGCTCTCTCCACCTGGGGAATGTCAACGTACCCCCTAGCCAAGGGCGCCCACGGCGACGAGCAGGCTGAGACATGGCCCGCGAGAAAACGGTGGCAGCTGGAAGATTACGTCGGGGCAAGATGTGCTGTATGGCCTCAGTCTGCTGTTGTACTGCCGAGAACTGCTGGGCACAGCCCTCGACAGTGTCGCCGCACAGGCCTGAGCCAGAGATGGCGCTCCTGGAACACCAGAGTGGACATCGCCTTCCTGAGGGACCACGTCGTGACTTCCGTCGCCCTGAGGGCGAAGTCAGTCACCGTGCGCAGCTCCTGCATCAACCTCGGGTCGGTACTACCCTCGTGCATTTGTTAAAACCTTGGCTTGGTGAAATTGCAGGATCGCCATGGCATGCAGGGCAGAGGCAGCTTGGCCCGCAGCACTGTAAGCTTTGGCAGCGAGAGCCGCCGACAGCTTACAGGCTTTGGACGGGAGACACGGACTATTCCTCCAAGTGGCGGCGTTTTGCAGGCACAGGTGCACCAGCAATCGCTCTCTCCTCCTGGGGAATGTCTATGCACCCCCTAGCCGCCCCGCCATCGAGGGTAGTGAGGACGGAGGAAGGAGACGAGCGGCTTCTGGCTGTAAAAGGGGTCATCCACGACTACGTCACTTCCTCATGCACCTCCGGGAAGAAAGGAACCAGAGCAGAACGTGGTTGAGAGCCATGCTCTACACCGAGAAACCAGACGTCCAGCTGAGAGCACTCAGGGCTGGGCGGTGTATTCACCTCCAACCTGATGCTCACAGCTGC
>NW_015640234.1:90827-123713 GCF_001515625.1 Sinocyclocheilus rhinocerous | reverse complement strand
CTGTCATCCCACGAGCCTTGTAACCCGGAGGAAAAGGAAACTGCTCTTTTTTTGACAATGTGGTCACCGCTGGCTCAACGGCGAACAAAAAGAAAAGGGAACAGAAGATTCTCCGCCCGGCCCTCCTCCGGGGGAAGGAGCGGCGCTGTCTCCACCACCTCCTGAAGAGCAGTCTCCCACATCTCCGGGTTGCCCGTGTCAGGGCCGCTTCCTCGTCTTCTTGGAGGACTTAGTGGCCGGGTGCGCTCTCCTCACCGTTTGGAGGACGCAGGAGGGCGCCCATGGCGACGAGCAGACTGAGACACGGCCCGTGACGGAAAGGTGGCAGCTGGAGGATCACGTCGGGGCAGGATGTGTTGGATGTGTTGAACAGTGTCACCGAACAGGCCAGCCTGGGAGATGGGACCGTCAAGAAAGCGTATTTTGTCAACATCTTTCATCTCAGCCAGGTTGAGCCAGAGATGGCGCTCCTGGACCACCAGAGTGGACATCGCCTTCCAGAGGGACCGTGTCGTGAATTCCGTCGCCCGGAGGGGGAAGTCAGTCACCGTGCGCAGCTCCTGCATCAACCTCGGGTCGGTACTACCCTCGTGCATTTGTTAAAACCTTGGCTTGGTGAAATTGCAGGATCGCCATGGCATGCAGGGCAGAGGCAGCTTGGCCCGCAGCACTGTAAGCTTTGGCAGCGAGAGCCGCCGACAGCTTACAGGCTTTGGACGGGAGACACGGACTATTCCTCCAAGTGGCGGCGTTTTGCAGGCACAGGTGCACCAGCAATCGCTCTCTCCTCCTGGGGAATGTCTATGCACCCCCTAGCCGCCCCGCCATCGAGGGTAGTGAGGACGGAGGAAGGAGACGAGCGGCTTCTGGCTGTAAAAGGGGTCATCCACGACTACGTCACTTCCTCATGCACCTCCGGGAAGAAAGGAACCAGAGCAGAACGTGGTTGAGAGCCATGCTCTACACCGAGAAACCAGACGTCCAGCTGAGAGCACTCAGGGCTGGGCGGTGTATTCACCTCCAACCTGATGCTCACAGCTGCAAGCACGGCCGTCAACTCTGGGTCCGATTCGGCAGTGGCGACAACAACCGAGGGGGGCAGCCCCGCCGAATCTTCATCCACAGAGGTCAATAGCCCATCCCCCGATGCTGCAGTAGTGGGGTAGTGACAGAGGGGTCTGCTCCTTTCCCTTTAAGAATGGAGAGACGCGATCGCAGCGTTGCCATGGTCACGTACTCGCAGTGCGGGAATAAACCATCCATGAACGCGTCTTCAGCGTGCTAAATAACCAGACATGGAAGACAACGCTCGTGGCCGTTGTCAGAGGACAGGAAACGTCCGCAAACAGAAGGACACGGATGAAACGGCGTCTTTATAAAGACGCGAATCGTCTGTGATTTGCTCTTTTAGGAAATCTGCTTTTTTAGTTAAAGCACCCAGGGGAATCGCTGAAAGGGACACCACTGTTCACGCCGTACCGCCAACCAGAACAGCTTCCCAACATACAGCAGATGAATGGCTTTGTGGAGTATAACTGCTTTTCTTACAACTACTCGGCTCTGAAGCAAAAATCTAATGAGTGGATGCACGCTGTCGCCTTATATACCTGTGTGCACAGGGAGTGGCTCAGCATGCAAAAATCCACTAGCCAATTCTCATTGGCGTTTTCTCTTAAACTCAGAGATGATTGGGCTCCCAAGTGAGACCCCATAATGTCGTTCGACATAACTCGTAGTGACCAACAGATAGGGAACAAGTAAAGACAGTATTGTATGTAATTGGTGAGCACTTTTTTCATATTTCCTTAAATCATTTGAAGGGTGAAGGATAAAAATCTTGTTTTTGTTACATATTATCTTAATATTAAATTATTGAACTCTGTGTTCTCTATCAATCACTCACAAGTTTAGTTATTTAACAGGCACATTTATGGTACATAGTAATGCTCCATGTGCTACATTTTTACACCAAATTGGGTGTGTACTAAGCTTATTATTATTTTGATAAAGCAAGATTATCCATAATCGCTGATTGTTTATTATAGCGAACGTCTCATCTACATTTCATGCACAAGTAACATTGGATGTAGGAATAGTCTGTAGTTGTAGGAAATGCCATTACCTGGTGTATCATACAAAGGCAGTTTCCATGTTAAGTTAGGGTTAGATGGTAGAAAATGCATTAGGATGTCATGACCATATACAGAACAAAGAGAATGTATGTTGTAATACACTGATGAGGCAAAACATTATGACCGCTCATAGGTGAAATTAATACTGTTAATCATCTCATTTAAAGGACTCGTGTTAAGGTCTGGGTAATTTATATGGTAAATGAGCAACCAGTTGGTGCAGGAGAAATGGCCAGGAATAAAGATCTGAGTGACTTTGACAAGGGCCAAATTGTTGTGGCCAGACAACGGTGTCAGAGCATCTCTGAAACAGCGAAGCTTGTGGGATACTTATGATCAGCATTTGTAAGAACCTACTAACAGTGTTCCGAGGAGGGACAAACCACAAATCGGTGGCTGTTCCGTCTGGACCAAACAAAACAGAATAGTCTTATGTGGTGACAATTTTAATGATGGCTAAAGGAGCAATATTCACGACACTGTTCACAATGTTCACATCGCATAGCACCCTGATGCATATGGGCCTGTGTAGGTGCAGACTCTTCAGAGTGCCCATGAATGACCCCTGTCCACAGCCGAAAGCCCCTAGTACTGTACGGACGGAACTGGACTTTGGAGAAATGAATGAAGGTCGCCTGGTCTGATGAATCACGTGAATGGTTGTATACAACATGTCCACTGTTTACCTGTAATGGCACCAGGATACACTGTGGAAAGATGACAAGCTGGTTGAGGGCTTGTGATGCTCTGGACAATGTTCTGCTGGGAAACCCTGTGTCCGGACATTTGTGTGGCCGTCAATTTGAGACATGCCACCTACCTAAACCTCATTCCAGAGCAGGTACACCAGGGGTCTCCAGACCTGTTCTTGGAGGGCCGCTGTTCTGCAGAGTTTAGCTCCAACCCTAATTAAACACACCTGAACCAGCTAATTAAGGACTTCAGACTCACTAGAAACCTTCATCGAATTGTGCTGAAGCTGGTTGAAGCTAAATTCTGCAGGATGTTGGCCCTCATGGCAATGATGTTCCCTTACGGCAGTGGGCTCTTTCAGCAGGATATTGCACCTGCTACACTGCACACTGTTCAGGAATGATTTGAGGAACATAAAGGTGTTGTCCTGATCTCCAAATTCTTCAGATGGTAATCTGATTGAGCATCCGTGGGATATGCTGGACCAACCAGTCCAATGCATGGCAGCTCCACCTGGCAAGTTAAGGACTTATAGGATGTGTGCTTAGTAATGCTTGATTGCAAAGAAGAAGACTGACCAACTGCAATGAGAGACTAGAAGAACAGTGTGGAGAAGACGTCAGAGGAAAAGCAATCACTGAAGACATCTTAGAAGGCTACAGGTGCTGCAGAAATTGGACTTCCTGTTACAGGATACAGACACCGTCACCAGAGAGGAGATGAAGATACATGGGTTAAAACCACAACTGCTGCTGAAGAGTGAATGGATCGACAGAGACCATTGTTATATGTGCACAAAGATACTGGAAACTTTACTGAGGGCTTGTGAATTGTTTATTAGTCAGTTTTGCTCTATTCGGCCATGATCTGTGCAGTTAACTATATTTTTGTATGTATACTATATTATGTTATACTGGACTCTGTTGCTGACACCCCTGCTTAAATCAAACCAGGCATTCTCCACACTTCTTAACAGTTGTGCCGTTTGTGTGGTAGATCCAGCAGTATGAGATGAAGGGGGACAGGAGAGGATTCTGTCTAATCATCAACAACTATGACTTCAGTGCATGCACACTGGGGAACAGAGAAGGAACAGATATTGACAAAGGTTAGTGTAACAAACACACATATATAAACCAGTTATCAGGCACACACGTGCCAGTAGGCCAATCGAGTCTCCCTACACTCAAACCAATTAAATATTTGTATATATATGCGTATTTTGCAATAAAGTTAAATATAATAAATAGTTTTTAATAATAGAATCACCATCTTTAAATTAATGTTGTGATTCACCTCATAGCTGGTTGGTTTGGTTCATGGCTCAATCAATCAGAATACTATAGACCTTGCTACAGATCATAAATAAACTACTGTTACCAATAAAGTTTTATAAAGCTCAATGAAAGCCATCTCTACACTGGAAAGGTCGAACAGAAGCTGCATCTGACATGGCATTTATGTTTATTATTATGTTCAATGCTGTTCAAAGGTGGTATGCATGTATTTACACAAAAATAACAGTGTAAATAGCCTACATAAAGTATATAAATGATAAAACAAATCCATTGAGGGTAAGGCTGCAATATTAGGACAAAAATCATTATGGTCAATTAGTGCTTTTGTTACTGTAATAATCATTATCAGTGTCCTCTTTTTAGAGCTGCTTTAAAGCAGAATTGAATTTTGTTTGCATCATTGAAACATCATTTTCCTGTTTAACACTGTAAATCTGCTTTGACGCAATCTGTATTGCGATGTAAAAGAAAACGTGATTCATCAGACCAGGCCACCTTCTTCCATTGCCCCGTGGTCCAGTTCTGATGCTCACGTGCCCACTGTTGGGCTTTCGGCGGTGGACAGGGGTCAGCATGGGCACCCTGACTGGTCTGCGGCTATGCAGCCCCATACGCAACAAACTGTGATGCACTGTGTGTTCTGACACCTTTCCATCAGAACCAGCATTAACTTCTTGAGCAGTTTGAGCTACAGTAGCTTGTCTGTTGGATCAGACCACACGGGCCAGCCTTCGCTCCCCACGCGCATCAACCCTGTTGCCAGTTCACCACGGTTTCTTCCTTGCACCACTTTTGATAGATACTGACCACTGCAGACCAGGACACCCCACAAGAGCTGCAGTTTTGGAGATGCTGACTCTGACCCAGTCGTCTAGCCATCACAATTTGGCCTTTGTCAAACTCGCTCAAATCCTTACGCTTGCCCATTTTTCCTGCTTCTAACACATCGACTTTGAGGACAAAATGTTCACTTGCTGCCTAATATATCCCACCCGCTAACAGGTGCTGAGAGATAATCAGTGTTATTAAGTTCACCTGTCAGTGGTCATAATGTTATGCCTGATCGGTGTATTTGAGAATGAATGATTCTTATGAGTCAGTTCTGTTAAGGAATCACACAAAACTCAAGGAGGTACAGGGTGGGGGTGAGGTTTCTTCACTGTGGAAACACTGGTTGAGTCAGAAGTCACTGTCTGTAACTAACTGTAACAGTGTATAAATTTGACTGTGGACATTGGTTGGATGTCTGATTTTGTGTCTCTCTGTCTCATGTGCATGTAGGGGTATAGACCTACTCTCCATTCTGACGCAGGTGAACAGCGATGTGAGCAAAAAGACGGACAAAAGCGGTTTGAGGAAGCAGATGCCACAGCCAGAGTTCACCCTCACCAAGAGAGTGGTTTTCCCTCCACCCAAAACTCACCGACCCCTTCCATAATGTCCTGCTGCAGTCCATGAAACCTCTCAGACAGCATACACGGCACATACACAAACACACAGATGTTCATCAATGTTTACACGTTGAGCTGGGGTGATGATTATCTTGTTTAATTGAAACAAGGGGTAAGGTCCTGAAAATACTGTTCACATACAGTAATTCTGACTTACCTAACAAAAAAATAAATATTTTAGAATTTTATGAAATAAACAAATATGGAGCCGTTTTAAAATTATATTGTCAATAACATCATGAAGTGTTAAAAGAACATTTCATTTCCAAATTCACCCCAAAACAGTGCTGTTTATGTTTCTGCTGGAAAAAAAAAACTTGTACTAGGATTATTGCACTTGTATGTATTTGTCCAGGGGGCACGACGCTCTAAAGCACTTTTATTTGTCGCTCTATAAGAGCATGAATGGATAGTTTCCACACAAGTGTGGACTGTTGCAACTAGCAGTTTATTAGTAAAATAATGATATTTCAATGGCAAGGGAAAGCCTGCTGCAGCTGCTGTTTATTGCCATCTGCACCCTAAATAAATTAAATACAATTTTGATGTTGACGATGTTCATGAGATGTTTAAATCGAGTGGCTGGGTAAACACAGAAAAGTCCTGAGCATCTACAGACTCAGTAAACAGCCTTACCAAAGAGAAATGAATGCAGCTGCTCACAAAAGAAAGTGGACACAGAACTTTTTACAATTCACTACAAAGTAAAACTTTGACTTAAGTTTTAAACACAATATATTGTTTTACGCAATTTTGTTGTTGTTTTCCCATTTGAGATATTTTGTTTAATTGAATGTTTAAGTGTGACATCAGTCTGTATTACGTTACTAGCAGAGAGATGGGCATAAATGCATGAAAATGTATTTAAAATACAAATACAAAATACTGTGTGGAAAAATTTATTTAAATACAAATACAAAATACTGTGTGGAAAAATTTACTTAAATGCAAATTACATTAGATTTTTTTTTCAAAGGCTTTAAAATACAAAAAAGTATTTTGTATTTCAAATACGTATTTTAAATACATGTATCTGAAATACTGCCCATCCCTGGTTACTAGTACAGTACAGTACAGTGTGAAGCTTCCTTTTATTGTGCCAAAATAAAGCTTAAATCTGAATCCGATTGGTTGCAACCATAAACTGTTTAAAAAAAAAAAAAAGTTACAACCAATCCAAAAATTTTTTTAGAAAAAAAGGTTACAACCATAGACTGTATAAGGGTTACAACCACTCCCACAAGCGTATGAGAGGTGGAGCCAGAGATCTTCTTATTGAAAGGAGATGCTAACTCGGCGTCAAATCGGGTAACTTCATGAATGGCTGTTAAAACCATAGATATACATATCTGTGTTCAAAACGGTCAATCACCTTGGCCATATAACCACAGAAGTGAATGGGCTGTGCCGTTAAAAGAACCACATCTGTCGCAAAATTATCCCTGGCTTTTATCATTCACTCCGAAATCATGTCATGCCAAAAAGATCAGCGGACAGTCGGCCTTATACTGTGGCGAGTTGTTTCCACACAAAAGCGGTCTATTCAGCGTGCTGAAGGGAAAAACACATTCTAGTCTCCTCGGGATTCCTAGCGTTACGCATTATTGCTAACATTGGGGTTTCCCCTGTAGGAGGGGCTCTGGCGCAGTACCGTGCGGAAGGCGGGGCTTATAGTCAGTATAGTGGACTACTATTGGCCAGTGAGTTTGTCAATCAACGTAGAAGCGGCATACGCATAGCAATAATGGCCGATGCTCAGTAAGAAGCTTACATTTTGACATATAATCTTATTTTCTTTTACACACACGTATATATGTATATTTATATTTAACAATTGATGTTTCCAAACACGTACGTGTCTGTTTAATGTAATATCTGTATATGGATGGCAGACTGTTTATTGACTGCACATAGGCTATAGACAGGCAGGATGTATTGTTTGTGTTATAATGTAGTGTCTTGTCAATATCTGCATTATATGTTTTGGGTTGTATTTGTCCTAGTTTCTGTAGTTCGCTCTTATCTAGCATCTTTGTATTATTATGTTCCATCATTATTCCGTCGAGGTATTAATATATTATTCTCTTCTCAGAGTCGCCATGGCTAATCAGCGCTGTCAGGAGAAAACACCCGTCCAGATCCTGCATGAATATGGCATTAAAATGGGCAGCGCGCCCGTGTACGAGCTCATCCAGGCTCAGGCTGAAGGAGACATGCACCAGTCCTCCTTCATGTTCAGTGTCACCATAGGAGGCATCACATGCAAAGGTCTGACATTTACATACTTATGTATTCATTTAAATACCGCCTAGTAAGAGTATATATTATATAGTGCACACTAGTATTCTAATAGATAACATTTCGTTCTTAAAGGTCGAGGATCCACTAAAAAGGCTGCTAAACATGAAGCTGCAGAAGCCGCCTTGAAATTATTGAAACGAGACACCCAGCCAAAGTAAAGTACACACTGTAGATAGTGATATGAGCTATTATAGATCAGATACTTGAGGTAAGACTTACCCATGTTTTCTGAATCTTTCGCAGTGATCGGAGAGATGGTCTTTCTCCTGAAGCCGGTGAATCCAATCATGTAGGAGTCCTGCAGGTATCTGGTCAAGCACCAGACAGGCCTTTCGGTTTTCCTGAAAATCTATCGATCACTAACAAAGCCTAGCAATAGCATAGGACAGTGTTTCTCATCCCTGGTCCTGAGCGCCCCCCAACACTGCACATTTTGTATGTCTCCCTTATCTGACACCCATTTCAGGTCCTGGAGTTTCTTTTAATGAGCTAATGAGTTGAATCAGGTGTGTTTGATTAGGGAGACACACAAAATGTGCAGTGCTGGGGGGCGCCCAGGACCAGGGTTGAGAAACACTGGCATAGGACATGCTAACAACACATATGTATACGCAGATGCCTTATTAGCGGCTGTTTCGGTGGGCCGCTCTACGTAAGTCACCCACTATATTGGAAAGGTCAAAGCAGGTCTGTGAACACTCGAGAGCAAGTTGATGCATTTATATGCATGTATATGAGTATCTACACTGACGTTCAGAAGTTTGGGATCAGTACGATTTTTAGTGTTTTTAAAGAAGACTCTTATGCTTATCAAGGCTGCATTTAAAAACAATGAAAAAAAACAATAATATTGTGAAATATTATTACAATTTAAATATAAATTAAAATATAATTTATTCCTGTGATCAAAGCTGAATTTTCAGCATCATTACTCCAGTCTTCAGTGTCACATGATCCTTCAGAAATCATTCTAATATGCTGACTTATTATCAATATTGAAAACAGTTTTGGTGCTGAATAGTTGTTGTTTTTTTGGAGCCTGTGATACTTTTTTCAGGACTCATTGATGAATAAAAAGTAAAAAAAGTACAGCATTTATTCATGTCTGACAGCCTGCATGACATACAAAAACTCCAACCTTTGTGCTTGTAAAACTACTTCAAATTTAAAATCTTCAAACTTCTATCTTTTGTAACTGCTTCAAAAGTTCTGGCTACGCTTCCTCAAGCCAACATAAAGTTTGTCTTGACAGAGTTTTTTTAATCTAGTTATTATTATTATTATGGCGGAGAGTATTTGTTTGTTTCGAGTGTATTTGAATGGTGCTGTGTGTTGTGTCAGGAGCTGGCCATGCAGAGAGTTTGGTGTCTGCCGGAGTATGTGGTGTGTTTGGAGACAGGGCCGGATCATATGAAGGAGTTCACAGTTACCTGTCGTCTGGAAGGACTGGAGGAGTCAGGTGCTGTTAGCCGCTTTTCATATTGTGATGTCACGCTGAGCGCACGAGTACTGATGCTTTGTGATGTGCTTTTGCTCATCAGGCACCGGCAGCTCCAAAAGGCTGGCCAGACGCGCAGCAGCCGAACGCATGCTGGGGAAACTACAGAGTTTGTCCGGATCTCCCGAGATCACGTGGGTTAGTGACATTCATCTGTTCACTGATGCATTGTGATTCTTTCACCAAAACCATCCATAAAAGTTCACAATTATACGTTTAAGAAAGATGCATAAACCACCCAAAGATGCACTTATACAGAGATATGTGTGCACATTAACATACCTGAGAGCCTTTAGCTTGGTTAAAGAAAAAAGGACAAAAATGACGAATATGCTTTATTTTTAGACATTGGAAACATTGGTGTTTCTGCATCATAATCTCTACAGTATATTGAAAATGAAATAAATACAACGGAAATGAAAACATTTGAGAAAATGTATTATGAGGAAATCATAACTGAAAAATATTTGTGCTGTTGAATTGATTAAAAAATAATAATTAATTATTGATCATGCCTAATATTAACATTTTTAATTATACAGAAAATATACACAATAAATCTGCAGACTGAAGTGGAAGCAACATAAAGATAATATTTTAAATATTTTATATTTAAAGTATTTGTTTAATGGTATCCTTTTTACTAAGTTGCAAGACTATTATCACTGATACCAGTACTGATGCCCCTGTTAATTATTATTATTATTATTATTATTTATTTTAATTTCTGGGGGTAAAATGAGTTGAACTGAAAACCAGGCCTAAACTACATATAACAGATCAGTGATGTCACCAGACTGTCCGCAGTTGATTAATCATAGTACATGAAGACAATTGTTTCGTATTAAAAGCTGTCAGAAATGTTGTTTAAATATGTAAATTAGGAATGATCTAATTCAGTATGCACTCATTTCTAGAACAGAATCTGAATATTTTGGATGTTTTCTTTCCACTAGTCATGTTATGGAAGCAAAATAACTCACAATCTCAAAATTGACCAGTGCCTGAAAAAACACTGTGGTTTACATTTCTATAACAAAAGTAAATGATGAAACCATGGTACGAAGGCAGTTTTCATGTGACCTTTATGTAAAAAAAATCTTTATATAAAAGATTAGAAAGAAAAATCAGCCCTTGGAACATAAAAGAGCCTGAAGTTGAAGGAAAAACCCTTAAATAGGATTTGATTTGTCACCGTGGCTCATAAATGATTTGTGCTCTTATGCCGGTTGCATCAATATTTCAGCATGAGGAATTATTTTGGAATTGAATCACGGCTGAATGAGTCACCATCAAATCATGAGGTGCTTCCACTCACGAACACAAAATGAGCAGCAGGGGAAAGTACTGTGGAGCAGCTGGGATTTAAAGGGTTAGTTCACCCAAAAATGAAAATTCTGTCATTAATTACTCACCCTCATGTCGTTTCAAACCCATAAGACCTTCGTTCATCTTCGGAACACAAATTAATATATTTTTGATGAAATCCGAGAGATTTCTGACCCTCCATAGACAGCAAGGGAACTACCACAGTCAAGGCCCAGAAAGGTAGTAAAGACATCATTAAAATAGTCCATATGACATCAGTGGGTCAACCGTAATGTTATGAAGCTATGATAATACTTTTGGTGCGCAAAAAAACAAAAATAACGAATTTATTCAACAATTCCTCTCCCTGGACTATTTCTACCTTTCTGGGCCTTGACTGTGGTAGTTCCCTTGCTGTCAATGGGAGGGTCAGAAAGCTCTCAGATTTCATCAAAAATATCTTAATTTGTGTTCCGAAGATGAACAAAGGTCTTACGGGTTTGAAACGACATGAGGGTGAGTAATTAATGACAGAATTTTCATTTTTGGGTGAACTATCCCTTTAAATCAGATCAGATGTGCTCCCATGTCCAGTTTTGACCCCATGTCTCCTGTGGTCCCCAGAGCCCACCTTCTCGCGTGTATGTGGAAAGCTTACGGCAGGCCACAGGGGAGAAGATTTCCCTCCTGAGGAGGACGCCGCTCAGCATCCCGAACACAGACTACATTCAGATGCTGCTGGAGATCTCACTGGAGCTGGGCTTTCAGGTCACATACATAGGCATCGGTTGGTTCTCGTTTCTCAGTTTGTGTCATTTTGTGTCATCAGGGCTGGATATGTTTGATATATATATGTGTGTGTTTTGCAGATGAGCTGACAGTGAACGGCCAGTACCAGTGTTTGGTGGAACTGTCCACCAGGCCGGTGACGGTGTGCCACGGCACCGGGATGACCAGCAGTAACGCCCACAACACCGCAGCACATAACGCCCTGCAGTACATCAAGATGGTCGCAAGTAAACTCTAACAGCAGGTCTGGGATCTGTGTGCACATGAATTCTGACCTGCATAGCAACTGACTCCGAGCCTGTTTCACACAGCACACACAAGCACTGCAACCAATGACACATTCTGCTGTAAGAGACCCGACTCTGCAGAAAAGAAATGAAATTCTGGTTTACAACACTGAGTTTATTCTTGGATGTTGCAAAGCGCTACATTTACATCAAAATTTATAGTGAACCTCAAACTGGAGTAAGTCAGATGTACTTGTTTTTTTGTTTGTCACTACATGAAACCTGACTGAAATACTCAAATAGTTTTTTTTTTAATTGCTTACACCCTCAAAGTTATATCTGAGGCACACCATTCGCTCATATACCATATCAAGTCACAATCAAAATCAAAAAATTGATCACAAACAAAAAAATTCCCCCTTGCATTTCTGCTTACAGTACTTTGTAAATATATTCTGAATATGCATACATAACTTTATTTCTAATTCTTTATACAGCACAGATTGTTTCAAAGCAGTAGTAACAAATTCAAACAAGCCAATCGTGTCATTATACAGCTCAAGTTAGTTCAGTGTTGATTCAGTCCAGTTCAATAACTAATGCTCATCAGTTGTGCATACTGTATTTACAGTGTATTTTTGCACATACATGTGTGTGGGTGCTGTGACAGACACTGCACACTGAACAGGCAAAAGACACAAGATAGTACTTTTACTTGCAAAAGAGTTGCTATGCAAAAACATTTTTTTTAAGAGTTAAAATAGATTTGAAATAAGTATTTGATTTTGAGAGATATGCGAAATGTTTTGTGTGTAGAGTGGCGAAAAGGAGACATAGTTTCAGTAATTGTGTAAGCAATAAAAAAAAAAAAACTGTAAGGTTTACAGTGCATTCTCAAGGCTCAGCATCTTCTGCATGCTGCTCAGAGAGCAGTGGACGCTTTAAACTGGTAACCGTGATGGTTAAACGAAGCTTTGCGATCCATCGCAAAACGGTCCTTTATTCAAAGCTTTTCAATACGGTGTACGGTGTGGCCACCTAGTGGTCATTACAATGTATAGCACACAACAAACGGTTACACCCGCTGGTTTCATCATATTTGCTTATGTAACTGATTTTTTAAAATTTTATTTAGACAATGTAGAAGTGATTCTTTTATTTACTTTATTTTGGTGCTTTGCTTATAACTATAACAAAGTTTATTTGGGCTTAATATATTGGGGGAAAACAATGTACTAAAGAAAACCACGATGAAGTGTGAATACTGTTACGTGAACGAAACTTTTTTTTTTTTTAAACACAAGCTTCACTACATGTTGATATGGGTGCCGCTGTGTGAAACAGGCCTTCACAGAAAAAACAAGGACTGCTACTCATTTGGCAAATAAAGATACATCAAACCTATGCGTGCGTCTTCAGCTATAGTCGTCAGTTATTTTTCCGTATTTAATTTCATAGACCTGTTGCAACAACCTTACTCGTATTGAGAAACACAAGCAATTTTGTTGTCTCGTTCTTATAAGATTTTATCTTCCTGTTGTATTTTTTTTCTGTATAAAAATTGTTTACTATACATACTACATTCGCGGTGTTGTCATTGTCATGTGACCTACCAGCATCTGTTGCATTGCTTCACTAAAATAAATAGTAAAACAAAATAAAATTATTTTTGTTATTTATATTAGCCCTCTGAGGGCAACACCATGCCATAGAGGGCTAATATAAATAATAAAAAATAATTGTATTTAGTTTTATGCATTTTGTAGCAAGTCGGCGAGTGATCGTGAGTATGCTCTTTACAGTTTGGGCCAGTGGCGAAGCTACGGGTGGGCATGGGACAGGGGTCTGCAACCTTCAACATCAAAAGAGCCATTTTAGCCCCTGTCCCACCGAATAAAATTCACGTGGAGCTACAAAACCTATTTGATCCCTAAAATGAAGATAACAGTTTTCACAGCTAAAGTTTTATATTCAGTTATGTTTACAGGGCAGGGGCACAGCAATCATTTCAGAAGTGAGGGGGACAGAAATGTCAAATGTAATAATAATTATTATTATTATTAATATTATGTATGTTTGTCTAATTGACAAAAAAACTTTTCTTATGTCTTACTTTTAATTGGCTAAGAAATAAAATACACTGCTGAACAATAACCAATAATTTGTATTCTATATTTTTGTATTTCTATATTTTATATATATTTTCCTAAAGACATTTTTATTATGATTGGTTTATACTACAAACACTTTTTCCATTTATATCACAGAATAAGGCAGAAAATATATTTTATAGCTTCTGTACTGTAATAAATGCTATGTCAGTTAGCACTGTATCATTCAGATAAAGTGAAGACTTGAAAAACACACATAAACCATATATTGTCGCAATCGTTTATTGTCTTCATGTTCATCAGTTGGTTTATGCTTGTTATTCAGCTCAGCTACAGTGATAACTGGATGTCCATATTAGGGATTTCCTGGCGCATCATAAGTTATTATTACTTCTATGAGTCCGTTTTGAACTTTCTGCACGAGAGCGCCCTCCGGTTTCCAGTATGAATGAAACGCACACTGCAGGAGAGTGTTTAGCGCTCCATGATGTTCACATCGTTTTGGATACGAATAAAACGTATAAATATATACGAATAAAAAGAGCCGTGGGTTGCCGACCCCTGGCATGGGCCCACCCGGGCCCACCCACTTTCAACTATGACCCACCCAATGAGAAGCTGGTAATTTTCCAAATGGGTGTAATTTATTAAACGATAATAACAAACGTCTTATTTCACTGTAACTTTATATATATATATTTAAAAAACGATTAAATGCAAGTTTTCATGGTGAATTACAGGAAGTTTTCCCTCTTCCTATAGGTGCATTTATGCTTGTCAAAAGGATGATTTATCAGTTTCTAATAGTCCAACCCACAATGTTTACGACCCGAGGACATAATAGTAAAATGCGTGCATTTGTGGAGCTGATTTTAAAAATAGTGAAATAAATATAATGGATATCCCCATTCAAACTAAGTCTTAGCAATGATTCCGTACCATCCACATATGAAACCAGACCACCTGCGGGTGATTGATTTAGCAAAGTGGCGCTGTGCAGACCGATCGGCGTATGACATCAAAGTACTGCAAGAGCCTACTATCTCGCGGTAGTCTGAGCAAAATCTGCGCAGAACCAATCACCGGGGATTACCGCAGGATGCATGCCGGTTAGAAATGTGTCCGAGGGCAGTCCGTCTTGCTCTGATGTCACGCTGACGAATGTCAAAAATCTCTCGTGACTTTGAGTCGGCCGTGCAGTCGAGCGCAGTTGCTCCAGAGATTGTCTTACTATAAGGAGATGAGAGGGTCTGTATTACTTACTATTGGAGAAAGCGTAGCGGTCAACTTGGATCACGTGTCCCTTAATAACCAATCACATTACAGCCTTGATGTCATTGAATTTCAGTCAGAGTTGTGCGACACTCTGAAATCCCACCTGTCGCAAATAGTCAGTGACTTCTCTTATAAAACGGCATTTTTTCGTGGTAAACTATAAAAATAGTTCAATCCAAAAGTATTGTTTAGTGTAAAACATGTTGAAGATTAGCAGATAGGCTGTTGATTCATTAAATGATTAGCCGTTTCCTCTAAAAAAGCTGTTTATTCAGCGTAGTGAAGCCTCTCCTCCATTGACATCCATTAAAAAAAAATGGTCTCTGGTCTTTTTTTCCCACGTACTGCCAGACTGGAAGCGTTAACTTTAGCCGTTACGCTTTTTCGGCTAATGGTTTCAGGCTTGCCTTCTAGTGGTTTTGGTTGCTCTCCCTCAGCTGCGCTGACCAAAAGCACGATGGGAAACGACTCGCTGACAATACAGCTTAATGCTCATTAGTTCAACGCCCCAGTATAGTGATGGGGTCACTATACTGTCAAAACGCACCGTCCTTCGGATGAGACGTTAAATCGAGGTCCTGACTCTCTGTGGACATTAAAAATCCCATGGCACTTCTCGTAAAAGAGTAGGGGTGTAACCCTGGTGTCCTGGCCAAATTGCAGCCACTGGCCCTTGTCAATCATGGCCTCCTAATAATCCCCATCCACTCTATTGGCTCTATGACTCTCTCTCCTCTCCACCTGTAGCTGGTGTGTGGTGAGCGTACTGGCGCTGTTGTGCTGTGGCTGCCGTCGCATCATCCAGGTGGATGCTGCACACTGGTGGTGGTTGAGGAGAGACCCCCCCCCACATGATTGTAAAGCGCTTTGGGTGTACAGCAATACACAATAAAGCACTATACAAATGCATCATTCATTCATTCATTAATTTGTTTTCATATAAAAGCAACAGAACTAAAATTATATCGTGTTTATCAGCAACACATCACATGAGTGTGAATAACGCGATATCCGCCTTTGGGCTTGTAGGTGTCTGTTCTACTTTGAGAGGTCAGAACTGCCCGTCTTGACTGCGCTTATTTCACTCCTCCCCTCACTGCAGCAGCCTACTCTCGCCTACATTTCAGGCGAGCTTGTTTGCAATCACGTGATTCTGATGATGCGCGGAATTCAGATGGAGGGCAGGAAATGAAAAGCAGAATGTGTGAGAAAGAGGAAAGTCCGTACTGTACTGGTTTAGACACTATTACAAGAGAAAGTTATACACAGAATATCAAAACATATGTTGGACGTGATCCTTATGTTTCTCAGAAACAACACTGAAGACCACGGAGCAGCAGAGGAAGTGGAGGCAGAGAAAGCCTCAGGTAGCACCTGTGACTGCCAGATCCCCGCAGGGAGCACCTGTGTCTGCTGGGTCTGAGAGGGCTGAGTGGGGGGACTCAGCATTCTCAGATGCCACACTGAAGACCACTAAGCAGTGGAGGCAACAGTGAAGGAAGTGGAGTGAGAAGAAGACACAGGGAGCACCCATGTCTGCTGAGTCCCTGCAGGAACTACCTATGCCCACTGGGTTCTAACAAAAAGGAAAACTCAGGGTCCCTGAGTATCTGAGGCAGCATCTACTAAAAGCTGCTTTTGAACTGGGAGCACCTGTGCCTTTTAGTAGGCTACCCAACAAGGAGCACCAGTCCCCGCAGTGTCCCAAGAAACACCCATGTTCTCTAAGTCTCAACAGAGAGCACCTGTGCCTGCCCCAAAGGTGCAAAAACTAAAGATCCCAGAGCCACTGAGGCAGGAGCTGCTGCAACAGAAGCCTCAAATGTCTTCTCTTCAGGGAGCTCCTGTGCCCAATAAGATTAAACAGAGGCAAAGACTAAAGATCTGAGGCAGAAGCTGCTACAGCAGAAGCCTCAAGCCTCTTCTGTACAGGGTGCACCCATGCCTGTCAAGTCCCTACAGGAAGCCCCTTTACCCTACAGGAGCCCAGCAGCAGCGTCTGTGCATGCCGGGACCCCACAGGGAGCAGGAGTGCTTTCCAGGTCTCCACTGGCAGAGGCAGAGCCCGCTGAGTCTCCGAAGGGAGAAGCAGTGCTCACCAGAACCATAAAAAAAAGAAAAACAGAACATCTGCGCATGTCTGTCTCTGGATTACCATGCCCTCCAGGACGTGTACCTGTGCATTCTGGGACCCCACAGGGAGCACTTGTGCCTACAAGTTCCCCTCAACAGGGAGCAAACCTCAGGGTGACTGAGCAGCAGAGGCAGAAGCGGAGGGATCAGTGGAGACAGCGGAGGCAGCAAGAGGCTTCAGTAAGTCCCTTCTATCTATTGTTTTTACTTATTATTAGATCATTCATTCATTTATTTGGGCCAACTCGTTGTTTAGACATGCTGCTCATTGTCCTCTGTATTAATACATTTAATTTCTTAATTATATTATTATATAAATTATATTTATTATTGTCAGCCCTGTGTTCCTGCGTCTTGTGTTTTGCTCACCATTACCCAGTTTCTCCCTTGTTGATTATGTTAATTGATGTCAGGTGTTCCTTGTTTAGTTCAAGTTATTTAAGCCCTGGTTTTTCCTGTGTCCTGCGTCCGGTCTTGTTCGCCAATCCCCTGTGCTACGTGTGTGTTCCGTTGGATTAATAAAAACTATATTCCAGAATTCTCCTACGTCTCCTCACTCCTTCACAGTAGAAACAGCGTGACAGAAGACCGGACCTTAACACAGTAAGCGGTGCCCCTTTCCCCCCGTCTTTTGTTTCCGTGTTTGAAAGTTGTTGTTTTTTTTTCTTGTGGTTATGGAAACCGCCGCAAAATTTGCCACCCTAGCCCGTGTGGACCTCCCGCTGGTGGAGTTCGCCTGGGAATTCAGTAGGCTCGCCGTTTTGACGGGATTTGACGATGCCACACTGAATTCTCTGTTCTGGATCGAGACCAACTACCATCACTCCGTCGACCTTGCAGACACCACTGGACTGTGCTGGAGGGAAGGGATCCTCCGGTGTCTGGAGAGCGTCCGGCCCTGATCCATAACCTCTCCATCGTCAAGCCCGCCGGCCGTTCCATTGTCAAGCCCGCCAGCCGCTCCATCATCACGTCCGTCAGCCGCTCCACTGTCAAGCCCGCCGGCCAATTCCCTCCCAAGCCCTCAGCTGACAGCAGCCCGCTCCTTAACCCCAAACCAGAGGAAGAATATGAGGAGAAAAAGACTGTTAGCTCCAGCCCCTAAGTCTGCTCCAGCATTGGCTCCAGCCCCTGTTCCCACGTCCAGCCCAGAGAGTGCTCCTGTTCCCAAGTTAAGCCCAGAGAGGGTGCCTGTTCCCATGTCCAGCCAAGAGATGGCTCCTGTTCCCACGTCTAGCCCAGAGAGGGCTCCTGTTCCCAAGTTAAGCCCAGAGAGGGCTCCTGTTCCCCAGTCCAGTCCAGAGAGGGCTCCTGTTCCCAAGTCCAATCTAGAGAGGGCTCCTGTTCCCGAGTCAAGCCCAGGGAGGGCCGCTGTTCCCACGTCTGGTCCACGGAGGGCCTCAGAACCGGAAATTCCCCCAAGGAATTTTTTTTTTTTGGGAGGGGGGTTATAGGGCTCTGGCTGTAGGCCGGGCGCCAAAGCCAAGTCCACGGAGGCCGCTCCGCCATGGCCCCCTGAACTGCCTGATCCGCCATGGCGGACAATTATATTGATTATATATAAATAATTTTTCTGCTGATTAACCAACGTTACAGTGTAAAGGGGTCATGTCATGAACCAATTTTTCTTTCTTGACACATAAGAGGTCATTGTACTATATTGCACCATGAGTTAAATATCCATAAGTTGAAAAAGAAACCATATATCATCATATTTATTGGTAACACATTTCTTTTCACCTTTTTGTATGCCATTAGCAGTTATAGAAATTGAATTCATTTTAACTTCTATATTTTAAAGTTAAACCAAAAAAGACAAAAGCTCATTGCTATAGGCTAATTATTGTCACATTTAGCTTGGTTGTTTAAATTCATTGAACTAAATATGTTGAAGAGAGCTGGGAATTCCTTCGGTATAGTAGGCTTGTTTGCACACCTTGGCTTCTGCTCCAAATTGCCCCAAACAAGCATAGGATACATAAGCAGGAGTGTGAAAAAGCTGAATTGAAACTATCCTAAAATAGAAGTAGTGCAACCTCTGTTTTGGTTGAGCAGTAACTGGAACTGAAGCCCCTTAAATTGAGTTACAAATGCCAATATCAAAAAGCCAATATTGCCATATACTAAATCACTTAAAATTAAGTTTTCATAATTGATTTTGCTATTTTGCTGTTTGTATAAAGCGCTATAGAAATAAATGTGACTTGACATAACCAGTGCAAGTGGTCTGACTATTAATTTTATTAATATTAATTTTATTTATCCATAATATTGCAGACCTTTTTGAAAGATATTGGTTTGCTTATAACCGTTTTGAGCACTTGATCCTAATTGAGACTTCAATGTTTGTTGATGTTTAAGAAGCTGTTGTATTGATTGCAGTATTGAGGTGTTGAGCTTTATTTTTGAAAATAAACACGTGATTGCTCTCCTCACAAATCAGCTGTTTCTTGTATTTCACTGGCATGTCTCTTAGATGTTGAGGAATAGTGCATGTTTGAGTCTATAATAAGCCGATGAATGAATGAAGCATTTATATAGCAAAGTGTTTTTAACAGTTATAATAGGCCATGACACCCTGCAGCCCATTACTGGTTGCCTACTGAAGCTAAGCAGGGTTGAGCCTGGTTGAGGAAACTGGTTCCTGGGAAAACTAGTTTGCTGTTGGAAGAGGTGGTAGTGAGGCCAGCAGGGGGTGCTCACCCTGTGGTCTGTGTGGTTCCTAACACCCAAGTATAGGGACGGGGACACTATTCTGACATCATCCAAGTGGATGCTGCACACTGGTGGTGGTTGAGGAGAGACCCCATGATGTGATCGTAAAGCGCTTTGGGTGTACAGCAATACACAATAAAGCGCTATATAAATGCCTCATTCATTCATTCATACATTCAAGACACTGTTTAATAAAATGTGATTAAGTACATAAGGGATATTTGTGTTATTTAACATTTAATTATTGCAGGTTTGCATCATATCCTGAGTTTGCATTTCACTGTTTTTATTCATTTTGAGGAATACTGAATGTGTTTTTGTTCAAGTGAGATGAGTAAATGCATGTTCACATTTAGTCTAGAACTGCAGTATCCATCACGTTTACTCAACACACACGACGACTTTGCACTTACTCCTGATTTCTCTTAACATGGAGTCAGGAGAGCTGTCAGTTAATAAATGATAAAAAAAATAAAATAACTGGAGTTACTTATTTGAAAAAATAAATCAGATATTTTCTTGTAAATTAAAAAGTAATGTGTTACTTTACTAGTTACTTGAAAAAAGTAATCTGATTACATAACTCACGTTACTTGTAATGCGTTACGCCCAACACCGATTGAGTTATAAGGTGCAAGTTATTATAAGAAATTAACTTTTTAATGCATTCTATTTTTGAGCGAATTAAAAGATCAGATAAAGAACCATGTATCATACCACATTTCCCAGTAATCTGTCCTGGGTGGAAAAACATTTGCTCCTTAAATGTAGAACAAGTTCTGTAAGTATTTACAGATACTGAGACTGTTACAAGTACAATTTACAATTATAAAAGAATTGGATTGAATTGGAAGAATAGTATTGACTTTGTCCAGTCATTAATCAATAATGTCAATAAATCTGTGCAAAGTGTCAGTTTTGGACTAATGGCCCGGCCTCCTCAGGACATCTCTTTAATCTGAGGTTCTGAATTCTAGTTGCAAAATGAGATTGATAATAAATAACAGACACAGAATACAGATCATGACTTAGAACACAAATATGTATTTCTTACTATGTATTTAAATGTGAAACAGCAGGTCTGGAGAGTGTCCTAATGACACGTCAGGAGTTGTACAGCAGTGGAGCACTGGAGCAGCTGTGAACAGAGAGAGATGTCACCGTACAATTGCACTTCTTCAGAGGAAAGCTGAACACATGAATAAAACTCCCACACACAGTGCAGGATGTCTCAGTGAGTATATAATGAGATAGAAACTAAACGGTCGCTTTAATAAGGCATCAGAGATCATTGGCAGGCTGTGACATGTTTTCATGCAATGTTGAGAAACTAACAGCGGATGCACTCACTACAGCGTCTTTCCCTACAAGGAACTCGACAGAACCTAGTATTTTTTTTTTTCCCCATCATAGGTTTGATCTTCTCTATAAGCTTCACAAACATTCAGTCAGATGAGATCCAGATCAGCAATCGTCTCATCTTAACAGAAAAAAACAAAAACAACGATCATGGAGTATCTGCAATATAAGAACTCTACATAGTTTTGTAGATGCACACCTGTGTGAAGGCCTCCTTGTTTTTTCGGCTGCCATTCATTTCCAGCAGTCTGTGTTTTATAGTGTAGTTGGGCTCTACAGGCTCTTACCGGAAAAAAAGTGCGTCAGTGTGCAAAAGATGACGTGTTGTGGATGGACTGTCCTCAGTATGGTGTGTTGATATGGTTTCATATGCGTTAAGGCACAGTGAAGGACTCAAACAGTGACATACTAATGGCAGAGATCATCTCTGTCACTGTGACTACACTGTTTTTGGCTTTTCTTTTTACATCTACTGACATTCTACTGTTTCTTTTCAATCTACTAAAAATCTTTACAACTATCTAAAAAATCGCTTTTTTAGACCGATGAGCTTTGTAAAAATCGACGCGTTTCAGAAGGCGGGGCATAGAGGAGAAACAATAATGTACAGTATGTGGAAAATAATGTTTTTTTTTTACTTTAAACCGCATAAACACATTTCATTACACCAAATACACAAAATAATGTTCTTTTTAGCAGCATCATATGACCCCTTTAAAGAAAATAAAGCATACATATCTGCGAATGCAACAAATTACACAAGAATGATTTTACGAATGACTTTGAATGTTTGTGTTTCGATGAATGAGGTCCAGATCAAACGTAAGAAACTAGATGGCCGTTCGCACTACAATACTAGTGTACTACATACTGCATACTTTGCTGGATACTGTATCTGCCTGTTTTAAAAATAGTATGGAAAGCAGCATGCATTGTGCAACACTAAACATTTAGAAACATTCTGCTACATTGTTGTCACATGATTTATCACAGCATGTTTAATTCAAGAAGTGATATCTAGGAAATAAAAATATTATTTTTAATGCAATCTGTGTAGAAATATCTTAACTTTTTGGTGTTTATGTATATATTGCGAGTCTGTTATACAGCAGAAACAGTATTTGGTAGTATGTTATTCAGCCTAGTATACTACAGCTAAATATTTCTGTAGTTTGCATAACATGCAAGTTTTCAGTATGCGCTGAATATATGGCCGATTCACCTGGAGTTTTGAATTCGAAACGCATACTAGAATACAAATTTTTCTACTTCATCTCTATATGTGTCAGAAATAGTAATAGTATGGTAGGGTGCGGTTCCAAATTTACAATGCAGTATACAACCCGAGTACACCGAATGATGTATCCCACAATGCATCATGCTTGACTTCCCCGTCCATTTCCGTGACAGATTAACCGCAAATACCAAGCGTGATTTCTAAACATCTTTTTAAATTAGTATTTACTCAGACTTCTAAAAGTCTAATTTTTTATTCAAAATATAACAATTTATATCCGAGATTAAATCTGGACTTTGCTGAATTAAACACGTGGTGAGGTCATGTGAAAATGTAGTACACTACATGAAATGTTACAGCATAATGTGTAGTATGCAGTACGATAGCCTTCTATTCCACACACTGCTGACATCCATTTCTTATTTGCTGTAAGCAGAGATGTGTGGAACTTAAGTATGTAGTATGCAGTAGCACTGAGAGGCCAGCAGAGGCCGCTGTCGCTCTTGTTGTGAAGTTCATGTTTAGAACAGAGAGTCAAGAGAAAATACAGTGTACACGTATGTAGTGTACATGTCTTCTGGTCACTGGTGCGTTCAAGGTGTATAATTCACTCAAAAATGAAAATTCTGTCATCGTTTACTCACCCTCATGTCTCCCAAACCCTTATGACTTTGGTTAATCTTTGAAACACAAATGAAGATATTTTTAATGAAACCTGAGAGGGTTTCTTCTTTCCATTGAAAGTCCAGGTAACCAAAACTTAAAAGATCAAAAAAAAAAAAGAAAAGAAAAAAAAGCTCAAAGGCATCAATTAAGCATTTTAATCCAAATCTTTAACAAAGAGTGAAAAATTTAAGGGGGTCTGAATACTTTCCGTACCCACTGTATATATATATATATATACATTCTTTATATCATGAACAGAAACTTTCATCGCATAAATTTACTATTTATTTACGGTTACACTTTATTTCGATAGTCTACTTTAGACATTCTACTAACTATAAGTAACTTTGCAACTACATGTCTACTAACTCTCAGAGTAGACTGTTAGGGTAGGTTTAGGGTTAGTAGAATAAGTTGACATATACTTGCAAAGTTTCTGATAGTCAGTATGTTGTATGTTGTTGACCCATCAAAATAAAGTGTTAGAAGATATTAAGCAGACAGTCTACTAATACTCTAATGACTGCTAGTTGACATGTAGTTGCAAAGTTACTTACTGTTAGTAGAATGTCTAAAGTGGACTATCGAAATAAAGTGTTACCATTTACATCTAAGCAGTGATTGAAACAAACAGCAGAGCACAACAAATATGGTAAACACAGGAGCTTGTTTTACAACAACTTTATAACCTTTTTGGATCTTATAAGTTTTGGTTACCTGTATTTATCAATGGAGGGACAGAAACCACTCAGGTTTCATTAAAAACACTGTTTTGAATCTTTATGGGCATGCAACGACATGAGGGTGAGAAATTGATGACAGATTTATCATTGTTGGGTGAACTTGCCCTTTAACTGCAACGTGCGTCTGACTTCTAGCTCAACCAATGGTGCACTCTAAAAAATGCTGGGTTAAATATAACCCAGCGCTGGGTTAAAAAGGGACGAACCCAGCTGTTGGGTTGTTTTGAACCCAATCGCTGTGTCAAAGCAACCCAACCTCTGGATCAAAGCAACCCAACCTCTGGGTCAAAACAACCCAACCGCTGGGTCAAAGCAACCCAACCTCTGGGTCAAAACAACCCAACCGCAAAAACAATAGATTTTTTAAATCACCAATACATTTTTAGTTTTCAGGATTTTCTTTTTTACCAAACTTTGTATAAAGATGATTCTCAACTATTCAGAATGATTTGATACACCATTTTTCTCTCTGCAAAATGTGTGTAAAATGGCCATAAACGGGTTTTCTCATTATATACAATGTATCTATAAACTAAATTTAATTTGCATATTAATGTGTTTTGGGGGCAACATGTAATGAAAAAAGAAGTGTAATAATGGGAGTAATATTTGACAAGATTTTCATAATAATATATAATATTTCATAGAATATTGAAACATCATTTCTTTCCCTATTCATGTGTTATGTCTCCCAAAATGCTATTAAACATGCTTTTAAAAAAGCCCTGAATGTGCTCCGTACAGGACATCCAGATTTAAAACTGTGGCATGTATAGTCTCAGAGAAATACCCCAAAATATAATGTCCTCATATGAGGTCACAGGGTCTCAGGAGGTTAAGAGAGAATACTACAAAGCCTTTGCTGTAATGTGCTGCCCACCAACAGTGTTATGTAATGATATTGCGTCCAGCAACGTTTTGGCCACAAGACTCTGTGGAACTGTCAATAATTTGTAAAAAGTTGTTTCCAGACTGAAATAGTAGACAGAGTCTTTACTGAGAGAAGTACTTAAACAACAATAAACTCAAACACTCACATTCAAAAGCTTCTGCACACGCAGTTCTACTTTACAATCACATCCTGCTATTCATTTCCTTGCCAGATTTTCAGGGACATTAATAAATTACTGCATCAGACCTAAAGAGCATTAGCTGATTGGAACATCTTTTTTCAGGTGACTGTTATATTCAAACGTTTGTTTTTCACAGCACTGTTTTTTAATAGATTTTCTATGTAAAAAATGAGCTAGATGGATATCTTTGACAGATGCGTTGAGTCACTCGTGCTAGAATGCTATGGCTGAACCCAACATGTCAAGGATAAAATGTTCTAGAAAAAAGTTCCCTGGGCAATTCATAAAGAACATTTTTGCTAAAGATTTGAGAACGTTATTAAAAGCCAGATAACTTGGAACAAACTTTCTATTAATGTTACTGGAAGAACTTGCCAGAAGGTTCTGAAAGTTAATGCTATGAGAATAATCAATTAGCTGGGTTGACAGTTTCGCCACATTTGAAGATAACATATCAAGAAAAAAGTTTTCAGTTTTCAATTAAAGAATGTTTTCCTTGTGACAGGATGGTGACAGAAAGGGATGGTTCAAATTTATCATTTAGTCATAATTTACTCACCCTTATATAATTCCAGACCTGTATGACTTTCTTTCATCTGCACAAAAGGTTGTTTTGACCGGCTATTGTTATCAAAACAACTCAATAGCTGGGTCAAAACAAGTCAATAGCTGGGTCAAAACAACCCAACCGCTGGATCAAAGCAACCTAACCGCTGGGTCAAAACAACCCAACCGCTGAGTCAAAACAACCCAACCGCTGGGTCAAAGCAACCCAACCTCTGGGTCAAAACAACCCAATAGCTGGGTTTGTCCCTTTTTAACCCAGCGCTGGGTTATATTTAACCCAACATTTTTTAGAGTGTGTAAGTTTGGGTTTCGCAGGGCACTGGCTAGTTTTTCTGAAGGTGGCAAGTGCTTGTAGAACCTGCTTGGAAAAAATCATTTCCTGAATTTGATTTGGTGCCATTAGTGGTGCATAAATGTCACACTCTTGCTTTAAAGAGCACTAATGATACAGAGATGCAGGGGTCTGTGAGGGCTAAGTCCTGGGACGTCTTCTGCACAGTGTTGCAGGCTGGCTCCAGGAATTCTCTTTCAGGCTTGATTCTTTGGAAGGGTTTGAAAGGGTTTGGAGTGCACAATTATAAAACTGTCACACGTTCAGCACATGGTGCACACTGAGCCGTCGAATATGAGGAGGGACAGTTCGACTTCAGTCACGGCACAGCTTTAACTTCCAAAGCAATTCCCTTCTTTTGGTCGTTTACAAAAATACAGCTAAAATTGTCTAAATGTAGTTTTGACGAGTTTGTGAAACATATTGCCGATGAAAGCTGCCATCTACACATGCAGAATGTAACCAAGAGCAAATTCAGTCCATCTAAACCAAGAAGTTGAGGGAATTTCACTAAAAGCGTAAAACTTTGTTGTTGAGAAGCGACTTCTTAAGGCAAGGACTTAACAGGAAGCACAAACGGCTTCATGTGAACAGCTCTACAGCTCTCACTGTTGCCCTGACAACAGCGCTGTCTCTCTGTTACTATGGAGAGGGAGACTATGGAGGCGGAGCCTGCCGAAGTGATGTGGAGAGAGTCTTTTTTTTTTTTCAGTCCATTTCTGGACATAAAATCCAAATCTAGAGGGAAGTCCCAGGCTGCTCCTGTTCTGCATAGTAAGCATCTGCAGTCAGCAGTGAAGGCGTCATCAGCACAGGTATCTGGATCTACCACAGCTCAGGGTTTTCTAGTTTGAGGAAGCCAAGGTCCTTGCGCAGTTCCCAGTATGTGTTGTTAGACACCCATCTCTCCCTCTGGTTACTGTCCATAACCTTCCTGTTACACAGAGGAAGCACAGGTTAAAAGTCAATATTGCGATTTGATTTAAGTGTAATGACCTACTTTTGATTTATTCACTCAAACTTTGACAAATTCCGTGACATTCCGCATTATACAGTAAATTCTGTTTTTATGACTGGATTCCGCAATTCCGTCCGCATTTTCCGCATCGCAGAAATCATAGGGCCATAATTATAATGTGTTCTATTGTCGTCTGTCGTCCAGTGTAGACACGGTGTGAGTTTTTTTAATGGCTTAGTTATAGCCCTGCTTGTTTTTAATGTTTTTATTAAATATCTGTATTGATCATATCATCGCATTATTTACTGCCATCTGCCATGCGAGCCACACATTAAAGCTTGGCGAGCCGCATGAGTAACACTGTCCTATACTAACAAACCATACATCAATGGAAAGCTTATTTATTCAGCTTTCAGGTGATGTATAAATCTCAATTTCGAGAAATTGACCCTTATGACTGATTTTGTGGTCCAGGGTCACAAATGTGGTTGAGTCTCAAATATTTTCTTAACCTAATTTGGTGTTTTCCTGGTCAAAAATGGCCGGCCTTTTAAAAATTCCTTGTAAATCTCTCATTATGCTATATTATCACCAAATCCTAGATTCAATCTTTTTGTCAACTTGTTTTATTTCAGTTAGCACAGGGTTTGTATTTCTTTTCGGAACTGATTGATCGTAGCCCTCACTGATCTGAGCTTATGCACCTGTTTTTGAGCGAAAAAGCATTACTTGTGGATCATTTTGTAAATTTTCACTCAAAAACTGAGGTGAATTAGCTCACATGAATAAGGCCTACAATAAATTAGTTATAAAAAGAAATAAAAAACCTTTGATAATTGAAAGAAAAGTTGATAAAAAAAAAGTTTGAATACAATATATGGTAATAAATATAGCGTAACAAGACATTTATAAGCAATACTTTGTAGTCTGGTCATTTTTGACACCACAAAAGTAACAAGGTGGAAAAAAAGTCCCAAAAAACAACAAAAATTATCAGATTTTTTTGGGTTGTTGTTATACCCAGTGTGAGCACAGTCAGCAGGTTTTAGTCTAATGCGATAACAATAACTATCATTTTCAGGAAAAAGAAAACCTCTCTGGGTCAAAATGACCTGAACACAACATGAGGGTTAAGAACATCTTATTTGATTCCTTTAAAAGGAAACGACAGGCTTTGGTGTTATCAGACTGTAAGGCAGTTCTTACTAAAGATTTGTGATCAACTCGATGAGAAACACTTCAAAAGACTGGTCGTGTTCTACTTCGGCTGCGGCTGGATTTAACCAATCAGCGAGTCGGGGGAGTGTTTGCATACTTTATCACAGATGCAGTGGATTAGATGCAACATTTGTCACATACACAGAGGTTTTCATGTATAGAAACAGAAAAAAAACTTTATGCACTGCTTCATATAGTGCCTGTATGAAAAAGAATGAAGATGAACATAAGCCTATAATATTGAAACACGAACACTAATATTTTGATAAAGATGATAGAATATAACAGTAAGATGACACGAAAAGAGTTTTTGTTGTGAGTGTGTGAGTGTTAGCGGAACCAAATGTGTCAGAATAAACATGAAGCACGTCATCGTTATCATCGCCGATCGGTCTGCGCAGTTTCACATCAACTCGAACACACCTTACACTTGTGTACATCCCGAGTAATATTGCGATGCATTATATCTGGCAAGTGTTATGTTTTAATGCCTAATAATTGAAACAACTCAAACTGATTAAACATTACTTTTGTCGATTTAAGACAAATTGGATGTTATCCTAACTTTAAGAAGTTATGTTATTTTTAAGAACATTCTTTGCAGGAATGTACATATTAGGAAGGGTACCTTCATTCAGTCCCAGGTCAGAAAAAAAAAAAATATATATATATATATATTTTAAACATTTTTCTCTAATGCCTAATAATTGAAACAACTCAAACTGATTAAACATTACTTTTGTCGATTTAAGACAAATTGGATGTTATCCTAACTTTAAGAAGTTATGTTATTTTTAAGAACATTCTTTGCAGGAATGTACATATTAGGAAGGGTACCTTCATTCAGTCCCAGGTCAGAAAAAAAAAAATATATATATATATATATATATATTTTAAACATTTTTCTCACCTCAGGCCCCAAATTCCAATAATTCTCCTCATCATTCAGTGAAGAAAGCGGTACATAGTTTCAACCCTGTCATAGTAAGTTTGTAATTTGTATGTTTATAATCTGAATAGGTATATCCTGGTTGGATCACCCAGCTTCAGTGTGTCATAATAAATCAAACATAAATTACAGAATTTCCTCTTCCAAACTGGCACTACAGACATTCAGTCCTGTTACATTCAAAAATACATTTGTGCTTGAATGTTATGGGTCACTGAAATAATGCCTAATAACAGTGTTAGTTAGCAAATACCACTATCAGTACTTTGTGCAAATAACTATTGAGCTTTATAAAGACAATATAATTACATAAGTGTAACCATAATGGGTCAAAAAGACACTGATGGAGCCAGAAAGAGAATAAAAGGGCTAAACAGGAGACATTTCTGCCATTCAAAAGACATTTTTGCAGAAAGTGAAGACATCATCTTTTCATTTCAATTTTAAACTGAAATATAGATGTAATTTTATTCTATACAACCTAGGGTGCTGGGTGATTACATATTAGGGACTAAAAATTAGTATAATTTGTCACATTTGTTTTACAATTAATCAAAATTAAGTGCTAACATTATTGCAACTGTTGAATTTCTCTGAATTGCAATTCCACTTCAACAGCACGTGATTAATTCCATCCAAACTCATGAACTGAAAGGAGGATTTTTCACATTTTTTTAAATGATTAATTTTGCCCCTAAAACGCCTCTAAAATGGGTGCATCCTCAGGAAGAGATCAATACAGGTCCCGTCTACATGACAGGAGTTCAATAGCAGAAGAAGAAGAGGCAAGTGGATGAAGAGCACTGACTTGAAGAATCGCGGCTGGTGTTTGATGTTGTTCTCCTCCAGCCACTTCCTCCTGTTTCTCTGCTGCTCTTCGATTCTTTGTTTCTCAGCTGCTGCCATCTGGACATTTCCTTCCTCCAGATACCTGTGAGACACATTAAACCAGAGCTTCACCAAAGATCATTACTCAGCGCAAACTTTGCTCCACTGGTTTCTAGGAGTGTGGAAAGAGCTGAACTAAGTGAGAAACTCTCTCGGGGAGCAGAAAAATAAATGTGATACACTTTAAAATTGAGTTTGATTACAAAGTGAAATGAAAGACTAAGCATTTCATTCGTTCATTTAGGTATTTTTACTCAAAATATCAAGTAAAAACAGGCTCTGATTCGTAAGAGATGCACAGAAGACACAGTTTTACCAGATTAGTGTTCAAATGGCTACTTTCCACTTAAAAAATTAATCACATAATGCATGATCACAAGAACGTTAACACGCGTTCCAGTTAATTTTGTTGAAATTATAACATCATATTATCACTTAACATCCCTAAAACCAGCTGTCCTATGTACACAACTCGATATGAAACAAGAAAAAGAGACCAGATTTAATTTAGGATTATTTATATACTATTATAGTATTTATTAATATTTTGATTAAGGTTTAATTTTTTTATTTTAAGTTTTTATATAGTTTTAGTTTCAATAATTTTGTTTTTTTTCCCCTCTATATTTTTATTTTAGTTTAGTTTTAATTTTAGTAATTTTAGTACTTTAACTCAAAGCCAACATTTCTCATTTTCATTTAAGTTTTGAAAGTTTAAGTTTTGAATCTAAAATTCATATTCATCTAATATGTATATTTTATTTTATTTCAGCTTTATTTAAATTAACAAAAATAATTTTTTATATAGTTTTAGTTTTAGTTATAATAATTTCGTAATAATAACAACACTGAAAGGTGCTGTATGTATTTTTTTGACTGTACTAAAGCATAAAAATACCATGATATGATATTTAGGAAACATGCTAAGTTCACATACTTATATTTAAAAAAAAAAAATGCTACAGCCAGTTATTCTACTTTGAAATGTGTGTTCTGTGTCGGAATGTCTGTTTTTGTTTTGGTCTGTGATTCTGTCCACTGTCAGTTTACCCAATAGAATATCTATACCCTGGGTTTCCAGATGGCAGAAAACTCAGCGTATTGCAGCCATAGAAGCCAGCAAATGAACTGAGTGAGAGATCGCAGATTCTACCCCACCTAAGAAGCCTCGGCTTCCATTTAAAAAGCTCTGTGACCAGAAGAATATTAAAACATGGATAAATAAACTCATCAGCTGTATAAGGCTCACTGTCTTCTATTGTCAATTGCGCTCATTCTTGTCGAGTGTCATCAATCTGGCAACTCGCATGAGCGTTGAGTCTGAGGAGGAGGTGGCGGGAGAAACGACTCTCTCCAATATTTTGAATTTGGACTGCAGTACCTATATCAACCGCTAACTGTCAATATTACATACTGCACCTTTAAACAACAATTTCTGTCTGTTCTGGTACGCAAAATTTCAATTCACATATTTAAGTTTTAACAGGTGCAGTGACACATTTAAACTTCTCCTCTGGAAAAATAGGCCTAAAATATTGATAAATAGTGGTATATATAGAAATGTCTGTCTAATCAAATGCACTCTAAAATGACAATGTCACTCTTCCTAAAACCACCTGCCAACCACTAGTATTAGCAAATAGTCTTATAGTCTTCACTTTGCGGTTTCAATATTAAATACGTCAATACTGCATGTGTCACACCATTTCATTGAATCTTTATAAGCTGAGGTTTTCCTACAACACAATCACATGAAAAGCCACAGCTGTCAAAGCCTTTCAAAGATAAGTGAGGCTTTATGGAATCCTTCAAAACAAGGTCGAAATCATTTCTAGAGTGACTACTTCTTGTGAGGCTATGGATCACTCTCCTCTGCCACTAAACTGCAGTATGTTTTTACAGTAAGAGTGTAATTTGAGACACTGCATGTACCTCTGGTCCGGCCTGAATCGAGCATCTGTTGGTGGCAGCAGCTCCTTCAGCTCAGGGCAGAGCTCATTGAGCTCTATGGCAAACCTGCTGAAGCCGTAGTACAGCTCATAATCCGTAGGCATAGACCCTGAACACACAAACACAACATCCATTTACACATTTACTGTAAGTGGAACATTAGCATTAGCATTAGCATCTCACTTTCAAACATCTGACTGCCTGCGCAGCATCAGATGTTGTGTTGTCTAGGGTCATAACTGCAAATGACTGCTAAATTGAGAGCATTTATCATCATGGATATTTCCAACTGGCCATTAAAGTGTACTAAATTAAATTACAATAGATCTGAGTGCTGTTTACCCATGTACTTTCTACCACAGAGACTGGGTAGTTACTTATTGGCCTAAGTCACTCGCTCACTTTTTCTCCTTCACTAGACAAAAATCATACACTACTGTTCAAAAGTTTGGGGTCACTTAGATATTTTACAGTAAAATAGTAATAAAGTGAAATAATACTGTCCTTATCCTTAATAATATCCTTATGCTGATTTGATGTTCAAGAAACATTTCTTCTTCTTATCAATGTTGAAAACAGTTGTGCTGCTTAATACTTGTATATGTTTGATGAATAGAAAGTTCAAAAGAACAGCATTTATTTAAAATAGAAATCTTTTGTAAAAGTATATAGTCTTTACTGTCAGTTTTGATGAACTTAATGTGTCCTTTCTGAATAAAAGTATTAAAGGGGTCATATGATGCTGCTAAAAAGAACATTATTTTGTGTATTTGGTGTAATGCAATGTGTTTATGCGGTTTAAGGTTAAAAAAACACATTATTTTCCACATACTGTACATTACTGTTTCTCCTCTATGTCCTGCCTTTCTGAAACGCGTCGATTTATACTAAGCTCATCGGTCTGAAAAGCGAGGTGTGCTCTGATTGGCCAGCTATCCAGTGAGATGTGATTGGCCGAATACTAGGGCTGTGTATCACCAGCAAAGTCACGATACGATACGCATCACGATAAAGAG
>NW_015640234.1:83040-90817 GCF_001515625.1 Sinocyclocheilus rhinocerous | reverse complement strand
CTCGTGTTTGAATCGTCAGTGGCAAATTCTTTAAATATGAAAATGTGCTTACAGTCTGTGTGTCAGAACAGCCGGCATTGTAGTCTACTCTCCCAGGATCAGGAAACAGTCCTCCATAAAATGCGTTGCACACACACAAATATTTCGGTTGAACTGTTCTGGAGCAGTGTTGTAAATACAACTTAACCACTGATTTCTAGTTGTGTCCTCTTTGGAAGACCAAAGTCATTGCGCTTTCACAACGAAACACAGTGTCTCAACGACATGGCGGCAGCAACAATACTACAGCGAGAATCAAAGTTACGCCTTCTTTCTTTGCGTGAACATTTGGGCGGCGTTATGCAAATCTTCCCACACAGTGATGTAGACATGTGGGGGCGTGTTTAAACGAGGCGTTTTAGGAGGGCGTGGACGAGTCTTAACTTTTATAAAGAATATCTCTTTGGGTTTGAGACTTTAGTCTTTGCAACTTTAGGGATCTTATCTATTCACGAACAGCTTGTAACACTCCAAAGAGAAAGGAAAACTGGAAATCGCATCATATGACCCCTTTAATTTATTAAAAATAAATAAATAAATAAATAAAAAACTCAAACCTCAAACGTTTGGTAAATGATGAGATGTAGGTCCAAACACATGTGACAGACACTGAACATTTTTATTAGCAGACTGCTTGTATCTCTTTGGTTTGATCCACTCACCTCACTTAAGTGAGGGTTTAACATAAGGAATTTTTATTACCATTTATATTTTATACATTTATGTCGTGCCAGTCTATTTTTACTAGCAACTGGCGAATGTCGATTCTGGACCCTGTGAGTGTATATACCTGGTCTCCAGATGCATTTGGCTGAAGGAGGGACTCCACAGTACAGACCCTCATGCCATTTCCCAAACAGTCTGTGAATGACTTTCCCCTCCTGGTCCATCACTGATCCCTGCACCTCATTCACATTCGAGCTCCAGTAGTTTCCCTGGACACACACACATATACGCACATTAGGGCTGGGGATCTCTAGACACTCCACATTTAGATTCTGATTCACGATACAATTCGCGCATGGCTTTCTAAATATTTTCTAAATATATACTGTATGTGTGTGTATTTATATATACATAATAAATATACACAGTGCACATAAATATGTTATGTAAACAAAAACCTTCATTTTGGATGTGATTAATCGAGATTAATCGTTTGACAGCACTAATTATTATTACATAAAACAAAAAGAAAAATTGCCCAGGCCAACATATTCAAAAATAAAAATAAAAATTGAATAAAATTTGACTCGATGTCCATGAAACAATATAAATAATTATATCTTGCCGGCCCTGTACTTCTCTTTTAATAAAATTAAACAGAAAAAAATATGATGTCAGTATGTTGTTGTACATCATCTTTTTGGTGTGTTTTTTTATCATTTTAATCACAATTATTTTAATATAGCTACATTTAAAAACAATTTAAGACTAGTGCCCCCTAGTGGTTGAGAACCAGGACTTATTTGTGATATATATTTATATGCAGCTGCAGATGTGCATGTACCTTAACAAAGGTAAGTTTGCAGATGCAGGTAGTGTTGCGGGTGTTTCTGATCGTGACCTCGCCATAATGTTCGATCCATCGCCTCCCACTCAGAATGTTGTGGACGCACGTCGTCACCTTGTTCCACTCATAGTGATCACCATAACTACCGACACATGCAAAAAACATGATGCTGAGAGTCATGCAGACGAAGGGACAGATGCAGGCTGAATAAATGGTGCAGAGAAACAGACCTGGGCAGCATGACATTCACTGTTCCGATGGGAAGAATCTCCATAGACTTCCCCCAAAACTTATTCTTCCATCTGACGTCTGAAGCACAAACACACACACACACACACACACACTTGAGTGTGATGATATTTTTTTTTTTTGCGTGTAAAATACAGGTAAAATACAAATACTGGCTTACCCTGCCAGAAGGTGAAGTTCTGTGACTCACAGTGACAAGCGGAGATGGGCGGATGGTGGCTCACCTGTACAAAGATAGGAAGATATAATCTCCCACTCAAGTTTATAAATGAAGCACAGCAAGTAGCATTTCTACAGCAAAATTAATTCACATAAATATTAGATTAATACAATACTAGATTTTCACTTTGAGCACAGACAGATTTTTCTAATTGCACATACTCTGTACGCTCAGTTCACACATGTGACTTGAATTGGATTTCAAGCACTTCAACATTTTCCCTTCAAATTCTCCAAGACTGAACGATCTGAGCTGCTCTCACGTAATTTTCTGCTTCTATAATCATACAGTATTTCTCATTTGTTTTTATTAAAATTTTAAGAGCAACATTTAAGTAAAAGCTGGTACTTAAATAAAACGTCCATTCATTCATCAAAAAACTCGATTAAAGAGATAGTTCACCCCAAAATGAAAATCTGCTCTTAATTTGCTCACCCTCAAGCTTTTTCTTTCTTCAGTAAAAGAAGATTTTTAGCTGTAACCGTGGTCCTTGGTGATTCAAAAAATTCAAAAGTCAGCAGCTACCATCATTTTGAGAGTCAAAAAAAAAAAACCCCATAGAGGAAACCCAACATTAATACCCACAGCTTCTGACGATATATTGAGGTCTTATGATGTGAAACGATCGGTCTGTGCAAGAAATTTTACATTATTTACAACTTTATTGGATGTAATCCCCTCAGGCAAATGGGGAAATCCGATTCATTGTTTGCCAACTGGTTCTTTCTTGTAGTTCTGTCATGACAACTCTCGGAGGGACTGGCATGGTAATGTACATGACAATGTTAATGTATTTGGTCTTGGCGGAATAGATCTGCTACGCTGCTGCTGCGGCAGAGCAAGTACCGAGACTTGCTACTGCCAATACATCCACAACATGCTGCAGTGAGCATGTAAGAAATATTGCTGCTGCAAATATAACATACATGAAATAACCCCCATATAGCATACATGAATCAACTCATAGCAGATCTATACAGGTGGAGCTGGGGAAGGTGGAGGGTTTCTGAAGAAAGCTGCAACTGCTACGGCAAGCACTAGTCATATATTTGAATGTTGAGCAGCGAGCTCATTGGTTACCGATACAGGAGAGAACCAATCAGCTGTGCCATGTGATAATGATGTTATTAGGTCAGATCGAGTTAGACCTATCGGACTGCGCCATCTAGAGTTTCATGCCAGAACTCTGTTTATGTTTTACATGGATAAAGCATAAACTAGTCTTAATCAACTCACCTTTTCACATAAACCATGACAGTCAAGTGCTTGGTTCATACACGCACTTATCACCAGCTCATCGGCCTTTGGTCCGAGTCAGAACTGTTTCCTCGGTTCAGTGACTGTTAAAGGAACTGGAGCACTGAATCAGTTGGCAAAAACAGCATCATAGAATCATATATGCTGGTGTTTTGGCTCATTTTGAGTCGAAGTAACTGTCGGGCAAGTCCGAAAGTTGAGTAGATTGAGTAACTTGTAGATCTGTGCTGCTCAAGCTGTGAACTATTTCAGATGATTTTGTTTCAACTCGTTTACCAAAAAGAACCAGTTCAAAAGAATGATTCGTTCACAAACTGGACATCACTCCAGACTGAGGCTATGGATTACAGGTCATAATGTTGTAAATAATGCTCAGTTTCTTGCACAGACCGATCGTTTCACACCATAAGACCTCAATATTTTGTCAAAAGCCACGGGTATTGATTTTGTGTTGCCTGATATGCTTTATTTTTTTAATGGTAGCTGGTAACTTGCATTTTATGATTCACCAAGGAGCACGGATTCAGCTGAAAATCTTTTTTACTGTTCTACTCAAAAAAGAAAGTCATCCACATCTTGGGTGGCCTGAGAGAGAGTAAACTGACAGTAAATTTTCATTTTTAGGTGAACGATCACTTTAAGTCTCTTTGAGCAATAAAAAAAATCGCCTCTAAAATGTTCCTCTGGAATAGATGCTTTCCTTTGTAAAGGCCAACAGTAAAATAAAATGTAATTGTTCAGCTGATTCAGTTTGAAAACAAAAGTTTGAATGGTAAAATGAAGGGCTGCAGGGGCATCGGTTTCATTCTCACAGATCAACAGACTCCAGTGGAGAGAGACACATGTCGGTTAGTTTATACCAGCGTGTGTGGAGGATGTGAGATAAAACAAAATAAATTACGCTACGCTGAGCCTGTGCAAGTGTTTCTCTCTCATCACAGTCCTCTATGAACACACTGCATTATGAGTCATGGCTTCTTCTCCTGCACATGTATAGTGTAGTGTGCCACATGTATAGTGTAGCTTTCTCTGTCAGCGGCGAGGGATTCACATGTGCGAAATGCAGGGAAATAGTTTGGCTGACAGAGAAGATATCAGAACTAGAGACATGTTTCCAAACTTTAATTAAGGATAGTAAGAATGTGAGGGCTGTAGATACGGCTTTGGATGTGACAAGCTCAGCGAGTCCTGTACATTGTTTCTTTTCTCAGAAACCTTAATTTCTTTTCGATTGAAGAAAGAAAGACACAAACAACTTGGAAGACATGGGGGTGAGTAAATTATCAGGAAATTTTTTTTCTGGAAGTGAACTAATCCTTTAACCTGTCTTACACATAACATACGATCACTTTTCTATAATTCAAATCCGATTGTTAGGCTGCATTAATTAGGTCAACCCATCGGCCTTTGGTCCGAGTCAGAACTGTTTCCTCGGTTCAGTGACTGTTAAAGGAACTGGAGCACTGAATCAGTTGGCAAAAACAGCATCATAGAATCATATATGCTGGTGTTTTGGCTCATTTTGAGTCGAAGTAACTGTCGGGCAAGTCCGAAAGTTGAGTAGATTGAGTAACTTGTAGATCTGTGCTGCTCAAGCTGTGAACTATTTCAGATGATTTTGTTTCAACTCGTTTACCAAAAAGAACCAGTTCAAAAGAATGATTCGTTCACAAACTGGACATCACTCCAGACTGAGGCTATGGATTACAGGTCATAATGTTGTAAATAATGCTCAGTTTCTTGCACAGACCGATCGTTTCACACCATAAGACCTCAATATTTTGTCAAAAGCCACGGGTATTGATTTTGTGTTGCCTGATATGCTTTATTTTTTTAATGGTAGCTGGTAACTTGCATTTTATGATTCACCAAGGAGCACGGATTCAGCTGAAAATCTTTTTTACTGTTCTACTCAAAAAAGAAAGTCATCCACATCTTGGGTGGCCTGAGAGAGAGTAAACTGACAGTAAATTTTCATTTTTAGGTGAACGATCACTTTAAGTCTCTTTGAGCAATAAAAAAAATCGCCTCTAAAATGTTCCTCTGGAATAGATGCTTTCCTTTGTAAAGGCCAACAGTAAAATAAAATGTAATTGTTCAGCTGATTCAGTTTGAAAACAAAAGTTTGAATGGTAAAATGAAGGGCTGCAGGGGCATCGGTTTCATTCTCACAGATCAACAGACTCCAGTGGAGAGAGACACATGTCGGTTAGTTTATACCAGCGTGTGTGGAGGATGTGAGATAAAACAAAATAAATTACGCTACGCTGAGCCTGTGCAAGTGTTTCTCTCTCATCACAGTCCTCTATGAACACACTGCATTATGAGTCATGGCTTCTTCTCCTGCACATGTATAGTGTAGTGTGCCACATGTATAGTGTAGCTTTCTCTGTCAGCGGCGAGGGATTCACATGTGCGAAATGCAGGGAAATAGTTTGGCTGACAGAGAAGATATCAGAACTAGAGACATGTTTCCAAACTTTAATTAAGGATAGTAAGAATGTGAGGGCTGTAGATACGGCTTTGGATGTGACAAGCTCAGCGAGTCCTGTACATTGTTTCTTTTCTCAGAAACCTTAATTTCTTTTCGATTGAAGAAAGAAAGACACAAACAACTTGGAAGACATGGGGGTGAGTAAATTATCAGGAAATTTTTTTTCTGGAAGTGAACTAATCCTTTAACCTGTCTTACACATAACATACGATCACTTTTCTATAATTCAAATCCGATTGTTAGGCTGCATTAATTAGGTCAACCGGAACCAGGAACACTTCCCATAACACCTGATGTACTCGCTACATCATAAGAAGAATGACATCTACGCTAATATTAGTCTGTTTTATTCTTATTCCGAGGTCACCATAGCACCAGATCTAGTCTGTATCCAGATCAGATGGTGGATCAGCACCTAGAGACGACCTCTACATCCCTGAATGTCAGCGGAGACCATGTCAAGTAGACGAACCCTAGAGACAGATCCCCTGTGAAGACCTTGTGCCACAATTTCTGGCAGCATTGTTGACTTGACTGCACAGACACTATTGAAAGAGACCTGAACTGAGCTGGACGATGACATCACTGAATCAACAATGAACTGACTTTAACTGATCAACTGACTGTTTTCTATTGTCCTCTTGCATTATCAGCAGACATTTTTTCCTGTTTAACACTGTAAAGCTGCTTTGACAATCTGTATTGTATAAAGTGCTTTATAAATAAAGGTGATTTGACTTGACTTGTCAGTCACACAGCCTGTGGGAAAGTTCACTGCTGACAAAGACCTTTTTCAAGTCATGCAGGAAGAACCTTCGCCAGAGGACTATTGATGGCTTTGCCTCCCACAAACACACACACTGACACTGAAAGTGGTGCAGTGCTACAGTGAAGGACAGGAACTCACTTGGAACAGATACTGCAGCTAGTGTGTGTGTGTGTGTGTGTATGTGTGAGAGAGAGATACATTAATTCGTACCTGTTCAGAAAAGAAGCAGAATCCTTTGTCTTCACGGATACATTCATACGTTTCCCCCAGAAGGGGGTTAAAGGGTTTGCTGCCCGCTCTATAATATGTGGAGGAATATCCTGAAACTGCAAACGCGGCAACGATTGCCTGCACACACAAACAAAGCAACCTGTCAATACACTCATTACTACTGAAACCATGGAGTCCAGATAGACTGTGTGCTCTTTATACAGACAGAGCAGTGCTTACTGAAACAAGATAATGGGATAAATGTGCCTTAAGAGAGCATTACATCCACACAAACACAGTGTGCATGGTTTCAGGTCAAATCTAAATCTTTTTTGTGTGTGCATTGTGACACTATTTTCAGGAAAATTAATTACCCTTAAAAAAGTCTCATTAATGTAATCATTAATAATAATAATAGTTATATGATGATGATGATGATAATAATTATTAAAACATCTTATTTAAACGGCAAAGTATTTACAGTATGTGTCATTGTAGTATTTGCTGATTAAAAACATTAATAATTATAGAAAAAATTATAGAAAAAATGTATAGTTTTTTTTCTGGAAAATAAATCACATCACCCCAAAAAAGTCTAATTACTTTGATCATTTATGATAATAATAATAATAATACTTCTTTTTACTTTTAGTGCTTTGTGACATTATTTTCATGACAGCTAAGAATTATTTATAATAATAAATATTATTTAAATTGCAAAATAGTTATACATCATGATAGCATAAGCTGTTAAAGCGGATTAAAAACATTAAATATTATAGAAAAAAGTACTCACTTTTTTCAGTAAATGGATAAATCACATTACCCTGGAGATATGTCATTACTGTAATAATTCATGATGATGACAATAATAATAATAATAATAATAATAATAATAATAATTATTATTATAATAATAATAATAATAATAATAATAATAATAATAATAATAATAATAATAATAATAATAATAATAATAATAATAATAATAATAATAATAATTATTATTATTATTTTATGACAGTT
>NW_015640234.1:53939-82925 GCF_001515625.1 Sinocyclocheilus rhinocerous | reverse complement strand
ACCTGAACTGAGCTGGACGATGACATCACTGAATCAACAATGAACTGACTTTAACTGATCAACTGACTGTTTTCTATTGTCCTCTTGCATTATCAGCAGACATTTTTTCCTGTTTAACACTGTAAAGCTGCTTTGACAATCTGTATTGTATAAAGTGCTTTATAAATAAAGGTGATTTGACTTGACTTGTCAGTCACACAGCCTGTGGGAAAGTTCACTGCTGACAAAGACCTTTTTCAAGTCATGCAGGAAGAACCTTCGCCAGAGGACTATTGATGGCTTTGCCTCCCACAAACACACACACTGACACTGAAAGTGGTGCAGTGCTACAGTGAAGGACAGGAACTCACTTGGAACAGATACTGCAGCTAGTGTGTGTGTGTGTGTGTGTATATGTGTGAGAGAGAGATACATTAATTCGTACCTGTTCAGAAAAGAAGCAGAATCCTTTGTCTTCACGGATACATTCATACGTTTCCCCCAGAAGGGGGTTAAAGGGTTTGCTGCCCGCTCTATAATATGTGGAGGAATATCCTGAAACTGCAAACGCGGCAACGATTGCCTGCACACACAAACAAAGCAACCTGTCAATACACTCATTACTGCTGAAAACATGGAGTCCAGATAGACTGTGTGCTCTTTATACAGACAGAGCAGTGCTTACTGAAACAAGATAATGGGATAAATGTGCCTTAAGAGAGCATTACATCCACACAAACACAGTGTGCATGGTTTCAGGTCAAATCTAAATCTTTTTTGTGTGTGCATTGTGACACTATTTTCAGGAAAATTAATTACCCTTAAAAAAGTCTCATTAATGTAATCATTAATAATAATAATAGTTATATGATGATGATGATGATAATAATTATTAAAACATCTTATTTAAACGGCAAAGTATTTACAGTATGTGTCATTGTAGTATTTGCTGATTAAAAACATTAATAATTATAGAAAAAATTATAGAAAAAATGTATAGTTTTTTTTCTGGAAAATAAATCACATCACCCCAAAAAAGTCTAATTACTTTGATCATTTATGATAATAATAATAATAATACTTCTTTTTACTTTTAGTGCTTTGTGACATTATTTTCATGACAGCTAAGAATTATTTATAATAATAAATATTATTTAAATTGCAAAATAGTTATACATCATGATAGCATAAGCTGTTAAAGCGGATTAAAAACATTAAATATTATAGAAAAAAGTACTCACTTTTTTCAGTAAATGGATAAATCACATTACCCTGGAGATATGTAATAATTGTAATAATTCATGATGATGACAATAATAATAATAATAATAATAATAATAATAATAATTATTATTATTATTATTATTTTATGACAGTTAAGAATTATTATTATTATTATTTATTTATTCATCTTATTTATTAATAAATAATGATTTATTCATCTTATTTAAATGGAAAATTACATCATGATAGTATGCTGATTAGAACATTAATTATTTAAAAAAATGGTATTACAGATTACAGGTATTACAGTAAGGAGAATCTAGTTCAAATCACAGAGAATAATTAGAAACACAAACTAAAACTTTAAATGCTTTGCCATAATGAAAATTAGGGCTCTTAACTGTATTGCACTGTAAAAAAAAAAGTACTGTAAAAAATATTGACAACTAAAGAACATTTAGTATCTATATTCAAAATATGATTTCTTATTTCTATTTTTTGTTTGATTTGCGGAGAGAATCACAGAATGTTCTAGGGATTCATTCACAGTAAATGTGCAGCACTAAGTCTAAAACAGTCCAGCAGACAGCCGCCTACACTGCAGCATCATTACTACGGTATCAGTAGCGCTGCAGTGGGGAGAATGCGTGCTCCAAGGTGTTAGTGTGCGTCATTGTGTGTGGACACTGAAACTAGGCTACATTAAAAAGACTTAATGAGGCCAGAGGTAAATGCCCACCTCCCTGTCCACAAGGGACATGTGTTCCTGCTTCAGGCCCTGTTCACCCTTCCACAAGCCACCTAACAGCTCCCCTTATATCGCTATGTATGTAGGTGAGTGCATGAACATTCGTGTATGTGGGCATGTTTCTGTCTCGCCTCAGTCCCTGCTGGAAAATCAAGGTAAAACTATATGTAGCTGGTTTTACTTGGCTGGTCTGTGCTGGTTATTTAGGTTATTATCGGTTTCAATCTTAACAGTCTGGTCTTGATGGTGGACCAGCTAGTCTACTGACTGGTAAACTTGATTTTGATCTGGTGAACCACTGTGCTCAAGCTTGTTATAGCGGACAGACTATCTTGGTTCAGAAACTAGCTACACTCTTAAAAATAAAGGTCTCAAAAGGGTTTTTCACAGTGACGGCATAGAAGAACCATTTTAGGTTCCCCAAAGAACCTTTCAGTGAACATTTTTTAAACCTTAATGTGTAGAACATTTTGAAAATCTAAAGAACCTTTTTCCACTATAAAGAACCTTTTTGTGGAATGTAAAGATTCCAGAGATGTTAAAGATTCTTCATGGAAACATTGATGCCAATAAAGAACCTTTATTTTTAAAGGGGTCATATGATGCGATTTAAATTTTTCCTTTCTCTTTGGAGTGTTACAAGCTCTTGGTGCATAAAAAAGATCTGTAAAGTTGCAAAGACTAAAGTCTCAAATCCAAAGAGATATTCTTTATAAAAGTTCAGAGTCAGCCACACCTACCTAAAACGGCTCGTTCTAATACGCCCCCACATATCTACCTCACTATGTGGGAAGATTTGCATAACGCCGCCCAAATGTTCACGCAAAGAAAGAAGGCGTAACTTTTATTCTCACTGTAGTATTGTTGCCGCTGCCGCCATGTCCTGAAGACGCTGTATGCTTTGTTGTGAAAGCGAAACTACTTTCATCAGTTTCAGCTGCCATGTTGCAAAAAAAAAAAAAATTACAAATGCTTATTAGGTGTATGTCTTTTGAAAATTAAGATCCTTTAAGATTATGTCATCATTTGCTCACCGTCATGTCGTTCCACTTACTTTCGTTCATCTTCAAAACTCAAAATGTTTGTTTGGTTTTTTTAATTGAGGGACAGAAATCTCTCAGGTTCATTTGTGTTTTAAACAAAAGTCTTATGGGTTTGGAGCAACATGAAAGTGAGTAATTGACGACAGACTTTGTAATTTAGGGTGAATTGTCGCTTTAAGAGCTGGAGCGTACCATGCGTTCATAGGGGTCGTCGGTTTGAGCTGCTTTATCCAGTAGCTCTGTGTACTCCAGCTCCTCACACATGTGCTGCAGTGTGTTCAGGGGCTCATTCAGCTCCACTGGCATGGACACTTTCGACAGGTCTTTCCCGATGTTGTTCTTCAGGATGTTCCACAGGTTAATGTTGGAAGTGTCAGGGGCGGGAGCAGGGAGATATGTACGTCTGCCGTTACGAAACGCACCACTGGCCAGATCACCATTAGGCACTGAGGGAGAAACACAAGGTTACTCATGGGTTACTAGGGTTGGACGATTATAGTTAACTGAAACTAAAAACTAAACCATGAAAAACATTTTTGATACTTGAAATAAAATAAACATTAACTGAAATAAAATCTTGGAGGTTACCTATTTTGTGTGCGTTCATGTTAAAATGTAAGACTATTTACTTCTTTGTGATATTTAATATAGTTATCTGCTATATTACTGCTTTATTCACAGTAAATTACCGAGTTGTTTGTCTCCTCAGAGTTCTCCGAATTTACACTGACCTAGTCACCATAAATATAAAAGATTGTGCATATAAAGTTATTTATTTGCTTTATTCCTTAAGTATCATTGCTTTGGTGCAACGTAATCCAATTAATAAGTGTTTATATTGATATTTATCATATTCTCATAATCCTGTTCATATATATGATGACGACTCAGCACTATATAATAGACAAGGAGAATTCGCAAATCCCTGCTATACATGCTAAATGCACCATCAAAGGGCAATTTAATTTAATTTAATTCATATTGCAGTCCACTAAGAATTGTATTAGATGTATAATACCATGTATGTGATATTATAGTAATATGTTATTTATTTTTGATTATTTTATTATCATTATTTGTTTATTTCAGACCACACACACAAACAGTAAAGTCAGATCAATGTCCTGATCAGCACATATAGTTCAAACGTCCCTACAATTATGCTCAAGTAACAATGTCTACAATAGAATGAGAGTGATACTTTCGTTAATACAAAACCAAGTCACGACTTTCCAAAATGTAAAATTGAAAAAAAAAACTTGCATTTCATATAAAGAAATGATGGCATTATTTTCATGACACCCGTAATTCGACAGTATCTTACGTAAATTAAATAAAATGTAACTACTGTAATGTGAATATATGTGAATGTGAATATATGTGAAATGTGATAAATTTTACTGAAAATAACATCAAAATACAAAATGCAAACAAAACCAAACAAAACAGAAAGGCAAAACAATCTATTAATTAAATATTTAAATTATTTTTATATATTTAATATTTTGATATTCACATTACAATAGTCATAGTTTTACTTGATTTACATTAAATACTGTAGATAATATATACTGTATGCGCTTGTGAGAGGATTTGTCTTTCAGTTCATGTGTGTGTGTGTGTGTTTGGATCTATTGGAGGGAGAGAGCATGTGCATGTTTGTTTGTGTGTGTGTGTGTGTGTGTGTAACTACTGTAATGTGAATATATGTGAATGTGAATATATGTGAAATGTGATAAATTTTACTGAAAATAACATCAAAATACAAAATGCAAACAAAACCAAACAAAACAGAAAGGCAAAACAATCTATTAATTAAATATTTAAATTATTTTTATATATTTAATATTTTGATATTCACATTACAATAGTCATAGTTTTACTTGATTTACATTAAATACTGTAGATAATATATACTGTATGCGCTTGTGAGAACATGTGTCTGTTTTTTGTGTGGGTGTGTTTGGGTTTATTGGGGGGAGAGAGTATGTGCATGTTTGTGTGTGTGTGTGTGTGTGTGTGTGTGTGTAACGCAAAGGTCATGTGTCCCATCAGGACGACGTCCTACTCTAATGAACGGAACAAAACGAGGAGGAGGGAGAGCGATCTTACTCTGTCTGGAAACGTTATCTGTGACGCTGGCGTTGTCCTCTGAAATGTTATCACTCACATCGCTGATGTAAGACTCGTCATCAGAGGCCTGAGAGAGAGAGAGATGATATTACTCACTGTCTTTCATTTTGCGCAGTGCTGACTAACTGTAAAATGTGTGTGTGTGTGTAATGACCTACTGCAGTGCAGTGAGCAAATAAACAACACACTTAAACAAACAGATCATGCTTACATAGACGACACTGACAGCTGATAAATCCTAACTGATAATTGCAATGATTCACTTGAGCTTGAATACATACAAGTCTGGACACATCTAATCATGCTTTATTATTATTATTATTTAAGTAATCAAAACTATGAAATAATACTCATAAAAATATGGGAATTATGTACTGAAACTCATATTTGAGTTGCTCTGTCACTGAGAAATGCTAGTTTCAACATTTGCACTTATTTCTATAAAACATTTACATAATACATTTGCTTCTTCATTAACTGTAGAAATTACACACACAAACATCTATTTCAAATAAATGGGCTTCTTTTGAACTTTCAATTAATCAAAGAATCCTAAAAAAAACTTGGTATAATGGTTTCCACAAAAATATTAAACAGAACAACTGTTTTCAACATTGATAATAATCATTTTCAACTTTGCCATCACAGTTATAAATTACATTTTAAAATATATTCAAATAGAAAACAGTTATTTTAAATTGCAATAATATTTCACAATAGCACTGTTTTACTGTATTTTCATCAAATAAATGCAGCCTTGGTGAGCAGAAGAAACTTATTTCAAAAACATTAAACGATCTTGCTTCACCTTCTGCATTCAGCAGCACATGTCTTTAACATTATCACACAGTTCTCACCTCATTCTCTGATGAACTAGCGGACAGAAGCACCTCTTGAGCATCGAAGAACTCAGACACTGACTCTGACATGGAGAGTCTGCTCTCATTGGACACTTGCTGAGAGAGAGGGATGCCCACTTGGAGCGGGTCACCTGCCTACAAAACACACAAACATACACGATTAAAGGATTTCACGGTTACTTCAGTGTATTTTTAGAGCTAAAATTGATCACAGGCAGCCACTTGTACTGAAGGCCACTGCACAAAGATATACAACCTGATGTGAGGAGCAGAAAAAGCTGAAGGATTTAAATCTTGTAGAAAGTGAAAGCCGTGAAACACAATGTCTGCTGCCAATAGTGAAACACATGGTTGATCAGTACGAGCAGCTATCTCGTGGGACTCAATATGTCTAATGATAGCTCTGTTTGGTTGTATTGCAGCCAAAGTGTATGAGGCCAGAGTACTGAGTGTGACTTTCTATCTGAATCATCCTTTAAAGACCCAAACAAGAGCAAATGTAAGATGTGAGATTTCAAGCTTTAACAGTGAATGGATGATCAACACTGTAGCTCCATGCCTTTTTAGGGTCTTCTCAACTGTAAAAAGGGATATCCTGACCAGCCTATTTTCCAAACAATTTCCAAGCCGCAGTGTCATTCACATGAAACACATTTCATTGTTAGGAACACAAATGGTTCAGAGCAGAGGAATATCAGACCTCGTCGGGACTGCTGATGATGTTCACACTGACGACCTGGTCAGACAGAACCGACTCAGAGTGGATTCGGTTCAGACGGGTCTTGAGCTCAACATTCTGGGACAAGGCCTACACAACAGAATCATCCATAACAAGTGAGCAGACGAGTGTATGAAGGCTCATCTGATTCTAAATGTACACTATTGTTCAAAGTCGGTCAGATTTTTTAATGCTTTTTAAAAGAATTCTCTTCTGCTCTCCAAGGCAGCATTTATTTGATCAAAATACAGTAAAAACAGTAATACTGTACACTACTATCACAAGTAAAAATTGTTTTCTATTTTAAAAATTTTTTAATTAGTGCTGTCAAACGATTAACCGTGATTAATCGTATCCAAAATAAAAGTTTTTGTTTATATAATATATGTGTGTGCACTGTGTATATTTATTATGTATATATAAATACACAAACATACATGTATATATATTTTAAAATATTTACATGTATATATACATATAATGTATATTATATATAAATATAAATATCTTATATATAAACAAAACATATTTTTCTTAAATATATACATGCATGTGTGTGCATTTATATATACATAATAAATATACACAGTGCACACACATATATTATATTATATAAACAAAAACTTTTATTTTGGATGCGATTAATCGCGATTAATCGTTTGACAGCACTATTTAAAATGTAATTTATTTCTGTGATGCAAAGCTGAATTTTCAGCATCATTACTCACTTACTCACTGAATAAAAATATGCATTTTCTTTGAAAAAATATCTTACTGACTCCAAACTTTTGAACAGTAGTGTAAAAGTCTATTAAATGTCATGACGTAAAGTCTTACCAAAAACATAAAGCAATGAATCTACACAAATAAAAGGTGAACTCTGTTTTTGTTGATTATAACAGTAACAGCGTGTGGTGGGCGGAGCTGACCTGTGACAGGGAGCGGCGGAGGGTTATAATCTGATTTGATTGGCCGGTCTGCTCCTGTTGCAACAACACCTGTTTAATCTTCTCTTTCTCTATGGCCACCGTGTTGAAGGCAGACTTCAGAAGAGAGTGCACTGCAACAAACACACAAGTTCATGCTGAGTACTTTACGACACCGCCAGGCTTTGTCTCCGGGTCAGAGCCTGTGGCCTGGACCTGTAGCACACTATCACTCAAGAACAGCTGTGCACCTTTTGTTTTTCCGTGTGTAACTGACTGCCTGAAGCAGTGTTTCCAACATATCTCAGTGAACCAAAAAAAAATTGGTCCTGACTACATACTAATCAAAACGATCCTTGTTTATGGTTTGTAATACCTGTAATACTTTTAATAGTAACAGTAACAGTCACAGATTCAGAAAGTTCCCAAAACTTCAGAGTTTGTGAGTCATTAAAAAAAAAAAAAGATCACAATTTAAAAACACGTTTTTTTTACCATGGCAATGTAGATCCAGTGACTAGTGGTGCATGAATGCTTTGTTCACCTTTTTGTGCAATTATGCAGAAATCTTCCTGCAGTTTGATGTAGTCACTGGCGCTGTCGATACTGTCAGTCAGACGTGTGACCGGGGTTTGAAAATCAGCCAACTCTGCACATAGGTTTGGATTAGAGGAGTGGAGACGCACTTGAGACATACTTGCACTCAGGGGAACCTGAAACACACACACAAACTACAGTGAGATAGAAGTGATCCCAGACACACCCCAGCAACATGGGCCTCCGAACACAAGGAGGGCAAACAGTCTCTCTTAGAGCTGAGTGATTCGTCGACTGAGGAAAAACCCAACTGGGGACATCTGAAGTCTAGAGTGGATGAGTGTAGTTGAGTTAGATTTCAGTAAAGAGTTCACCGACACACAAAAACACACATAAGGCCAAGCAGTGTAAAGTTAAGCACACAGGTTAACAGTGAAATGAAGTTAATTCATACATCAGCACATGACAACATGTGAACCATCAGCATGCATTAACATGTTATGAATTCAAATAATCAAAAGAACAATCACATAGTCATACTAGGTCAACACGGGCTGTGTATGTGTATGTTTAAAGTGCTTAGTTGAAAGTAGAGTTGGTTTGAGTCAGAACAAAACCCCATCATTCAGAGCTGATGACATCCAGTTTGTTTTAAAACATTGTTAAATCGCTTTTTTCTTGCTGCAACTGTATGCTTTGAATTTAAGATCACATTCTGTTCTCTTTTGGTCAACTCACTCAACATTTCATTATGGTACAGTACATGCAACTGTGTGGCCTTTCATGAAGCCTTAGGCCATGTCCACACGTACACGAGTATTTTTAAAAACACCAAAGAGTTTTTCCTTCTTCCGTTTTTAAAAAAACCTCTGTCCACATGAAAACGCAAATGCATGCTATGAAGCACTGTCAAGAGCATGCCAAACCAACAGGTGGCGATATAATCTCAACCGTAAACCCATGTTGGCCAATCAGAAGCCTGAAAAAGTTTCCAGTAGGCGGAGATAACAGCGCAGGCTCCAACATCACAAGCCAAAAACTGTCTACACGATAACACTGCAACCGGAGTAGGGCTGTGCGATTAATCACACTCCGTCTGTGGTGCGTATTTTGTCCGCGCCCATGTTAACGGATCAGGGCGTTAACACTGCATGCGATTGCGGTCCGGCAGTGCGCTCCAGGAGCAAGGAGTCTATTTCTGCTGTGCTGCACGCGCTTAATTAAAGTGACAGCGCATTATTTGCGGTAACAATTAACATGGATTGGCACGGAAATTTAGTAATTACACCGTAGTTAAAGTTATATTTATTGAGTTTAAATGTGAATATGTCTATGAAATATTGTGTATTTTTACTGTACTGTGATAAAAGAGAATCACAATACTGATAAAGCATTTTCAGAAACAACGTTTGGATTTGAAATCAAAATAATGGATAAATGTTGTGTTTGTGGTAAACAGCCGCGGATCAGGAGCGGACTGCAAACGCGTACTGTGCGAAAGCAAAATGAGTCCGTGCTGCTTCTGCACCGCATACACATACTGTATACGCACTGCAGACGGAGTACGTGTGAACTTGGCGCAACAAATCTAGTTCAACATTTTGTTACACGTAGCATTCTGATTGGTTCGGATAGCTATAGGCTTAGATCTCTGCGTTCGTGTGGACAGGACCTATACACTACCACGCCTTTAGGGCACTGGTCAGTGCACTCAGGCACTGGTTCCTAACCCCACAACTCTGCACATTCTGTATGGTTATCTAATCAAGCACACCTGAATCAACTCATCAGCTCATTAGTGGAGACTCCAAAACCGGAAATGGGTATGTGTGACAAACTGCACAGGCTCAGCATTTAATTTAACATTTTTCCCACTTGTGCAATCTACACATGTCCTCAGCACACATTGTTCAACCATCCAGAGAGAGAAAATTTAGAGTTACCATATATTTGGCAGTCAAGTTTGACAACTTTAGGTGGGTAAAATACCTTTTTGTTATTTATTTTTTTTCCTATGGCTTTAACAAACAAGGTTTATACTGCTCTGTGTACCTCATAGACAAGGGCGGGCAACTCTGGCCCTCGAGGTCCACTGTCTTACAGAGTTTAGCAACCTTAATCAAACACACCTGAACAACCTATTCAAGATCTTCAGGATTACTAGAAAGTTACACATAGGTGAGTTTGAGCCAAACATTCATGGCTTCCATAAAGAAGGCTACCTCCAAATGGGATCTCATCATCTGTCTGGTGTGCTTAGGCACTAAACATACTAAGGCTGTGCTAATGCTGTTGATTACTTGCTCTCATTACCACAAACTCTCTCCAAGGGTGCATTGTAGAACAGCAGTCATTATGCAGGATTTCCGGCAAGACACCTTACAGGCGGGAGGCATGACCGCATTGATGGGTCAGTGAGGTCTTCACTCCTTTAGAGGATTGGGTTCACCCTCTCACCTTGTCTGAGGACCAAGAAGCAGGGTTGTTGTCGGGGGGTGGAACACTGTTTGGGGCACGGGGCCCATTAAGATCCTCTATTCATTGGTCCCAAGTTTGTCCTGGTCAGCGTGAATCTAAGTGGCAACTCTATCAAGAAGGAATTAGGCATTTTCCCTGTTCTGGATCTGGAGCTTTGAACAGTTATCTCAGAATTCAAATGGCAAGGATTTGTGTATCGATATTCAGAATCTTTGAATTCTGTATATATGAAAAATTATTTATCTCTACAGATCTCAGGGATGGATATTTACACATCCTCCTTAATCTCTGACAAAACATTTCTACATCATTTTATACTTACAAGAACGGTGGTTGGTCATAATCCTAAAGAAAAGTTATCTTTGGCAAAGTTTGTGTGCATGGGGCTTCAAGGATCAAGCATCCATGTTGTAACAGAAGAGGATAAGATTTCAAAATAGCTTGAACCAGTTCAGTCTGAGGACATTGGTGTCCTTTCGTCTTTGAGTTGGTTAAGCATTGACCATAGCAGTGGTACAGTTAGGACTACTTATTCGAGAGACTTTCAGAGATGGGTGACTTCTCTGAAGTTGACTCCCTGCAGACATTTATGCAGATAAGTATGAGTGTCAGCTCGATGCCTAGAGCATTGTACATTTGGAGGAACAAGAGTCTGGTTCAATGGTTCAATGATAGGATGAACCACAAAGTTCACCATGACAGACACATTTATGCATGACTGGGGACATGGCATCTTTCTCTCTGATGTGTGCATATCAACTATGTCGAAATCTGCACTGTTTATTGGGCTTCTCCACTATGGCCAGGGAATCCATGGTTAGTGGAAAAATTGTGAATGTTAAAATAGATCTAATTTCTCTGGTACAATGCAAGTTATTTCACCAACATCCACAATATCTAAATATTTGTACTTAGGTTTCCAATCCAAGCTCATTTGGCATGTTTCTGAATGTCACTGACACAATTCTGAGGCCTTGAGCTTATTTTATTAGGTTGTTACTTGACTGTAAAACCTCGTTGACACCAGATGTAAGCCTAGGGGTGTCATGGTACACAGAAGTGTGTGTACACAGAAGGTTCGGTATGTACCTCGGTTTTGGGTTCATGGTTCAATATGAGTTTGGTCAACAGGAAATTTATTTGTTCATTTATTTTGAGCAAACAGTAGTGCTATATACATGCTGTCACACCCCTGTGGACTGTCAATTGTGGTTTCTCCCTCTGTGTCCTTATTTGGTTGTTCCTGTCCTCATTATTAGTTAATTATCTTGATTGTGCTCACCTGTCTGCCCCTCGTTATCCACCCTATATTAGTTCCTGCCTCCTGTAGTCTAGTTTGTCGGTTATTGTGAATGTCCATGCCAATGTCAATGTTCCTGTGAATGTCAAGGTCAATGTTGATGTCTACCCTGTCTGGATTTCCTGTTGTTTGATCATTAAATATCCTTTTATTTCGTCATCTTCGTCATCCTGCCTACTCTCTTCAACACCCGTACCGTGACACATGCAGCATGAGCAGTTGTTTTTGATTTGAATTGGATTGTATAATTTCAAGATTTAAAGCAAAAACAGAATGGTCTGACTGCAGATTTGTGAAAATATATGATATATAAGACACATGCACAAAATGAAAATGCAGATTTATTCTCTGACAGCAGGTGGCGCTTATGGAACAGCAGTGATAGTTTCCTTGGTTACTGCTGTAAACAAAGCAGCTGCACTTATAAACACTACTTTAATATGCATTATATGGAGGTAAGAGGAAAAGAAAATGCCATCGAAACATTTCTGAAGACGGTCAGTTCCTCTCAGAGATGCATTCATATAAACCCCCACATATTTGTCTTCATATTTCGTGAACTGTGAGCTTGATCTGCTACCGGTATTGCTGTATTTTCAAAATTCATATCATAACAAAAATAAAAACCGGTATTCGGTATGAACCGGTATACCGCCCAGCACTAATCTGCCTGGTACAGTACTTTCTCCTCTTTAGATTTCATAAAAATTCCACATAAATTACATTTTGGGAAATGATTGCAATGCAGTTTGTGTGCAATTCTGGAATCGGCCACCGACAGAACTGACAGAAAACTGATGCCCAGTTCTATTTTTGACATACTCCGCATGAATTTTGGGATTTCCGCTTTTATGCTTTCATTGTAGACAGCCTATAGTGGTCATATAGACCACATGTATAAGAAAAACTGATAATTCTGTTCTTATGCTCAATTAGACATTCCTGGATCAGAGGAGCTGGATCACATTCAGGCTTTGAATCAAGGGTGTACCATTCCTGTCTGGCTACTAAGCAGATGATTTCATCATGGAATTTCAAGAGGGTGGATATCAAGACTGTCTGATATAAGATTACTACTCACATTCGCCACAGCGATGCATGTCAGTGAGCTGAAGAGGCTTTCTATTAACCCTGCATGCCTCAGGTTCATATCTTATCTGAGATAACTTTACACCCCAATCTGGCTTTTGTCCCTACTGCGTCAAACTGGGTTTTTCTAGTCTGGAATTTGAAATCCCAGCTTTTCATACACTCCCATTCAGGTCTGGGGAGGAGAAGAGACATACTGTTTGTATCTGGTGGACGGTGAGCAGTCCTTTGTTTGTTTTGCAAATCCAGCAAGAGGTACAGCAATCTAAAACACTTGTCTCACTGGTTAAGGGAAGTCATCAAGATGCCATCAAGATGCATTATTCATTAAGAGGCCTCCAGGAGTTAGAGTTCATTCTGCTGGTGGAATGACTACCTCTTTAGTCCTGTTTAGAGGATTCGCAATAGAATATATGTTTACTGGTAGACTGGGCTTCCCCTTTACATGTTGGTGAAATTGTATAGCCTATGACTTAATAAAGCCAGAGGCAGGATCTAGAAGAGAAGGGATAGTTCACCCTAAAAAGAAAGGCTTTTACACATTATATCTTTTTGTGGGTTGGACATGTGCAGTTGGCCTTATTTTAAGATCATAACAAATGGGAGTTTGCCATATCCGACAGTGAGATGTCAAGCGAGTGGCCTAAAAGAGAACTACTGGTTACAATTGTAACCCCAGTTCACTAAGGAAGACCTTACTAAATGGACCACTTGTCATCGGCTTACAGAGGAGCTGGACTTGAATGAGCTGAGTCTGTGCAGTAGTTTATGTGGAAAGAAGCGTGGCCAGTAATCTAAACGTGTGATGGTATAGAGATTCAAGGACTGCCATACAGATGTGTGTCCCATGATAGTCTACAAAGTCCCATATTGCTCTCATCTCTCTCAGTGAACTTGGGTTACAACAATAACCTAAAGTTATTTCTAAAAAGGTCACACTGACATGTTTTGCAGAGAAAATGTAAAGCAGCAGTGCATGCAAGGGGTTGAGAGACTACAGCATGGTGATGTCATGGTGTAACACCAAGATAACATCACAGTGAAGGTTCTGCTTACATTAGCACTGTGTGACTGGGGAAGTGACTGGACCTGGGGGTGAACACAAGAGCCAGATACACATCTCACATCTCAAGAGTTACTCATGCACACACCCCATTAACATGTCAACACCACAGAAAACCTTTCCAATTCATTACAGATGACCTTATTAGGAAATGAAAACAAGTAAGGTGTATCAACAGCATATGTGGATCTGTCAAGTAACTGAGTGTTTTGACACTCAGTTTAAAAACAAGCAAAAATTGGTTTTACAGTAATGCACTTAAGATGAAAGTCTACGGGGCAGACATTCTTTTGAACAACATCATTTCACACATGCAACTTTAGTATCAAATGTCTTATCTTACATATAACCTTCATTTGTTCTCTGAGTTGTGTTTGTTCATTCTTAATTACAGTGGCATGCGAAAATTTGGGAACCCCTTACAGAATCTGTGAAAATGTGAATAATTTTATCAAAATAGGAGAGATCATACAAAATGCATGTTATTTTTTATTTAGTACTGTCCTGAGTAAGATATTTTACATAAAAGATGTTTACATTTAGTCCACAAGAAAAAAATAGCAGAATTTATTAAAATAACCCCATTCAAAAGTGTGTGAACCCTTGGTTCTTAAAACTGTGTGTGGTTACCTGGATGATCCACGACTGTTTTTTTGCTTTGTGATGGTTGTTCATGAGTCCCTTGTTTGTTCTGAACAGTTAATCTGAGCACAGTTCTTCAGAAAAATCCTCCAGGTCCTGCAGATTCTTCAGTTTTCCATTTTGCATATTTGAACCCTTTCCAGGAGTGACTGTATGATTTTGAGATCCATCTTTTCACACTGAGGACAATTGAGGGACTCAATGTTCAAACATTCACTGATGCGCCAGAAGGAAACATGATGCATTAAGAGCCGGGGGGTGAAAACTTTTTGAATTTGAAGATCAAGGTAAATTGTACTTAATTTGTCTTCCGGGAAACATGCAAGTATCTTCTGTTGCTTCCGAAGGGCAGTACTTAAATGGAAAAAAATATATATTTCAACAAAATAAGAAAAATGTGGACATCTTCATCCTGTTCTTAATACATCGTGTTTCCTTCTGGAGCATCAGTGAATGTTTGAACACAGTATTCTCTCTTATTTTGTTATTCACATTTTCACAGATTCTGCAAGGGGTTCCCAAACTTTCGCAAGCCACTGTAATGATCCAAATAAATGACTCATTCCAACAAAACATTTATGAGGGAATAAAACAGAAATGGCCAGTCCCATTCACTCGCACTCTCTTGTCTGTAGTGATCCATTATAAATGGAAAAAGTCCTTTAAACTATGGGCGATATGCTGTTAAAGGTCCAGAAACATTTTATAATGAATCCACCGAGTCAAATGTCAGGCCTTCAGAGTTAGACCGCAGCAGGCGATGTCCTCTGATGCTATGGCTGAGGTTAAGGACTGCAATAATGAGGTTGTTCAGAGGGTAAGTGGTTATGCGTGTGTGCGTGAAGGTTAAGAAAACTGACACACACTAAACTCTCTCAGCTGCGGTCGCTGCTGCATCGAGACTGTGTGGCAAATTCTGTGTGGTAATTTCAGTGAATCAGATGCTAATATAATGCAGACAGTGCAATAAATAATTTATAGCTAGTAGTAAATTCCTCTCAGTGTTGATTGTGGGTGTTGTGAAGATGTACCTGCTGTTGCAATTTTGCATCTTTGCTGACACTTTTAGTCCTCCATCTTCTGCTGACTCGCTTTTCTTTCTTTGTCAAATCTACACAGTTACTCTAAATTACATGGACACATACACACACGCAAATCAAAGTGATGAGAGGGTTAATAGCAGAAAACTGAAGCACTGAATCCATTGGCAGTGACAACAGAAAATAAGATGTTGTAAATGTATGAGGAGTGGCCTGAGTTTTTATTTCATAAGCAGAGGTGTTGAGAATGACATCAGTGAAAATATTGAAGGAAGATCATGTTGTAGTGTCGGAGGGGTTGAAATTAGTTTGAGGGTTAGGGATGTCTGAATTATGTAAAGCTGCTGTATATATTATAGAGCTGCATTACACTCTCAACCAATTCCCAATATAGCTATGCCGAGCGATTTCTTTTACTTCATTGACAATTCAATGAAAAGTTTGGCCCGCACAATGCTAAACTGTCTGGCGGGATATTAATATAAACACATGTGAATGTAAACAGACAGGAGGTGCCAGAACCTGTGAATTAGGTTTGCAGTGTAAGCGTAGCCAAAGAGAAACACAATCTGTCTGCAACACAATCTGTACAAATATACTAGACACCTAGAAACTGCTGCTTGTGTGCGTGCGTGTGCGTGCGTGCGCGTGTGTGAGTGTGTGTGTGTGTGTGTGTGTGTGGATATACCTTCATGTCGATGAAGTTGGGAGCTGACTGTGTCCTTTGTAAGATCTCCAGACTTTGCAGCAGTTGACTCAATTCTAAAAGACTAGACTGGCAGTAGGCAAGTTCTGAAATACAAACACAAAATGTGATTCATTCCTGTGATCAAAGCTGATTTTTCAGCATCATTATAGAATGAATGGGATAGTGTATAATGTTACAAAAGTTTTTTATTTCAGATAAATGCTGATCTTTGGATCTTTCTATTCATCAAAGAATCCTGAAAAAAATGTACTCAACTGTTTTAAATGTTATTAATAATAATAAATGTTTCTTGAGCATCAAATCAGCATATTAGTATGATTTCTGAAGGATCATGTGAAGATGGCGCCGACGGTGATGGCTGCCTCCATGGCGTGCTCCGCAGTTGTTTTTATGTTTTTGTTAGTTTGTCCTGTCTTTAGTTATATCCCTGCAATCAGTTTCACCAGAGACGAATTGCTAGACATTCGGCAGTACACACCACCCGATATTTCACCGGTTTTAGATTATTCTGATGTTTTGCTGGACATTGTAGTCGGGGGAGCTGCGGCGCTGATCAAGCGCTTCAAGACGCGCAGACGAGGGTAGCGAGGCGGCGTGCTCGTCAAGCTCAGACAGCGCGGATTCAGAACGCCGTTGCCAAGCATCCATCTGGCAAATCTCCGCTCTCTACCCAACAAAACGGACGAACTCCTTCTGCTCTCCCGGACAAATAAGGATTTTTCAAACTCTGCTGCTCTGTGTTTCACAGAAACCTGGCTGAAAGACGCCATTCCGGACAGCGCGTTGAGTCTGCCGGGCTTTCAGCTGTTTAGAGCAGATCGCGACGCAGAATCAACGGGGAAATCACGCGGCGACGGGACATGCTTTTACATCAATGAGAGGTGGTGTACAGATGTAACTGTGTTAAAGAAGATGTGCTGTTCAGATCTAGAAGTGCTCTTCATTAACTGTAAGCCATTCTACTTGCCGCGGGGAGTTTTGCTCGTACATTCTCGTCAGTATTTACATTCCTCCGCAAGCGCACGTGAGCTCAGCTTTACAGAAACTCGCAGATCTGATCACAGAGACAGAACAACAACACCCGGACTCTGTTTTAATCATTCTCAGGGACTTTAATAAAGCAAATCTCTCCCGTGAACTGCCAAAATACAGACAGCACATCACATGTCCCACCAGAGACAGTAATATATTGGATCACTGTTACACCACAATAAAGAATGCATATCACTCTGTTCCACGAGCAGCTTTGGGGCTCTCTGATCACTGTTTAGTTCATCTAATACCGACCTACAGGCAGAAACTGAAATCAGCTAAACCTGTATTAAGGACTGTAAAAAGATGGACTAATGAAGCAGAGCAGGATTTACAAGCTTGTTTTGACCTCACTGATTGGAGCGTCTTTGAAGCTGCTGCCACCGATCTGGACGAGCTCACAGAGACTGTAACATCTTATATCAGTTTCTGTGAAGACATGTGCATTCCTACCAGGACTCATTTAACTTACAACAATGACAAACCATGGTTCACTGCAAAACTCAGACAGCTCCGTCAGGCCAAAGAAGATGCTCACAGGAAGGGGAATAATGTCTTGTATAAACAGGCTAAATACACACTGGAAAAGAAGATCAGAGTGGCAAAGAGGAATTATTCGGAAAAAATAAGGACTCAGTTCACTTCCAGCGACTCGGCATCAGTGTGGAAAAGTCTAAAAGAAATCACCAATTACAAGACACCATCCCCCAGCACTGTGGAGAATCAACAACTGGCAGACGATCTGAACGAGTTCTACTGCAGGTTTGAAATCAGAATATTTGAATGATTTCTGAAGGATCATGTGACTCTGAAGACTGGAGTAATGATGCTGAAAATTCAGCTTTACATCACAGGAATAAATTACAATTTAAAATATATTCAAATAGTAAAAATATTTCACAATATTACTGCTTTTGCTGTATTTTGGATCAAATAAATGCAGGCTTGGTGAGCAGAAGAGAATTCTTTAAAAAACATTAAAAATCTTACTGTTCAAAAACTTTTGACTGGTAGTGTGTTTATATATATAATTATTATTATTCATTTATTTTTTTTATTTACTTTGTTTTTGTGGTAAAATGTGGCACTGATATCTTCTTGACAGGTTTTGTGACCTATAAAATAAAATCTTAATTATTACAAATGAATTGTGTGTTACCTTCTGCACACTTGTCCATCTCCTCCGACTCCTGTAACCAGGCTGCCACTTTACTCTGTCCATTACTACAGGATGGCGGCAGCTGCCAGGAAAGACTACTGGGTTTACCCTGCTGAAAGGGCACATACACACACACGTGTTTACACAGCTGTCTGAATGAAGCTTGACGTTGATTTATATTGTTGTTATAGTCAACATGAAACTGCATTTGCCACCCATAATGCTTCCATTGGGAACTGGAGGGTGAAAAATGGCTGTTACATGCCAGAATGGAGCTAGAACTTAATATGAATAAATTGTGTGCAATAAGAAAGGAAAATAAATTTTTAAAAAGCATAAAAAATAAACAGGGTCAAACTTGATTTCATGCTGACTTTTAATTACTTTATAATTACTACAGACAAAAACATAAACACACAAACAGAAGACAAGAATTACCTTGTTTTTGTGTGCGCTGGAAGGGGTGTTCTGGGGTGACTCTGAGCTGGCAGACGGAGGGAAGGTCCGTAATGAAGCATCACGAGGAGAGCGAACAATCTCGTTCTGACGGAACAAACGATGGTGACGCAGCTTGCACACCCAGATGTCAAAAACATCTGGAGACTTCACCTTGAAGGAGAAAGAGATAGACAGAGACAGAGTAAGGAGACAGCCAGTTCACAGCATCAAAAATAAATGAAAACAGTTTCCAAGACAGATTTAATGTGACCTTTACATAACAACAATTTTAAAATAAAAATAAAACCCTGAGACATAAAAGTGCCTGAAGCTGAAGAAACGTTGCTTCTCTCCACATTATTTCAATGAATGCACATACAGATCAAGCAAATCACAGACCTTCAGATGGTAAATGTGTTCTTCTGTGTCCAGATCTATGCGGCGAGCTCTTTTCTTGATGGACATCACAGACAGACCCACATCTATACTGCCGTGAAGCTTTCCTTTCTGAATCTGAAACAAACACACACACAATATCATTTAATCCTCATGTTCTGCTCAATGAGCTTTTTTCTTCTGCTGAACACAAAAGAAGATATTTTGAAGAATGTTGGAAACCAAACAGTTGCTGGTCCTCACTGACTTTCATAGCATGGAAAAAAAATACTATGGAAGTCAATGGGGACCAACAACTTTCTTCAAAATATCTTTTGTTCAGCAGAAAAAAAAACCTCATACAGGTTTGGAACAACTTGAGGGTGAATAAATGAAGACAGAATGTTCCTTTTTGGGTGAACTATCTCTTTAATGTGCATTTCTAAGTAAAAGGTGTGTTTCCACACACACATTCACTCTGTCCTTGTTGCATCAGTGCTTAGTGATGTTTCTGCTGCTGAGTCTGAGCTCATCTGAGTCACGCTACAGCGAGAGCAGCCAGCCAATCACGGCTCACCGTCTCTCTCTGACCAAAATACTCAACTCGTCCTTATTATTCACAGAGCAGCGCTGCAAGCACTCTACAGGAAGCCCTTTAAAAGAAACTCACATCTACAGGAGATTTGGAGTACTTCAGGATCCCGTTGTCTAAAACGAAAAATCGCTGTGTAGAAGACAAGAGAAAAAAAAACTCTATTAATCTAAGTAATATTTACTGTAAATATATATTGTAAGGAATAAAGCATGAAATATAAGTAAAACATTGTTTATTAACACCCAGAATAAACAAAATAAGATTGTTGGCCTTTAAGCTGGTCTCCTAGCCTGGCAAAGCTGGTTTTCAGCTGGTTTATCTGGTCTTGTAATCTGACCAGCTGTCAAGCTCCAAAAACAGCTCTGAAACCAGCCTGACCAGTGGAAACCAGCTGGTGGAAGTCATTTCCAACCTTGTGCCAGCCCTTTAGAGGCCATTTCCTCTTCTTCAGCATAAAACCTTCATGTTTCTCTGGCCTCTGGACATGAGTTTGCCCAATCCTTAGCCCCTCGATGATTTCCCAACTATCCATCTCCTAAAAAGGGAAAAAATTAAGATGAAAACAGTATGAATATGAATAAATTAATATACACAATGAAGTGTTGTAGCAGCCACATTAGTTTTTGTGGGGGGGGGAAAAAATGCTGCAGCAAAAAAAGATTTTAGTTTGAAAGTGTTTACGGCTACTTTCACCAACTGATCAAAATACCAAACTCATTAGAAACATCAGTGAGGCTCTACAGAGCGATGGGAGAGAACTATTCCTATAAATAGATTGACACACTTTTAGATGATAACATGAGTGCTGCTTGCCCATTTAATAATGTTTACATGCACAACACATTCAGAATAAGTTGCATATTCTGGTTTAGCCTTTATTCTGATTCTGATTCTGATTATTCAAATTCCAGTTATTGGAATATTCCTTTATACATATAATCAGCATTTTGGCATAAACAAAGGCATTCTGATTCTGATTCTGATTATTCAAATTCCAGTTATTGGAATATTCCTTTATACATATAATCAGCATTTTGGCATAAACAAAGGCATTTCTTCCTGTTATTTTCTCATCCTCTTACTATTGATTAGGCTTTATTCTGCACAATACTTGAATCAACTAAACAATTCTCATTTATGTCTTTAACAATGACATTCAAAAGAACAAAATGCAAAAAACCAAAATGCAGGCTAGGGATGCAACAGATCACATACCTCATGTATGGAATCATATTACGGATTTTCAGTTGCGTTTGGATCCAATATTACAATACACATCCAATTTTTGTCTGTTTACATTCACTTTACCAATTGTGCTCACGTGAATACTTGTCAAAACTATTTTTGTGTATGTCTCCATTCAAGCGCAAGGGAACGTGAAAGAAACTTAGAAGCATATGCAAACAATAAACTTTCACTCTATGATGGTTAAACTTTGCAACTAATCCACATGCGTGCCGAACTGTGGGGCTTGGTCCTTATGGATCACGGATCAACTTCGGTCCGTTATACCCGTAAAAGCAAGTCCCTATATGCAATACATAAATAAGTGGCATAAATCCACTGGTAGTGTACACAGGAGGAAACTGTCTGCTTAAAGTACAGTACAGTTAAAAGTTTTTTTCCAAGTATAAAAAGTAATACTAAAATAGAAACCTAGCAATATACTTGCAAATATATAAATAGTAAACTGTAAAAAATGATGATAAGTTCCCTTACAGAAAACTTATAAGTATACTTGCACTTGTACACTTGATTTATACACTGATTTTTGTATACATAAAGTACACTTAGAAAAATATGCTTGAACTTCCCTTCAGTTTACTTAAAAGAACTTCAAGTACGAATTAGAATGGTGATGGCTAATTAGTTTATGTTAATGACAACTAAACATTCTGTTCCCACTGTCACCATGGTAACAGCTGACAGAGAGGTGAGGTTAATTTGCCCTCTTGCTGAAGTGTATTAATCAGTATTCATCTGCATTGATCGGTCAGTGCGAGTGAAGCTCTCTCACATGAGCTGGGTTACATTTTGTAGCTGCCAGTCTTTCTATCAATTCAAAACTAATTATTAAATATTGTATTCTGTTAGCAAAAACACTGGATAACAGGGGAGTAAGATAGATAAATTATGTATTATTCAGCTGGTTATGTGATTTCAAGATGTTGGCTAGCTCTTATTAGGCTACTGACATGGCATCATCATCATCATCATAAACATGTCAGTACATAAGTACAATTCATTTCTTTAGGGCAAAAACTATTAATTAAAACAAAACAAAACAAAAACAATGTATGTACACACTTCACTTTATTGGCTGTAAGATATGTGAGATAATCCCTACTTGGATAGAAAGAAACCACAAAGTCTATACAGAAATATGTATTAATTTCTTCAGTAGCGTGTCCACTGTTTGTGGAGAGTGCTGTGTCATTATTTGAATAAGCTCCCACTTTGTTGAATGTCAGTCTATTATAGTAATTTCATTGATTTAGCTGCCTCGCCTCGTAAGTAACAACTGTGGATGGGTGTTGCACATGCCCAGCAGTCCCTTCCTGCCTAAGTGGGCAGTTCTTAGCTGTAATTGGCTGTGGATCAGACTTTATTATTATGCCTTGCTTTGATCAACCAGGTCAGCTTAGAGGAATGTGGCCATCACTCAGTCTCTGCACTGCACGTCATATGTGACCCTGGAGCACAAAACCAGTCTTAAGTCGCTGGGGTATATTTGTAGCAATAGCCAAAAATACATTGTATGGGTCAAAATTATAGATTTTTCTTTTATGCCAAAAATCATTAGGATATTAAGTAAAGATCATGTTCCATGAAGATATTTTGTAAATTTCCTACCGTAAATAAATATATCATAACTTAATTTTTGATTAGTAATATGCATTGATAAGAACTTCATTTGGACAACTTTAAAGGAGATTTTCTCAATATTTAGATTTTTTAGCACCCTCAGATTCCAGATTTTCAAATAGTATCTCGACCAAATATTGTCCTGTCATAGCAAATCATACATCAATGGAAAGCTTATTTATTCAGATGATGTATAAATCTCAATTTGAAAAAATGACCCTTATGACTGGTTATGAGGTCCATAACATGGAACATTTAAGATATAACACTGCAACTACAATGTGTGCTGTTAGTTTTTAGTCTAAGACAAAACCATATGAATTGTATCATTGGGATATTAAGTAATGATCATGTTCCATTAAGATATTTTGTAAATTTCATACTGTAAATATATTAGAACTGAATTTTTGATTAGTAATATGCATTGCTAAGAACTTCATTTGGACAACTTTAAAGGCGATTTTCTCAATATTTTGATTTTTTTGCACCCTCAGATTCCAGATTTTCAAATAGTTTCAAATTTGTATCTCGGCCAAATATTGTCTTCCTATCCTAACAAACCATACATCAATGGAAAGCTTATTTATTCAGCTTTCAGATGATGTACACATCTCAATTTCGAAAAATTGACACTTATGACTGGTTTTGTGGTCCAGGGTCACATATGGTCCTGAAACTGATTGGAGCACTAACCTACTGCTTATTGCATACTTAACAGTACTGTATACACCTAATACAAATACTACACATAACACATTATGCAACAGATTTATTTCTGTCACATGACTTCACAATGTACAAGCTGCACACACTCATCAATTTGCAATTAAAACTTATTATTTTGCATTTTCCTGTAAAGTCCCATCTATCTATCTATCTGTCTGCCTATCTATCTATCTATCTATCTACATACTGCAATCAAATTATTATTTTTTATTAATATTATTATTGTTGTTTTTAATGATGTTTTTATGCTTCTAAATCCAATCAATCACTATATATCAGTGTGAATCAAACTATTTTGCAGATTTGCAGTCCCTAACCGAATAGTTCATTCCCACTTGAAAGCGATGAAGTTTTGTATGACTTGATTCCTCTTGGATCTTGTTGGTTTGATTTCACAGCTTAGAACTCTTCTTTGATGAGTTTTTTTTTAATCCTCATGGACAAAAATAATAGGAAAAATATGGTAACACAACAGAATGAACACATATTCACTATTAACTAAGAGTTTTCCCTGAACAAACTCCTAATTGGCTGCTTATTAATGGTTAGTTAGGTAGGTAGTTGTTAAGTTTAGGTGGAGTCAGGGATCTAAAATATGGTCATGCAGAATAAGCATTAGTGTATGCTTTATAAGTACTAATAAACAGCCAATATGCTAGTAATATGCACGCTAATAAGCAACAATAGTGGGAATTGGTCCTTAAAATAAAGTGTTACCAAAAATATTTCTTGAACCACTCTGAAAATGTGTGCGGTCACTGTCGCACAACCACAACTTTTCCCTTTCTCTGTTTCAAAAGTAAGTCAGTTGTACCTGTCGACTGTCTCTCTGAGATGAAGAGGAAGAGGATGCGCTCTTGTGAGTGGGGGTGGAGCTCTTGTGTGAGGGGGTGGAGCTCTTGTGGATGGGTGTGGCTCCCTTCTCCTCCAGGCTGGTGGCTCGGCTTTGATGACGAGACATGATAGCGGCTGCTGTCTACCTTCTCCTCTCTCTCTCGACTCTCTCGTCCTTTCTTATTTAGTGTCTTTTCTCGCCCCTCCAAAGCACAGCATGACCAGTGAATCCTTGTGCAGCCAAACTATTGAGCGCTTTCACCTGAAACACAAATTGTGAAGGAAATGAGAATTAGAAACATGATGACACAGAGGTCATAAGCAGTGTAAAGATTTCAAATTTCTTACAGTTCACTTTGTATATTGGCTCTGTGGTCATGGTTTCAGTTCACTAAAGACTTTATGTCGCAATCACTGATGCAACGATTACAAAATATGAGGCAATTATTGAAAACATTTATTGTAACACTGTATTCAACCTATTTAGCTACCATTATGATATACAATTGTAAAATTTATTTAAAATTAAATACATTTAACAGGGCTTGGTGATATCAATTACTTATATATATATATAAAGAACTTTAAAAAACTTCACCCTGCCGGTTTTTTACCGTAAATTTTACGGATTTTTTTTTACAGTGTACTGAATGTAATGTTTTTGGACACTTAACGGAATGTTAAAATTAAATGAAAATGTGTTGTTGTTTTTTTTTGTTTGTTTTTTTTGACACACTTTTGGTTAAAGTGTGCTGCCAAATGTACTGACAAACATTTACAGTAAACTAAAATATACTTTAATGTCATTTATACTGAAACTTGCATGTAATGTATTTAAATATATTTGTAATTACACATTTGTAATGATGAAATTGCAATTTAGTGCAATTAAAGTATATTAACTTTAAATGTAATATCAAATAAATCACTACAGGTAAAATTATAATCAAGTACTTCACATGTGCTTTTGTATGTTAGTCAGTACATCAAAATAAGTGTACCTCAAAGCACAACAAAAGATTATTAAAATACAAAGATTTAAAATGCAATTTCAAGTAAAACTTTTAATTTGACGTTATTTCTTAAAAGTATTTTAAGAAACAGTCATGAATGTGTACTCTCTTTAAGAACACTTAGGTGGCCTTTTATTTCATTGACATTATCTGTAAGTACAGCTTTTTATTACAATTTACGTTTAGGAATTTGAAGTACACTACAAGTGCACATTAAATACAATGAAGCACACTCCTTGTTACAAGGATAGCTAGTCAAATGCTCCTGGAAAAAGTGTTTCAGTTGTTATAATTGGAACTGGCAACCCTAGGCTTGTGCTGTACATGAGATGCACTGTACACATGTGCAATTGCTTTGAGGAGGAAAGTATAATGTTATGTTGTTTTGGACATCCTGTGAGTACAGTGTAACCATGAGTGTGAATGTGTGTCCTACTGAATGTGTTACAGTCTCTGCATGTGTCTTCCTGCTAGGGATGCACGATATTGGATTTTTGCCGAATATATATATATATAAAGAACTTTAAAAAACTTCACCCAGATAAATCATTGTAAAGCCAAATGTTACTTCTTGAATATTAAATAACTAATGTTCATTTTATTTTGACATTTCCAGCTACAGACTATTTAAAAACGCAATCTTTATGTGAATCAGCCGTTTTCCTTATGTATGCTTTTTTTCCTTCCAGCTCATTGACCTTTTCTGTCTTTTTATTGACAAATCAAGCAGCGCGTCTCGTCTCAATGTCAGGAAGTTCATATGGCCACAGCAATAAAAAGCACGGGTTGTGAATGACACTAGGGGTTGGAAACTGGATGGTCATTGATCAGCGAAACTGTCCAGTGAGCATTGAGCAGGGCTCATTATGTTTTTCGCCCTGTCAGTGTCATTAAGCAATGCTCTATGGACCGTATGACAGTCCTTGAGTTACAGGCTTCACTAGGGTTGGGAATCACAAGAAATGTAACGATTCTGGTTCTGGTTCCATTTAAACTTAAAGATTCCATCAACATTTTAGCAGACTTGTGCCCCAATTTACATATTAAACAAAAACAATGACAGTTTAGTAGAATATTTTATTGTTTCTTTCTTTTTTCAAATTAAAATTTCATTTATTTCAACAAAACTTTGTTACAAATTGTATCTTTAACTGACACATCCACATGAAAATCAGTTTACACTCATTTAAATCCTACTTAACACAAATTGTGGCATACATAAACCAATACCTCATGAGTTCCAGACAGATTTATAAGGCTACGTTTACACTAACGTGTGTGTTTTCGTTTTAAAACGCATAACTTTTGCTACGGTTACGACTGTCGTTTACACTACCCCGTCGTTTTCGACCCTTGAAAACGGAGACTTTCGAAAACTACAATTAAAATTATAATCAAGTACTTTACATGTGCTTTAGTATGTTAGTCATAGTTAGACATTATTACTTAAATGTTTACTTAAGTATTTTAACAAACGGTCATGAAAGTGTGCTGTCTTTAAGTACACTTATGTGGCCTTTTATTTAATTGATATTATCTGTAAGTACAGTTTTTTATTTAAATATACATTTAGGAATTTGAAGTACACAACAAGTGCACATACATTGAAGCATACTTCTTGTTACAAGGATAGTTAGTCAAGTGCTCCTGGAAGAAGTGTTTCAGTTGTTATAATTGGAACTGGCAACCCTAAGCTTGTGTGTGCTATAGCTACATGAAATGCACTGTTCAAATGTGCAACTGTTTTGAGAAGGAAAGTATAATGTATGTTGTTTTGGACATCCTGTGAGTACAGTGTAACCATGAGTGTGAATGTGTGTCCTACTGAATGTGTTACAGTCTCTGCATGTGTGTTCCTGCTAGGGATGCACGATATTGGATTTTTGCCGATATCCGATATGCCGATATTTTTCAACACATTTTGGCCGATAGCCGATGCCGATACCGTTATATTTCCTTTTGTTTGGAAACAACACCAAGTCTCTCCTGTGCAAAGATTATAGACAAATTATTTTTGATTGGTTAGTTTCTAATAAAAACTTTTTGATTGGTTAGTTTCTAACAAAAACTTACTTGTTAGGATTAAATAAGCAATAATGAAGTTATTTTATAATGAGAGTACATTGAAAGCTTTGAAAATAACTATAAATCAACTATTAAATCAACCACTGCATTATTTGTTTCAGACCATTTAAATCCTACTTAACACAAATTGTGGCATACATAAACCAATACCTCATGAGTTCCAGACAGATTTATAAGGCTACGTTTACACTAACGTGTGTGTTTTCGTTTTAAAACGCATAACTTTTGCTACGGTTACGACTGTCGTTTACACTACCCCGTCGTTTTCGACCCTTGAAAACGGAGACTTTCGAAAACGCTGCAGACCCCGTTTTAGTTTGAAAACTCCGGGGTTGCGTTTCGGTGTAAACGGACCAAAACGGAGACTTTTGAAAACGATAGCTGGCCACATTCGCTCTGCGTATCCTTGACGACCGTGTAAACAATGACATCATGCTCATTGTACCCATAGATATACATACATATCTATGATTGTACCTGCATGAACGGTCATGTGACCTGCGTTTTGGGTTGTGTAGAGTGGACGGAGATCGTTTCTGAAACGCAGTGAAAATGCAAGTGAACACTTAGGTGGCCTTTTATTTCATTGACATTATCTGTAAGTACAGCTTTTTATTAAAATTTACGTTTAGGAATTTGAAGTACACTACAAGTGCACATTAAATACAATGAAGCACACTCCTTGTTACAAGGATAGCTAGTCAAATGCTCCTGGAAAAAGTGTTTCAGTTGTTATAATTGGAACTGGCAACCCTAAGCTTGTGTGTGCTATAGCTACATGAAATGCACTGTTCAAATGTGCAACTGTTTTGAGAAGGAAAGTATAATGTATGTTGTTTTGGACATCCTGTGAGTACAGTGTAACCATGAGTGTGAATGTGTGTCCTACTGAATGTGTTACAGTCTCTGCATGTGTCTTCCTGCTAGGGATGCACGATATTGGATTTTTGCCGATATCCGATATGCCGATATTTTTCAACACATTTTGGCCGATAGCCGATGCCGATACCGTTATATTTCCTTTTGTTTGGAAACAACACCAAGTCTCTCCTGTGCAAAGATTATAGACAAATTATTTTTGATTGGTTAGTTTCTAATAAAAACTTTTTGATTGGTTAGTTTCTAACAAAAACTTACTTGTTAGGATTAAATAAGCAATAATGAAGTTATTTTATAATGAGAGTACATTGAAAGCTTTGAAAATAACTATAAATCAACTATTAAATCAACCACTGCATTATTTGTTTCAGACAGATGCAGAGGTAACCTTAACATTTTATTTGTAGATTTAACATTTGTAGATGGTCTAAATCAAAAGAGTAAAAGATGTAAAAATTCTGAAAATCTTTTAGAGCTCCTTGTATTTAAGTTCTCA
>NW_015640234.1:47251-53835 GCF_001515625.1 Sinocyclocheilus rhinocerous | reverse complement strand
TGCAGGAACGGTGATGTGACCTGTGTGTTGGGTTGTGTAGAGTGGACGGAGATCGTTTCTGAAACGCAGTGAAAATGCAAGTGTAGACGAGGATCGTTTTCATTTTAAAACGAAAATGCACTAGTGTAAACAGGGCCTACGTCTTTTTGAATTGGTTCATAACTTAAGAGTCATTCATTCACAAACTGTTAAACGCAATATCAAGATGCAACATAATACAAAAGTGTTGCGTCGTCACTAAAAAGCAATGCAGGAAATAATATTTTAATATTCTGTCATACTTTCATTTAGCAGATACTGTAGTCCAAAGTGACTTATAAATCAGAATATGAGTGCTCTTAACAGACCAAATTTCAATGACATAGGAAGTGCAAAGCATTTTTTTCTAAACAATAATTATACCTATAACAGATATAACATACTTTAAAAGATGTATATATATTACACATTAATGAATAAATCTGTATATATAAAATTAATTAACAAGTGTCATGTTTGTGATTTTTATTCATGTAAGCTATATCTAAACATACTTGTGATTTTATGACATCAATTACTGCTTTATTTATTCAGAAACACATGTAGTATCTTGATACTATTTGTGTATTTTACTTTCATTTTATTACAAGTAGGCCAACAGCGCCCCCTAAATAAATAAAAGGCCTTACCGAACAGGCATTAGGACCCGGGGAGGGTTAGGGTTATGAATCACCATTCAGGCAAAAGTTCGCTTCAAGATTGACCACACCACTGACTTGATCTTATTGCTACACCCGAAACACATGTGAGTTATTTGTTTTATCGGATGACAAGACATATTGGCATGATTTTTCCTATCGGGCCGATGCCGAAGTTTATATTTTAAGCCATTATCGGTCGATTCCGATAACGTTCCGATAATATTGTGCATCCCTACTTCCTGCAGCAGTATTGATTAGTCATGCAGTATGGCGAGACTCTGACCAGCTTAATTAGACCCAAAGGAACACACACACACACACTCATCTTGATGGTCCGATGCTACAGTTGTGTGAGACAGTTTTAGAAAAGCTGTTTCAAGAGTGGGCACAGTTACAAGTGAGATAACAGGATACATCTGTACTGGCCTTCCCAACACAAACATGCTTAGCAAGCACTCTGGGGAAAACACAAACACTGCATGAACACGCACATCTATAATTTAAGGGCTTCCATCCCTCCTCCAGCACATTAACTGAGCCGTGGGAGCCCGGGGGGAGACACGGGGAAACACGCACCAGAAGCTCAAATCGCCACGTGAAGTGCTAATGTTTCTATCAGCAACTAATTTGCCATTTTCCCTCCACAAGAGCTTCACACACAGATAAATGAAACCTGCACTGAGCTCAACTAACATCTCAATGAATTGACTGATATACTGAACTGAAAGCACAAACTCGTTTATTGATCTGTTTTTCTCTCTATGGTTTTAGGTCTTGTCACAGTTTACACAAAATTCTCCATCAGCTACACACACACACACACACACACACACACACACACACACACACACAGTCAGTGTGAAAGTGTGACACACATCTGATATTGTAGCAGCAGCAGACTCTCTGGAGACGGTCCAGTAAGGTTGTCTGCAGTTAATGAAGCAGGTCTCAGTGTTTATTTTTACTCTTTCTCACCTTCACAGTTCTAACTCTTCTAGATTGAAAGTGAAGGTGGGCAAATGTGGAAAAAGTCTGAGAGATTATATTTACATGATATGCAATCAATGCATCAATACAAAAAAGTGATATCTATGGCTCTCAGATGTACAAAGCCCTGACATGACATGACATGCAAAAGATAAAGTATAAGATAAAGTATATATTGTGGCCACAAATTAAGAATTTGTTCTAAGGCTGGGAGATATGGCCAAAATAAAATGATCATCATAAAATCTTTCAGTCAATATCAATAATTATCATGATAAAAGTTTAAAGGCAGATTTTTGCTGAAAGCTGTATAGAAACCAGCCAGATAATTGTGGTTTTAAACTACTATTTTTAGAACATGACATATATATATATATAGTTATTGTATTTATATTTCTAACTGATTAATGAGTTTATGGACATTGAATGGCTCTCGTAACGTAACGTTAAATTAGGGCTGGGCGAAATGGCCAACAAAATGATCATAATAAAATTTTTCATATCAGTCGATATCGATAATTATCGCGATAAATGTCAAATTTTTTTTCTTTCAGATTTCTTCTCCTGAGTGAACCAGACAGTTAACTGTGGTTTTAAACTACTTTTTTTTGTCAAAACATGGCAAACACTTGCCAAACATGTGAAGATTTCACAAATCTGAGGTACAATATTCAAAACATTTATAATAATAAAATATTTTCTCTACATCAAAATGTATACGACGAAATGTAAGTAAAATCCTTTTCAGCCTTTTTTCATTAACAAAATATCTTAACAGAGAAGCTAATTTGTTAGTTTCTGCATGTTCTAATGGGTGATATTTTTTCAAATCATGATCTTTGATGGCACGATGCAGATGTAAATTTATTTCATTAACAAAAACAGTAACATCTGTAAAGATAGTAACAACCTCATATTTATAGGGTAAAATTGAAATATTCTTACTGTTTGAGTAAGGACTCTACTTTTATCCATAGCATCACACAATTAGATCATGATAACCCAAGTTAAAACCACATATAGCACCTCATTACCATGGTAAAATATACCATGTGGTTTCTATGGTATTCGTATGAAAAACAGCAGCCTAAATACATTTAGTATAAATACAAATGCACAAATGAAGTGATTGATGGAGGTCAGCAGGAATGTTTTATGAAGTAGATTATGCTAAACAAGGACACAATGCGCATTAGACCAGAACAATGTCATTTTTCCAGCAGCTGATGACAAATGAAGAAGTTCCTCGCACAAAGCTCCAGCTGTCACTGTACATCAGCACAACACAAAGTACTTAGATCCTCTTCACAAGGGTTCCTGATGAAGCCACACAAAGCACAAAGAGGAAGAAACAAAGATGGATAATGTAGTATAGAAAGTGGAAGAGAGAAAAGAGAAGTGGCACATTTATATTTGGGAGATATCTGGTACACTTACAGAAATAAACATTTGAAGGTGGAGTGTGTCATTTCTGCACCACTATCGTCACCCTGATTTGCAAAAATAATTACTGTTTTCAAACAGGTTTCCTGAATGTTTTCCATTGGTTAGAACTGTTACACTCTGCAGTTTAATGGAGTGCTGTAAGGATCTCTTACAAGCCAAAACCCGGAAATGAGTTCGCATTTTAGCACTTCTGGCTCCATCATCCTCAAATCTGTGAATGATTTTTTGACACAAGCTCAAGATATTTTCACGTTTTATTCTACAACATAAAATACTTCAGTAAAACCCCTTGTGATTTTTTTAAAAGCTTTTACTTGCCTTGAAAAAAGCAAGTGAAATGGGACTACAGAGGTTGTTGGGGACATTAAACCTCATCACACAGAACAGATCGATTCATCTACTCACTAGTCGCTTTCACAGCATTGCTGTGATTATAATCATGCTCTTGCAAACTATTTTAACTCAAACCAATGCCGTTGCCCTTCTCTCTCCCACATTGCTTCCGGCTCTATTGTATACTAGTGCCCTATGAAATCTGTATAATTTTTCTGGATTCCGTTTTAATGGTTTAATAATCAAGCTTTAGTAAAAAAAAAAAAAAAAAGTCTAATCAGTTGAAAACATTAAACTGATACAATTTAACAATAATTTATTAAAAGTTAAACAAAAATTACATTTTTAGTGCTTTATGAAACCTGTTTTTTTTTCTCTTTTTTTTCAAATTCTGTTTTTTCCCCAATTTTTGTTTTTCATTACATTTTTTTCTGGATTCCATTTTAATGGTTTAATCGAATTTTAATAATCAAAAAGCACATCCAATCAATTGTTTTTTTTTATTTAACAATTTAATAATTTATTACCATTTTTACAATAACGGCCATATGGAATGTTGTTTTTTCAGAAATTCTGTAAGAAGGAGTACCACAAACATTGTGAGGCAGACAAAACAGCGCCATTCATTCACACACAGAGACATACAGAACATGCAGATGACATATGTGACCCTGGAGCACAAAACCAGTCTTAAGTCGCTGGGGTATATTTGTAGCAATAGCCAAAAATACATTGTATGGGTCAAAATTATCGATTTTTCTTTTATGCCAAAAATCATTAGGATATTAAGTAAAGATCATGTTCCATGAAGATATTTTGTAAATTTCCTACTGTAAATATATCAGCACTTAATTTTTTATTAGTAATATGCATTGCTAAGGACTTCATTTGGACAACTTTAAAGGTGATTTTCTCAATATTTTGATTTTTTTGCACCCTCAGATTCCAGATTTTCAAATAGTTGTATCGCGGCCAAATATTGTCCTATCCTAACAACTACCTTGGAAAATGGAAAGCTTATTTATTCAGCTTTCAGATGATGTATATATCTCAATTTAAACAAAAATTGACCCTTATGACTGGTTTTGTGGTCCAGGGTCACATATGACAGAGACTGAGTGATGGCCACATTCCTCTAAGCTGACCTGGTTGTGATGTACAAATATCAATTTTGAAAAATTTACCCTTATGACTGGTTTTGTGGGCCAGGATCACATATGACAGAGACTGAGTGATGGCCACATTCCTCTAAGCTGACCTGGTTGTGATGTACAAATGATGTACAAATATCAATTTTGAAAAATTGACCCTTATGACTGGTTTTGTGGGCCAGGATCACATATTTAAATAGGCGTTTTTTTCATTTTAATATTCACAGACACTAGTCCATATCATGATTTGATTATGTGTACAGCGCTACTTTTGATTTATTTATCCAAAAGTTGCCACATTCCATGTTATATGGTTTACTTCCATGTTATTCCACGATTCCGTCCCCATTTTCCACGCTGTGGAAATCAGAGGGCCCTACCTTTACCTATATAACAATGGTTTTCGAATTTTCAGACACCTTATGTTGCTCACCTGACATGTGCGACCCCCTTAACCAAAAACACAAAGAAACAAAAATGTTTTGTTTGACAATTTAAACTTTGATAATATAATGTGATATGTACTTGAAAAGACATTAATTTAAATTTTTTCTTGATTAAGTCTAACTATCCCGTTAAGCAAACTTGCATAATGTATAATCAAGCACCAAACTCAACTTACAGAAGTAAATAATGCTGTTATCTGTGTGCATGTGATTGAGCGCCATGTATTTGATTCATGAATGTTTAAAATAAATGCTTGAAAGTGTGTAGGTGATAGTGTCTCATTGAAATGGATGGTGTGTAGGGTTACCTGAGGCCCGGGACAGAACAATCAAGCCTATCAGACCCTACAGTAACTGAGCTCAGCACCACCATACGGATCCCACCGCCTCTCCACAACACTGCACACACATTTACATTCATAAAAAAGATCTCTCAGCCCTCTACATTTACTTTTCAGGAAGAAGTTTGTGGCATTTACAGAGTATTTGTGAGAAACGGGTCCAAACAACCTGTCGATCAAACTGATCCAACACAAAGCTCCTTCTTAAACATACAAGTATTCGGTTACATCTGATTCAGCCCCTCTCCACAAGCAGACAACCATCAGAAACCTCTAGCCTATAATTAATGCAACAGTGCCAGAAAACTAAACAGGTTACTGTAATAGTCTATAACATGTCTTTATGAAATTAACCTAAAATAATCCCTAAACATTACTGTGAATTATAATTCCGAGTCATATTTTTGCCTTAGTTCCCAAGAGTAGTTCAGGTAGAGTAACACACTGGTTTCACAGCAAACGTTAAATATTAATGTCCCAGGACTGTCATGTGAATTAGGTATGGTGTAATTCAGGAGCGTATCCTGTTAGTATTCCTGCCGCCCAAGCAGGTTCTGCAGTAATGATTATTTTCAAAATCAAAAATCCGCCTCAGGATGCACTCCAGAAGCATTTCATCTTCAGTCGTTCCTCAGGAGCTGCTCTGTGAGTTTGGTTTATTTCAGGTACACCATTCAGAAGCGTTTCATTTCCACTCGTTTCTCAGTCTGTAATAAGATTGATATAAATCTCACAATCCTTTACAACATTACACAGTAATGGCTCTTGGTTTCAGATCGGATATGACCGAAGGTAATGACAGTTTACTGAGGGAGTCAGATGTTAAAGGGTTAGTTCACCCAAAAATGAAAATTAGCCCATAAATTACTCACCCTCAAGTCATCCTAGGTGTATATGACTTTCTTCTTTCAGACGAATCCAGTCGGAGTTATATTAAAAATTGTCTTTGATCTTTCAAGCTGTTTAATGCCACTCAGCGGGTGTTGCATGCATCAGTCCAAAAGAAGTCAAATAAAAAGCGCCCATCCATAAAAAAAAATGTCTCACACGGCTCCGGGGGGTGAACAAAGGCCTCCTGTAGCGAATCGATGCATTTTTGTAAAAAAATATCCATATTCAAAACATAATAATCACTTTAATGTAGTGATGCAATGCGTAAAAAGACAGTATAAGTCATTATAATTCGTAATTATGTCCCCA
>NW_015640234.1:42794-47184 GCF_001515625.1 Sinocyclocheilus rhinocerous | reverse complement strand
ATATATATATATATATATATATATATATATATATATACATATATATATATTTATCAGTCTGGCGAGTAAACAAAAAAATTTACTAGCCAATGGCGATTCAATTGCCAAGGTGTTCGTAGAGGGCTGTAACCCTTTAATTCAATGAGAGATCCGACTGTGAGCCATTTGTGACTGATGAGTCTGAGACTTTGAGATTGAGTGGTTTGGACTGATCTACTAAAATGAATCAGCTCACGTCATTAATTCAGGAATCGAACTGGAACCAGTTCTGAATAAAGACCATTTTAAACATGTAAAAGCAAATGGTAAATTTGAACTGAAAGTGTCATGAATACTAGTGTTGTCATGATATTGGAAATTCTAAACTGGAAACAATATCTTGAAAATAATCAACATTCGATAGCATCTTCAATCCCACAGGGGAAAATTTCCATAATATCCCTGCTGTCTGGGAATCCATCAAGCCCAATAGTTGTGAGTGGAAGTATGTAATCACCAAAACAAAGAAATGTATTATTATAAGAGAGAGTCATATCACTATTGTAATGCAACTGCACATAAAATGAAAAAATAAATATGTCATAATAATTATATTAATTATTTTACTAATAATGGGATAACGGGAAAAAACCTTCCCCCAACTGACCGACACTGCAAGGGAAATGGGGTCATTCTTCCATATTTATCTCACATTTTAGCCTACAGGTTTTCCGTAAACTATGCCTCAGCAACAATGGAGACTGATGAAGACCTTTAGAGAATGCTGTTGTACTCAACCGTGTCTGCTGGATTATTGCACTGAGCAAACCCCCACACAATGACTAGGTCACATTTGGTGTGAGGTCTGTGAGGGGCCCACGTGCCCCCTACTGTGCACAGATCAGCTTCACTGCGAGTTCCAGTCATTTAAGACCTCATAAATGTCACTGTGAGTCAGCGCTTGCAACAATCAACAGTACAGGACTCAATATGCATGCCAGTCACAAGCCTCTATTTCCTGTCCAGTTCAACGGAACAAAAAAGACAAACAGATTTCATGTGCACATTTTAAATCAAAATCAAGAAATCAGCTCCCAACATCTAAAATGATTACCCAATAAAGTGCCACAGTGACTGCATACTTTTTCAGCACTTCCTCCATAGGGATTACAACTTCTCCACTAAATATGCTAGGTGTTAAATCAAAACCAATAAGCTTTAACACATCACAACTTTATACAAAATCATGCAAAGGTACAGACTGTGTGTGCAGACTGAAAAAAAATCTTGATTTGACAGAATAGAATTGAAAACAATGGTGCAATGCAAAACTACTGATATATTAACAACTTCTTTTGTGTTCAACAGATGAAGGAATGTCATACGGGGTCATATACAGTAGGAATGATATGCGGGTGAGTACATTTTCATTTTTGGTCTATTATTCCTTAATTGTGCCTTCCACTTGTGTTTGGTTTCTGAAAACGTCCACTAAAGTCAATGATGTTGAAGGGAGCTGTGGGTTTAAGTGCCTTCTGAAGTCTATTATCTCCACCATCTTTTGATCAGTTCCAGGCTGTTATGTTTGCTTTAGCTCACCAGCTGTTCCACCTCCTGTCTGCAAGCAGATTAGTCACCGTAGCTTATGAGGCCAATCAGCGTTGTGTCATATGCAAACTTCACAAGCTTTACAGAGAGGGGTCAACTGAGGTGCAGTCATTAATGTCGAGAGATAAGAGAAGTTCCAGTGCTGGCGTGTGCCATCTCAGCCTCACGCGGTTTCCTGTCAGTTAGGAAGTTTGTTCTCGAACAGTAGTGAACTACTCTGTGGACCTTTGAGAGTAATTAGCTGAAAATTGATTTTTTTTAAGATTCTCATAACAGTCCCCATGGCGGCTATGATACCCATCTTCAGTTTGTACATAGCTGACTGCTTGAGGAACTTCACTGCTGTAGGGGTCCTCCAAACTTGTGGGTTAGATCACCGAAAATGAAAATTCTGTCTTTGGAAATATAAAAATAGCATCATAAAAGAGGCCCATAAAACTTGGTCATAGCAGAGATAGCTCTGTGTGAGGATCTGACGGAAATGTCATTGTTTCTCACAAACAGCTGTCATACGACTTGATTTGGTTCAAAAATGCTGGTTGAAAATCTCTTCACATCCCAATAGCATGCACTAGAATAAGTGGTCTAAATGTATTTATATTCATATATCGTCTGCGGAAGGTGTAGGACCATAAATCATATCCCTCCGTCCGAGGATTACGATAGGCGGTCCTACCTGTGTATTTGCATACCTCCGCGCACCATGTCATCAGCACGTTGCAGACCCAGTGAGAATGGAAGGCGTTATTATTGTAATTTTATGTGCTCTGTACTGTAAAGTTGTCTCACCGGTGAATGAAACATGAGGTAATCTGACAGCGTTGCATTCAATCCTCCACAAACATCATCTCTCATCATGTTGCTGGTGGGCCTTTGGTCTTTCTGTGCACGTTCATGTGTTTTGGAGGAGGCGTGGCTTTGGAGAGTGATGTGCAGGAAGGGTGGGATCTTATGCTTTCAAAGCTAGTTTGCTAATGCTAGCCTCTCTGAAATCGCCTACCCTACCTTTTAAGAACACTTGGAATAGAGCGCTGCAGTGACGTATTTTTGTAGGCCAATCCGGAAGTTCGCATCACCCTTGTTCCCTCTACAAAAACCCAATAAAATTTTTCCACTGGCTTTTGGATTACTGAAAAAAAAGGGAGCTGTGACCAACAAAAGTTTATGATTCTTACATGTTTTGTTCTTCATGATAATCTTCACAAATGAAAACATCTTTTATGATTTTTGGAGTGCAAAAACAATCACCAGAAGTAAAAAACTAAATGCAGTAGTGTTGTCACGGTACCAAAATTTCAGTATTCGGTACCAATACCAGTGAAAATCCACAGTTCTTGGTACCAAAAAAAACACATTATTTTTATAAGTAAAGTTAAACAAAAATAAAATGTACAAAAATCAATGCCATTCTTTATACTTATTTAAAATTGTTTAAAGTTTTTCTACAAGTAATAAAAGTATGAAAAAATGTAAAAAGTAGTTTGGGTTTCACCCAAAAGTTTTTGTCATATTTCTGCTGCCACTGAAAAACAACTGTAAACTGTTGTCTGTTTTAGGGTTTGCTGGTGTGTTTCATGAGCTTCCTCAGCCTGCAGCTGTAAAAGGAAAATATAATAAACGTAAGTAAAGCAATGGGCTGAGTCTGACCAAATGCAACATTAGATCATTGATAGCCGGTGTTAAATATCTTTTCAGGAAATAACAAACCTCAGCTTTTATAATAAATTTAGATAAGATTACAAATATTAAGTGTATATCAAATAGATGGAAACTGTAGTATTAAAAACACTTTACAATAAGATTTTATTTGTTAGATAACATGACCTAACAATAAACAATAGTTATATGGCAATTATTCTTCTTAGGGTTAATTTCAAAGTTCAATCTGTTAAAATTATTTAATGCACAATGAACAAACATGAATGATCAAGTGTTTGTATTAAATAACATTCACAAACATTAATGAATGTTTTAAAAATATATTGTTCACTCACTGTAAGATGTTACTAGATCTAACATTGTACAGTAAAGTCTATACAAGAGATAAAATTTGACTGTACTTTTATTTAATCCAAACTGAGTTCATATTTAATTTTAAAGGGCTTTGAAAACCTGCTAGAGATATTCAGCCAAGAATTACAACTAACTAACTAAAAAAAAACAAAAACCGGACTGATATGACATAAACACTGTTAACCATACATTTGTACATTCTCTAACACGCATATTTTGGTTACACAGTTCATTTAAAAGCCTCTGGTGTGTAAAAATAGAAAATACCATTATGTCCTCCTGTTTTTTACAGTAATAAAAGTTATAGCAGCATTAAATAGTTAACAGAAATAATTTTGAACAAAATGAACAAAATTCATTCTAATGCTCATTATATTAGCGTTAGCCGCGCTTATGCTAACGATTAACTACGTATACGCTAACGGCGATGTTTATTTCAATCCGAAATTCAAATTAAAATATGGAATAATATTCATAACAGAAGCTCTAAATATTAAAAATGTAATTGAAACTTACCTGCTTGAACTTGATCGGGGTGTTTTGTTAGTTTGATGCGTTTCCTCCTCTTGAGGTCGCCACTGCTTTTAAGAAGAGGTTGCCAGGTTTTCACAACAAAACCCGCCCAATCGCGTTTCGAGGGGGTCCCCCGTTAAAAATCACGTTCAGAGGATAAAATACGCATGTTTTGGCGGGGCTCCCCTGGTAGAATTCGCATTCCAGGTGCTAAATATCACGTTAATGTGGTCGTTTTTCAACCCGCGGACATGAAAAACAACCCACGGCAACAGTG
>NW_015640234.1:41010-41519 GCF_001515625.1 Sinocyclocheilus rhinocerous | reverse complement strand
GGTACCAAAATTTCAGTATTCGGTACCAATACCAGTGAAAATCCACAGTTCTTGGTACCAAAAAAAACACATTATTTTTATAAGTAAAGTTAAACAAAAATAAAATGTACAAAAATCAATGCCATTCTTTATACTTATTTAAAATTGTGTTTCATCTGTTTTTCAAGTTTCACCCAAAAGTTTTTGTCATATTTCTGCTGCCACTGAAAAACAACTGTAAACTGTTGTCTGTTTTAGGGTTTGCTGGTGTGTTTCATGAGCTTCCTCAGCCTGCAGCTGTAAAAGGAAAATATAATAAACGTAAGTAAAGCAATGGGCTGAGTCTGACCAAATGCAACATTAGATCATTGATAGCCGGTTATTGTTAAATATAATGTATAAATATATTGTTCACTCACTGTAAGTTGATGTTAAATAATAACATAAAGTCATGTTAATGAATGGTATCTTATTGTAAAGTCTATACAGGAGATAAAATTTGACTATGCTTTCATTTAATCCAAACTGTG
>NW_015640234.1:39618-40373 GCF_001515625.1 Sinocyclocheilus rhinocerous | reverse complement strand
ATGTTGTAAAAATATATTGTTCACTCACTGCAAGTTATGTTAATGAATGGTATCTTATTGTAAAGTCTATACAGGAGATAAAATTTGACTATACTTTCATTTAATCCAAACTGTGTACATATTTAACTTTAAAGGGCTTTTAAAACCTGCTAGAGTTATCTAGCCAATAATAACAACTAAGTTAGCTAAAAAAAAAAAAAGCCCAGAACTGTTTTTCTGATGGACTGATATGACAAACACTATTAACCATAGATTTGTACATTCTCTAACATGCATATTTTGGATACGCAGTTCATTTAAAAGCCTCTAGTGTGTAAAAATAGTAAATACCATTATGTCCTCCTGTTTTTTTTTACCCTAATAAAAGTTATAGGAGCATTAAATAGTTAATAAACAAGCTTAATTCTATCAGTGTTTCCCACAGACTTGCACTCTATTTGTGGCCCTACCTGTTTGAACTCTTTCATTTGATCCAGGTGTCGGTCTTTAAAGTGTTTTGTTAGTTTGATGTTGATGCTCTTATGAAGAGAGCGCATCTGCACACCTTTTGGATAGCGCATCAAGAACAGGGTTGACCGGGTACTCGGTACCACCGGTTCTTAAAGGGGTCATATCATGTTGCTAAAAAGAACATTATTTTGTGTATTTGGTGTAATGAAATGTGTTTATGCGGTTTAAAGTTAAAAAAAAAACATTATTTTCCACATACTGTACATTATTGTTTCTCCTCTATGCCCCGCCTTTCTGAAACGCGT
>NW_015640234.1:34269-39434 GCF_001515625.1 Sinocyclocheilus rhinocerous | reverse complement strand
CGCTGTACACAAAGCAGCGCTCCGCTCACAAACGCTGCTTTATCAGACATTACATGCATGATGAAATGAAAATGACATCCAGAATTTTCTGAAGACAGTCGGATTCCTTCAGAAATACAGTGATATAAAAACACCCGCACAAGGTTTCGATTTTGACACCTGCAGTGCTCATGTTTATTCAACGAAGTCAAAGCCTTTTGGAAAATCTATTTGTGGCGGTCAGTTTTGATATTGTGGATATTGTGGCGGATGTATGGGAAACAGCCGCACTTATGCTAACGATTAACGACGCTAACAGCGATGTTTATTTCAATCCGACATTCAAATTAAAATATGGAATAATATTCATAACAGAAGATCTAAATATTAAAAATTAAAATGAAACCTACCTGTTTGAACTCTTTCATTTGATCCAGGTGTCGGTCTTTAAAGTGTTTTGTTAGTTTGATGTTGATGCTCTTATGAAGAGAGCGCATCTGCACACCTTTTGGATATCGTCCTCTTTTGGAAGGCCAAACAAAGTAGTTTCGCTTTCACAACGAAGCACACAGTGACTTCACGACATGACAGCGGCGGCAACAATACTACAGCGTGAATAAAAGTTATGCCTTCTTTCTTTGTGTGAACATTTGGGCGGCGTTATGCATATCTTCCCACATCGTGATGTAGACATGTGGGAGCGTGTTAGAATGAGCCGTTTTAGGTAGGTGTGGTTGACTCTTAACTTTTATAAAGAATATCTCTTTGGATTTGAGACTTTAGTCTTTGCAACTTTACAGATCTTCTTTATGCACCAAGAGCTTGTAACACTTCAAAGAGAAAGGAAAAATTTAAATCGCATCATATGACCCCTTTAAAAAAACCTGGTACCGTAATGTTTAAATTTTTTTAGTACCGACTTGGTACCGAAGTACCGGGTCTTTTGACAACACTAAAATGCAGGCTATAAACGACCTACACCACAGTCACATGACATCAACGTCACCTTTATTAATCTTCTGACAACTCTTCAGTATTGATTTAAAATAAATTTTTCCTGAAAGTTTGAGTTAGAATAGTTTGCAAGAGCATGATTATAACGAGGCTGTGAAAGCGACTACTAAGCAGATGAGTTTACCTGTTCAGTTTGATGACTTTTAATGTCCTCAACAATCTCCGTCCCATTTAGCCACTTGTTAACAACTACCCTTTTCAAGACAAGTAAAAAGTAAAAAAAAAAAATCAGTATTATTGATGTATTTTATGTAATAGAATAAAACGTGAAGATATTTTAAAAGGTGCAGTATGTAATATTGACAGCTAGCGGTTAGGCTTGCTGCGGTAGGCGGTGTTACCGGTATTACATTACTTGCCCACCACGGTACCGCCCCACTGTCATTTAGCTTTTTTTATAGAAATAAAAACCATTTAGTTTAGTTGGACAGCGTATGCTACATTTGTAAACTGAAAGCGTCTGCTCTACTCTATACAGCACGTCAGATTTCACTGAAGATCACGTGGAGAGAGCGAGAGAGGTGATTACGAAGAAACGATAGCGGGCAGAGGTTTTCAAGCGAAATGTAAAAGTAAAAGACCACATTTTAAACCAGAGAAGGTGAACATGTTGTTGTTTTTTTGGCAAAAAACATGCAAACACTATCACCGACAGCCAATTTAGTTTTAATTGTCTTTTTCCTTTAATTTTGAAAAGCCTGCTTGTCTATGCTGTGTAACTGACGTTACATTACGGAGGCTTTTTATTATTTTATTTTTTTATTTGATTCCACAGTGTTTGCTGAACTTTCTGTAATTTATTAGTCAATATATAATACAGCATGTGGTGTATGCCTTACCTCGTCTTAATGTTAATAAATATTCAAGCTAGTTTGTCATTGTACTGTTTTGTTGTTGTTGTGCTTTTCATTAAAAATAATAATGAATACATCTTTAAAGCATCCGTTTTAGTCTTAGAAAGTGAAAGGTGTAAAGATAGAAGCGCAACAGACAATTATCTTTTCTTGTAAAATGTGAAACCAAGATCGCAAATTTGAAAGCGATAATGGAAGCAGCCAAAGCCACGGTTTTGTCGCAAGTTTATATACCGGTGTGAAAATGTGGTACTGCAGTCCAAATTCACAATATTAATGCGCTCAAGCAGGTTGTCATGGACACGCAAGAGGAATGAGCACAACTGACAATGGAAGGCGACGAAGCTTAAACTGTAAGCTGATAAGTTGATTTATCTGTGTTTTAAGGGGTCATATGGTGCGATTTAAATTTTTCCTTTCTCTTTGAAGTGTTACAAGCTCTTGGTGCATAAAGATCTGTAAAGTTGCAAAGACTAAAGTCTCAAATCCAAAGAGATATTCTTTACATTTTAAGAATTTGCCACTGAAGATTCAAACGCGAGTTTTGAGCAGTGTAGAGTAGCTCTTGTTCTTTGTCATTTTTCTGATCGATCACAAATGCAAACATGGTTTTATGTTTACGCGGCGCAATGCAACGCATAAAAAGACAGTATAAGTCATTATAATCCATAATAATGTCCCCACTGGATGCAACAAATGCCTCGTTTATAATGGGTTTTAATGTTTTTATCTCGTCGCTCCGGCCGGACAGGGCATCACAGTATGGTAGGGGCGTAACATTTCCGTCACACGCTTGAGGTATTCGGCCAATCACAACGCACTGGATAGCTGGCCAATCAGAGCACACCTCGCTTTTCAGACCGATGAGCTTTGTAAAAATCGACGCGTTTCAGAAAGGCGGGGCATAGAGGAGAAACAATAATGTACAGTATGTGGAAAATAATGTGTTTTTTTAACCTTAAACCGCATAAACACATTTCATTACACCAAATACACAAAATAATGTTATTTTTAGCAACATCATATGACCCCTTTAATATGCCTCCAGTCATGGAGGTACTGTAAAATCTGCGATCTCTGACCCAGTTCGTTTGTTGGCTTCTATGGATGTAATACGCTGTGTTTTCCGCCAACTGGCAACCCGGGCTGTCAAATACCATTGGGTAAACTGGCAATGGGCGGAATCACACAAAACAAAAACAGACATTCCGACACTTAATGCACATTTTCAAAGCAGAATAACTGGCTGTCGCATTGGATTTTGGATAAACAAGTATGTGAACCTAGCATGTTTCCTGAATATCTGCAAACACATTAGGCTATTTTTATGCTTTAGTACTGTCAAAAAAATACATACAGCATCTTTAAACTTCACACTAAACACAGACCTTATTTCAGGCATTTAACAAAAAATAAATAAATAAATATTCAAAAACCCACTGACTTGATGGAACTGAAAATGCTAAAATGCTAAATGTGTTTCCAGATTTTGGCCTACAAAAATATGTAATGCCTGCAGCACTCTATATATCATTCTCTCTTTTTAAGATTCATTTGTCATTCCTGGAGCTCAAGAGTGTTTGTCCCATTCCAAACATCTCCTTTTGTGGTCCAGAGACGAAAGATTTATCATGTTGTATCCAACCTGGTTCTCTTTTGAGAAAACACATGACGTCAGTCTGTGAAGTGGTAGCAGCTTTTTTGTACTGATGTGGTTTCGCTGGCATCTCGCTCAGCAGATGTTCATTTCTGTATGAAAGTTTGAATATGATTAACTGCACTGGCCCAGTGGAGTCCCACAAGGGTGCATGAGAATATAAGCAGTATATATGTTTCTCTTCTCTAGTGGAACATTCTTGCTTTAGGTTCACTTTCTTATAATCTCCCATAATTATGAGTTGGGAGGCCTCTGGATTCACTGATTATCTGTTCATCAAGCCTCTCCCACACACGCTTCAGGCAGAATGAAGATACTAACCAAAATAAAAGACATTTAAAAAATATTTAAAAACATGAAAATCTAGTTTCCTATAACTCTGTGAAACTGGTGAGCACTAGAAATTGTTTCACACAACTAAGGCTCTGTGAAAATGAGGACAAAAGAAATGGAAAGGTCCTTGCTTGTTTGGATCAGTAGCAGGATTTTATCCAATTTGTTACACAAAGAGCACAGATTTGTGAGGTAAGTTCTAGGGCTGGGCGATATGTCAAAAATATCTTATCGATAATCGCCTTAAAAAATATCGCGATATCCAATAATATCGTCTACCCAAGCCCCACCTCCACTACGCCCCACTCCCGCCGAGACAACATCGCCGGCATGCACCATAAACACACACCATGTTCAGTTTGGTCTTAATTATTGCTACATTAAAGTTTAGTATTACTTTTCTTAGTTTGTGCTTAAACTAACAGAAAACATTAGCTTTGCTGTTATGTTGGTGTTCCTAATTTCCACTCTGTTCTTATCAAATTTGTGTTTGAAATGAATTTTGTTTTGTGAGGAGAACTGTTGAGGAAAAATAATATAACCCAATTTTAAGTTCATCATGGTGAAGTTGGACATTCTGGAGGTGATTGTAAGAATGATAAATGCATGTTGATGTCATATAATAATGGCTTGAATAAAATATGCCTATTTCCGATGTTTCTCTTTCTTTTTGTCATTATCACGCGTGTAGACACATTTCATGATGGTAAGTTTAATTTCCTTGATTATAACAATTGTAGCGTTGTTTTTAAACTTGTAGTCAAGCTATAACGTAGGCTATTTGATATTTATCATACATGACTAAAATCATGCAGGATTAAAAACGTTAAGGTTTTTTTTCCCTTTCTGGTAGCCTAGTTAGGAGGTCTCTTTTGGCCCATTTTAACTAAATAAAAAATAACTGCTTTATTTATTTAGAAGCAGGGTAATTTAAATTTCATTTTCGTATTTAAATTTTTATAATTTTTATTTTATGAATCAAAATACAACGCCTACAATATAATATTCAGTATTGGGCTGCCGAAACTCCGAACGCGTGCATGTTGAAGGGCGAGCTGAGATATAGGCCTATAATGTCTTCATTTGTTTGCTCAAATGAATTAGGAATTTATAGTGCTATATCTCAGCTTAATTAAACATAATTATACTGTATACACTGTTTAAAAAATCTGTAAAAATAGGGCACTATGTGCGCTGTATAAATAGGCTGTGAAGGAATTTGTGTATTTTAATTATAACTCGTGTTTGTGGTTTTTCATCATTATGCAGTCTGTTTAAATAAATATTCAGAAACACATGCAGTGCTGCTTTTTGTCTTTTTTCTGTTT
>NW_015640234.1:31438-32246 GCF_001515625.1 Sinocyclocheilus rhinocerous | reverse complement strand
GTTTTTTTTCCCTTTCTGGTAGCCTAGTTAGGAGGTCTCTTTTGGCCCATTTTAACTAAATAAAAAATAACTGCTTTATTTATTTAGAAGCAGGGTAATTTAAATTTCATTTTCGTATTTAAATTTTTATAATTTTTATTTTATGAATCAAAATACAACACCTACAATATAATATTCAGTATTGGGCTGCCGAAACTCCGAACGCGTGCATGTTGAAGGGCGAGCTGAGATATAGGCCTATAATGTCTTCATTTGTTTGCTCAAATGAATTAGGAATTTATAGTGCTATATCTCAGCTTAATTAAACATAATTATACTGTATACACTGTTTAAAAAATCTGTAAAAATAGGGCACTATGTGCGCTGTATAAATACCCTATAAAAAACAGTGCGTTTTGGCTCATACCCTAAAAGTGGCAATTTCAACAAGCTATAAAATATTATCTGTGGGGTATACTACTAATAACAATATAAAACGCACTAAGGATTAAAGGGTCATGAAACCCCCTGTTTCAGCACTGATTAGTTCTCACCACAGTTTTAAAGGGGTCATATGATGCGATTTCAAGTTTTCCTTTCTCTTTGGAGTGTTACAAGCTCTTGGTGCATAAAGAAGATCTGTAAAGTTGCAAAGACTAAAGTCTCAAATCCAAAGAGATATTCTTTATAAAAGTTAAGAGTTAACCACGCCTACCTAAAACGGCTCGTTCTAACACGCCCCCACACTGTAAACCCGAACAGTACTACTAACTTATAAAGATTAAGAACACTGCAATTAAAGTCTGTTAAATCGTTGATGCAACTTATA
>NW_015640234.1:11730-31314 GCF_001515625.1 Sinocyclocheilus rhinocerous | reverse complement strand
GACGCATCATCGATGTACTATAGTCCATTGCCACGTCACATTGTGACGTCAACACGATGTAGATTTTAAACCCGGAAGATGAAAATAGTGCAAAAAAGCTTAAAATTAACCAGTTTTCTCCAACAGTTAAAATTATCGGATGCTAACATTGTCTTCTATGATGTGCAACACAAACACCTCTGCTAAAATCTCAGAAAAAGTAGTCTGGGGTTTCATGACCCTTTAATGAGTCTCTGGGTTCATGAATTCAAAAACAGGGATGATAAGTTGATCGCCAGCCAATGAGATTGCCGTTTGCACATTAGCTCCGCCCACTACCGGAGAAACCGGCATATCTTCTGCTTCTTCTTAAAAGCTGAATAATTCTAATGAACTCCGTTATTTTGACAGAAAAATAGAAAGCGTGTCACTTCTGCATGGTATGTAAGACTCTCTCTCTCTCTTTGCGTGTGTGTGAGAAACAGTGATCTCAGCAAAGCGATGACGAGTCGTGCGCCTTCACACTAGAATTTACGGTACGTCAAATACAGGTGCGCTGCGCATCCATTGAGATGAATCGGAAAATAGCACAGATCGCTTGACGGAGAGCGAAACTCTCAAGCGCTCATTCAGAGTGAAAATATATCTGTGCTAATCTTAAACTTAGCCTTAGACAACATGCCATGGATGATGTATGAGGTGCCATCTGGAGAAGGTAACCAAACTAGATTAAAATTAAAAACAATGCATTCCTGATATCATGAATTTGCTTTATCATTCAAAATACAAGTTAAACATACTGTAACTTTAAGAGAACAAAACATACTCCAAAACAGTTTGACTACAATCTGATTCATCTGACAGATGAATATATGAACACACAAACATGCACATTTACAGAACATGTCAATGTTGCCTGATAGGTGTTCAGAAACTCACCCCATCTAATCCCTGTGAGGAAATAATGTTAGTTTAGATACTGCTTAGAAAATGTCACAATCTAATGCAGGTGTTGCAAAAATTATTTTTAAAGGGGTCATAGGATGCCCATTTTCCACAAGTTGATATGATTCTTTAGGGTCTTAATGAAAAGTCTGTAACATAGTTTGGTTAAAATTTCTCAATGGTAGTGTAAAAAAACACCTTTTTTACCCTGTCAAAAACAGCTCTTTTCAGAGCAAGCCGTTCTGTAGAATTTCCCTCACTGTATTTCTGAAGGAAACCGACTGTCTTCAGAAAATTATGGATGTCATTTTCATTTCATCTTGCCTGTAATGTTTGTGAGCAGAGCGCTGCTTTGTGTACAGCTGTTACCGGGGAAACCTTTATCCCTCCCGCTCTACAAGAGCCTCCTGCTGCCAGAAAATAAATTTGCATATATATGCCGCCACAAATAGAGTGCAAGTCTGAGGGAAACACCGCTTCTGTTATGAATATTATTCAATATTTTAATTTGAATGTCGGATTGAAATGAATGCTGTTATTAGAGTAGTTAATCATTAGCATAACCGTGGCTAACGCTAATATAATGAGCATTAGAATGAAGTTTCTTTATTAACTATTTAATGCTCCTATAACTTTTAATGAATTGTGAATCTAAAATATGCGTGTTAGAGAATGTACAAATGGTTAACATTGTTTGTGTCATATCAGTCAGAAAAGCAGTTCTGGGCTTTTTTTTTTTTTTAAGCTAACTTAGTTATTATTCTTCGCTGAATAACTCTAGGGTTTCAAAAGCCCTTTAAAATTAAATATGTACACAGTTTGGATTAAATGAAAGTATAGTAATTTTTTAATTAGCATGTTTTTGTGTTTTGCTTTGGTACCGAAATTGGTACCGAGAACCGTGGATTTTCACTGGTATTGGTACCGAATACTGCAATTTTGGTACCGTGACAACACTAGCGCGAACATAGATGCATTTAGGCAGATCGGGGGCGCATTCCCTTCAAAAACAAACGTAATCCACTGCGATCAGATGTCGGGAGTAAATGACGACTGTTATGTTCATTATTACATCCAACAACAGAACACCTCAATCGCTTAGGAGAGATTTGAGTAAAAAAAAAAAACACTGGGTGGATTTTTATCATTTTAAGGTGGTTGTGTACACACACTGCCAACACACATTTCAGTTCAAACAGCTTGTAAAAGTGCATGTAGCATCCGATGACCCCTTTAATTGCTATTACTGAAGGATAGTGCAGTGAAGACTTTATGACACTCAACAGCAAATCTGCAGCTTCTGACTAAAGTTGTGGTCACATTAGTAGAATTTCAACCAAATTTTGCAGGCCAAAAGAGGTCCATTGTCTATTGTCAACAGTGTAGTGACGCATGAAGCAAATCTCACACAAAAAGTCATTTTCAAACCAAGCAGCTTTCTGTTGGTCAATGCAACAAGCTCTCAAAGAAAATTCCAGATCAAGTGGATTTCTATTGAAATGACTCAATTCGCAGAACAACGAAACAACCATGTTCTGAGCAATGAATTCAGTTCATGATGTTTTATATGAGGTTCATTGGGTTCTGAGCTTAGTAGGCTTATTAATAATAGAGGTCAATGGATCTGCAAATAATCATGAAATCCATCTTTCATATTTCTCAAAATATCTTCTTTTATGATACAAAGACGAAATAAAGTTTTGTCACTGCTAGGGTTGCAAAAAGGTGGAAAATTTCCAGTAAATTTCGGATTTTATATATTTAATATTCCAGAAATTCTGGAAACTTTCCAGGTTTTTTTGTAATATTCCAGGGATTTTTGGAAAGTTTCCGGAAATTTTCCACCCCTTTGCAACCCTAGCACTGGATACTAGAATAAAAGCATCTTTTCAGGGCCTCTCAAACGGCAAAATTTTGGCAAAACTTTTACAGTGTGACAGTACTGTCTGATAGTAGCAACAATATTGTCCCAAATAATTCAAGAACTAAAAATTTGATTGGCTCAGAATGACAGTAACAAACAGCATTTGCTGTGAAACAAATCATTTCTTTTTTGCTTTCCATATTTTCCAAATAAACAACAAGTGGGCACAGAGTACAGAGCTTTTCTTATCGCACTGCTTCAACCTGTCTGAGGAGTTCACTGGCAGAGCATGTAAAAACTCCAGTAAACACAAAGGCTGACAGCGAACAGATGGACACACTAATCAACCTGCTGAACCCGGCTCAGTCCAGCCCTCTGTAAAGCAGGATAACGTCCCGTGAAAGACACCAGCCAAGATACGGGAAGAATCAAGCGGTTCTATGAAAACTCTGGATTAGAGCGAGGCAGCACATGACAGACACACTCAGACAAGCACACAGCGCACTGGCGATTAAACTCATTGCTTTTATTGATCAGGATGTAGCTTTTGTTCTTTTAGGTGGAACACCCCACCATAGAGCGTGGGTCGGCCAGAGTACTAGAGTAGCCCTCTTATAAAAACCACTGCTGCTCAGCTCAAAAACACACACATGCTGGGAAACTCCAACACAGCACACTAATTAGTGCTGTTTGCTAAGACAACCACCACTATTATTATTGCTAATACTTATGTGTAGGGGTGTGTTGAAAACCCCAACTGTAAGCATTGAAGGCAAAATTCACCCAAAAATGATTTTTTTTTTTCAAGCCTGAATGCACAGTCACATTAGCCAAATATTTAAATTCTGAAATTTTGGTGAAATTTCACAGTCAAAAAAGGTCCGCTGTCCGTTGTCAACAGACATGTAAGAAGCGCAGGTCGCACAGCAGTACCTTTCAAACCAAGCAACTTTCTGTTAAACAGTCCAGTGAACTGCTGTGACCAACTTTCAATTTCACCCATGGAAAATTGCAGACAAATGCTAAATGTGACCGCTTGTACTAACTTCAATTAAAAGTTTAATTTGAAGTACTAAAATTACTACAACTAAAACTTAAGTACAAATGAATTAAAAATAAAAAGACATTAAAAAAGCATATAAAAATACTAAAACTAATAAGAGGTCATTTAAAATACTATGGAACACAGAAGAAAATATTTTTGAATGACTAGCTGTGAGGTCCACCTACATACACACATGTCCAAAATGAGCCTTAATTATATAATTATAATAACATAATGCACTTAAGAAATAAAAGACTTGCAAAATGCAAATGACAGAGTTAAAATTCTTAACTAACAATATTATAACAACTCGCAATGCAACCTGACCACACACAGTTGTACACCACTGCCTTGCCATCAAACCGAGATGAGGCTGAAACAGTGCTGTTATTGTTAACTAACATAAAAACATTTAATATTATATTAAAAAAATTAAATCGGTAACTGAAATAAAATATAAGCTAAATAGAAATATTAAAACAACTAATAAAAAAATAAAAGCACATAAAAATACAAAATATATATATAAAAATAAGAGCTAATTCAAAATATTAGTACTACAATAGTATATAAAAAATAAAATGACACTGCATGTAAAATATAATAAGAAAGCGAAGCCTGAAAATAATGTTTGTCGTTAATTGTGTTCCCATCATTGAAGCTGTGCATGACCATACAATCATATGGGCCATTTTTATTTGTGCTTTTATGATATTTGTGGAGCCTGACAGCCCCCTTTTACTCTCATTATACAGAGCAGCCTGGACATTCTACTAAATGTCTCCTTTTGTGTTCCACAGAAGAAACATCCTGGTTTGGAAAGCCATGAGGTTAGGTATACGATTACAGTTTAAATATCAGGATAAAAGTGCTAATTACCAAATAAACACACACAGGCTCTATCAAAAGAGCAGATGTGTTGAGTTTTTGATGCTGCCGCTGTACTGTGGATCACAGAGAGTTAAACTAGAGGACTCACCAAACCCCACTGACTATAAAGTCAAACTAGCCACCTTAGAATTAACTTAGCAACTGCTCAAAACGTCAGTTTTATCACAGCAACTTAATTTAAGGAAATACTAGTGTCCCTGTAAGACACACCGCAATGTCACCGCCTAACCTTGGGTTTTTGATCCCTAAAAAGTCACCCGGTCGTGGGCAGCAGGGTCCAGTTTCCTCCTAGATCCTCACCTAATCAGGTATTAACGTTACCAGCCTGATGTTCTCCTCTACTAAAGCCTGGAGCATTAAAACTCAAGCAGACAGGTGTTTATTACGCGCAGCATAACAGCATTTCGGTACAGCACGATCAGATAAACAAGGGTTTTGAGTTTCGCCCGGATCAATGGGATCCTATGGGGTCCGGCTCTCCGCAACGGTCTGAGGAAACACAGCATACGAGACCCAAAATAAATCACAATACCTACAGTCTTCGCATGTATGAGTGGCATACAGTAATAAGCGGAGGAATAACTAACTCTAGAGGAGACTTTCCCATCTGCGAAGATGCGTGGCTGCCGTTCATCCATTATAATCAGCTTATCGATATCTATAGGACACCGGACCTCTCGGTAATGACGGAAATTAGCCGTCGGTGGGTGAAAACGAATAAAAACCACGCAACGGAAGCAGTACGTACCAGCGGTTCGGTGTCCACATCATTTCTTGGCGCAGAAGAAACCCGATGCTGAGAATAAGCGGAGCTGTAACGTTAGTCGCGGTTAAAGGTTTTTCATCCCGCTCGGTCCCCGCAGGTAAATCACAGATAAATTGGAGGAGAATGTCACGGTTAGGTGAAGAAAGTGAGTGAAAAGTGCTGTGTACGACTGGATTTGAAGGCAGTTTATACGGATGCTGCGGTAACGGTGAACTGAGGTCTGCGGTAAAGACCGGACCGGATCTCATCCCGAAACACTGGACGCTGGTGAGACGCAAAACCAGGAGCCTGGACTCCGCGATGGATTCCGTCTGGAACATTTTAAGAACGTAATCCTTAGAACTTTATGGGTTTGTTCTACAACACAATCAGACATGCAAACCTCAGACCTTATTTTACTCCTATTTATCTGCCATTCTGAATCTCTTCACAAAGGACTGCAAACCGAATTATCAAACATCCAGATAGCAAGAACCTTTGGGCCAAATGTGGCCGATAGCTGGCATATATGGCTTAGATATGGCATGGCTGAACAGATATGGGCCAGATTGTTACCATATATGTTTTGCCATATGTTTAGAATTTGCGGGAAATGTTTGCTTGGTTCACAGCTCCTTTTGAGGTATATGGTCCAGATAACAAAAAACACATAAGAACCAAGTAAGGTTTAGCTATGGCTGACATTGGTAAACATCGACTTCTGGCTAACATTTGGATTACACTTGGAAAACGCATCAAGTTTGGCAGATGTCCGGCAGGCCACACCTCGTTGCTACGACTACCGCGCCTATTTGACCGAAAGGCGGCAATCTTCTTCTTTCATGGATTTTCCGTCACACAGTTGCTTCAGGTAAGTGATATTTTGTTATTTTAAAGTCATTTTATTGAAAATATTCATCACTAAAATGAAATACAAGGCCCATATATGGGCCACATAAAAATGTATTACTTGGCTCATGATAGGCAGAGTTATGGCACTGGTTTGGTTCAGTTCTGGCTAAAAACATATGGGCCAATTTTGGGCCGGCGAACACATACTAATCTGGGCCACACTTTAGCTGTAGATTTGGGCCAGATCCGGGCCAAAGGAAATTTGCTGACTGGGGCATCCTATCAGCATGTCCTGTGCACAGGTCACATACGTTCCAATAGTCACTTTTTATCAAAAAAGTATAAAAACTTATTTGAACTTTAATGAGTTATTAAAGGCACAATATGTACGATTTTTTAATTAAAATATCCAGAAACCACTAGAACAGTGTTATATATTTTGCTGACTTGCTTCGACGGCTTTCAGCCTCACCCTGCTTCATTCTACTATGTTAATAAATCATTCGCTCATCCATGAACATGATTTCTGCCCGAGTCCCATCGGATTGCATCGGCTGTGGGGATGAAGACCACAACTCCCATGATTCCACATTCACTCGCAGCGTCATCAAACTACGCCTTTGTCTATTTGTTTATTTTGAATACGCGCCCTCTAGCGGCGAAAATTACATATTGTGCCTTTAACAATAATGATCTTAAAAATCTTTTAATAAGTTAACAAAGCTTATTAAATGGATTACATTGCGTAAAAAAACTAATTAAAGTATTATAAAAGTCTAATAAGACCTGAACCTGAAATTGCACATTTGAACCCTGATAAATGATTAAAATAAATATCTGTGGCTATCTTGAACTGAATGTTATTTTCCTGCATATGTGCATACTGTACATAATGTACCATGTGACATTTTTAAAAAATAGCAAGATATTTTCAACAGGATGCAATATTCAGTGTGCATTGTGGTCACATGACCCCGTGGCTATAGTTTCAGAAATAAATACCATGTTTTATTTTTGTGTCCAATTTTTCATTTTCGTTTTCATTTTCAGCAGTCCAGCCAAAAAGTCAATAAATGGAAACTCAAATGAATTGCACTGTGGTTACTGTATAAAGCAAGTGAGCTCTCTTGTGCACTGTTCATCTTGGCAAATGAATTACATCAATGAGGTCTTCAGAGAATGCAGAGATTCATACTGCAGTCTGTGAAAACATTACGAGTAATATGGTACTGTAATAAGCTACTCTGAATAGCCAAAGTTGTTTGATATATGCATAGTATCTAATCTAATTTTATTAATAACTTTGAGTGATTTCTAATCCAATGTCATTATTAAATTTTAATGCAAAATAGTAATAACAATACAAGACAATACAGCACATTTGATCTGATTTTTGTTTTTAAAATGACCCGACAGCTAATTACTGAAGCTTTCAAATCAAACCATCAGAATGCCTCTACCTGCTGGACAGAGAAGAGCACTGCATCACACTGCATTTACAAAATTAAGATGCAATGCTGCTGCAATGACTTTAAAGTCACATTTATCCCCTCGCTGTGTGAACGTCGCATTTCCCACTGACATGAATCACATTATGAAATAAAACAGGTTGACTTACGAGCCCTGTACTTTTACTCATGCAGATCTGTTACTTCATGGCCCGTATAAGATATTGCACCATTCTCTCAGTTCAAACGTTGACAGAGCACCAGCAATTAACCATCAATAAGAAATAAACAGGCCATTTAAAACAGCTTCACTTGTCAAACTCTTTTTTATTTGCATACACATCAGATACATACAGAGGCCATGCATGAACTCAAACTCTTCTGAAGCTTTGTCTGTCACCTCTGTTAAATGGGATAGTTCACTCAAACATGAAACGATTCTGTCATCATTTACTCAACCTTTTGTCAAACCTGTATGACAATGTGGAACACAAAAGAAGTCCATACAATTTGTCAATAAAATTAAATACGTTGAAAATAGTGAGTGCTTAAGGTGCCTCAATTGCTGGCAGTTGGCTAACAGCAGACAAGAAAAAAGAGAGAAAGTAAAAACACTTTCTTTGTTATTAAAGAACTGAAACGGCAGTACGGCAGTCAGTGTCCGTCGTTATGAGGTCTAGTCCTGTCATGTCGGGGTCATGCGTCATGTCATCTAAACCTCTGTAAGAACAAACACAGCATAGTCACTGTTATACAAGTCCAAAATCTTGAGGAACTGCTGAAAATTATTTTGAATGATGGGTCGTTTAAAGCATGCCAACATATTCTGTTACACCAAATACACAAAATAATGATCTTTAAAAAAGCATCATATGACCCCTTTAACTTCGAAAGTTTTTCAGTGCATTTACTCCCTTCGAGTCATGTCAGAGTTACTGTGATTTATTTTTAAAGAATCATGGCAAAAGCCTATTGCTGTTGATCATAATTATGTTTTAATTGTGAGTGTTGATTTTGCAATTTAGTTTGTACATCTTTAACACTATTCATTTAGCCAGTTTATGGGATGATGGCTACAAACAAACATCCTGTAAGTCTCTGTGGCAGCACATGAATGATAAAATACACAAATAAAGCATCAATTACACTCCTAATGAGCATCCTGTACTCTTCATTTTGTTGCACTAAAGCAAAGGAGGAAAAGTGACTACATAGTTTCTGAAGGATCACTGAAGACTGGATTAACGGCTGCTGAAAGTTCAGCTTTGCATCACAGGAATAAATAACACTTTAGAACATTAAAATAGAACACAGTTACTTTAAATGGTTATGATAATTCTCACTAATAATGTTTTTTTTTTTACCGTATTATTGATTAAATAAGTGTAGCCTTTGCTGAACATAAGAGATTTCTGTCATAAATGTTTTTAAAAATCTGTCAGGCTGCTGAAAGAACAAGTGTAATTCCATTTTCTGCCACTAGTGCCAGTGAAATTACACACTGACATAAAACTGATTTCAAATGCCACACAATCATTTTATGATCTCACATCAATGGTAGAGGACAGATTATGATGTTCAAAGCACTGAATGCTTTGAATGACATGTTGTCTGACTGGTATAGAAAGACAAACAAATCCTTTCATGTAATTAGTCCAAAAGAGATGAAGATGTTAAAACATTTATAAGTAGGATTGTTTCTCCAGGTAGTATATAAGCGGGCGGTTTAGCTGTCAAAGGTACATCATGTCTCAAGTCATTAACTTATTCTGGAGCAAATTCACTCTCAACGACAACATTATATGGAGTATAACAAAATCGGTCATAATTTTCATCCCGTTTCTGGATTGACTTTATTTGTTGCAGAAATAACAGAATGTTGTGGTGGATTCATAAATATGTGAAGAGTTAGTCTGTCTTACCTACTGAGCTGACTTACCTGTGTCTGTGGTAAGGTCAAAGGTCAGTAAGTTCTCTGGCGTTTGTGAGATTCCTCTTTCGGTGGGTCTGCCAGCATGACCTTCATCTTGATGCCGTTAATCACTTTTCCATGCAGCAGTGCTATGGCATTGTAAGCAGGTTTCCGGTCTGCATACTTTATGTATCCCACATTCCGGCCCGTAACCAAGTAAACCTCCATCAGGGAACCGAAACGACTGCATGGAGAGAACACACACACACACACTCTGAATTGTTCGTAAACCATTTTAAACTATTCGTTCGTAAACACAAATTAATTGTTTTCAATTGGTTCAAGGAAATGAATCAAACTTACCAAATATAACTCTTTAAAAAAATCTACTGCAGATTAAGAGACGAGGAAGGAGTGTGATACATGCATACTGTAATTTCAAATACACAACTGGTCAACAGTTTGGAATATTTAAAAAATTTTTAATGTTCCTGATTAAAGTCTCTTTTGCTCACCAAGGCTGCATTTATTAGATAATACAGTAAAACAGCAATACAGTAAAATTGTGAAATTATTACAATTTAAAATGGTTTTCTATGTTAATATCTACGTAATATATATTTTTAAAATGTAACTTATTCCAGTGATGGCAAAGCTGAATTTTCAGCAGGCATTACTCCAGTCTTCAGTGTCACAGAAATAATTCCAAATCATTGTCATGCATCAGTCCAAAAGAAGTTAAATAAAAAGCACCCATCCTTAATAAAAAGTCTCACACACGGCTCCGGGGGGTGAACAAAGGCCTCCTGTAGCGAATCGATGCGTTTTTGTAAGAAAAATATCCATATTCAAAACGTAATAATCACTTTAATGTAGCTTGTGCCAACAGTTGTACACGGAAGCTGTTCGTCTGAAAGAAGAAAGTCATATACACCTAGGATGACTTGAGGGTGAGTAATTTATGGGCTAATTTCCATTTCAAATAAATGATGTTCTTTTGAACTTTCTATTCATCAAATAATCCTGAAAATGTATCACAATTTCCACTAAAAATTTGAAGCAGCACAACTGTTTTCAGCACTGATAATAAAAAGAAATAATTGTTTCTTGAGCAGCAAATCAGCATATTAGCATGATTTCTGAAGGATCATGTGACACTGAAGACTGGAGTAATGATGCTGAAAATTCAGCTTTGATCACAGAAATAAATTACATTTTACAATATATTAAAATAGAAAATTGTTCGTTTAAATGGTTATAATATTTCACATACAGTTTTCACAATATTTTCACAACAGTTTTTTTTTAAACTTATTTTACTTATGTGCAGCCTTGGTGCACATTAAGAGACATTAACACTTAAATTACATTGAAACATTAAAAAAACCCATCATTTTGCCAAACATTTGACCGTGTGTGTGTGTGTATATGTATGTTCATGTCATTTCGGAATAAAACTTAAGGAAAATATACACATTCACTCAGACACAGTACACTACATCGGTCCAACACCATCAGAGGAAGTGTGTAAATCAATCATGAAGACACACACACACACACACCAGAACACGTCCTCCAGCACATCCACAGGCAGAGGCGAGGGGTTGAAGATGACAAAGAGCCTCTCCTTCACCACGCTGTCAGACGCCACCAGTTTCTTCAGAGGAGGCAGAGCTACATCGGTCTGCACACGTGCTTTCTGAGGTACAGGGGCCGCTGTGTAGCCCTACAGGAACACAGGACACAATAAACACTTGTCAACATTCAGTTTGATGACTTCTGATCTCCAACAACATCATGTTTTCATCATGTTTCTCAAGACAATGTAAATGGAGGACGAGCACATAGTATATCATGATGACGCTGTGCTCTTTAACAACAAAGATGCACGACAAACAAAAATCACCCCAGAAGGAGCATAAAGCAACAAAGTTATTTTATGCGTCACTACATTATCATGCTGCAGGAAACCGAGTCATCACTGTCCCAGGATTTAGTGGATCAAGGCACTTGCTAGTGTCCATAATATACTGATTCATGACATAGTGAAAGAGGTGGAATGAGAGACAGCGCATGATTTGATACTTGCTATTGTTAGACATTCGCAGGTGGTATAAGGTTTTTCTAGAACACATTCTATTGGACAAAACCCCCACAAAAATAACCATATTAATAGCTAAAATATGTTAAAAATGTGTTCCATGGAAGAAGAAAAAAAGGACAGATGAGGAAATTATGAAATTATAAATAATTTTCATTTTTGGGTGAACTATCACTTTGTAATGGCCTAATGGATGGATTTTTGTAAAATGAAAAGGATTTTTTTTAGCAATAAGCAGCAACCTGTGCACCACCATTCGAAAGTTTGTGGTCGGTTAGATGCATTTTTTTTTTTTTTAAAGAAATCTCTCATGCTCACTAAGACTGCATTTATCTGATCAAAAATGCAGTATAAACGGTAATATTGTGAAAAATTATTCAAATTTAAAGTTACTGTTTTCTATTTCAATGTATTTTTAAAATGTAATTTATTCCTGTGGTGCAAAGTAGAATTGTCAGCATCATTACTCCAGTCAAATCATTCTAATATGCTAATTTGCTGCTCAAGAAACATTTCTGACTATTATCAATGTGGAAAACAGTTGCGCAGCTTAATATTTCTGTGAAAACTGTGATTTTAATAGATCTTAAAATGGAATTAATTCCTGTGATGGCAAAAGATAGTTTTTGTAACTTCTGAAAGGTAGTGTATGTTTGGCATATATGAGTTATCACTGATTATCATGTAACTAGAATAGCATGTACAAAAATTGTAATGCGATACCTATGGCTTATAAAGGAATAGTTGCCCGATAACGAAAATATTTCTTTGTTCCAGAACTGTACGACTTTCTGTCTTCCATGGAACACAAAATTAGAATTTCTAAACAAATGACTAATTTAGAGACTAATTTACTAATCTTAAGAAATTGTGTACGGACACATTACCCACCGCACTGGTCTTCATTAGCTGTGCACCAGAAGGGCCGTTCCACACCATAGACATCATCTGAGCGGCCACAAGCTGCATCGCCATCTTCCCCACGGGACTGAACACAGACAACAAAACAAATAAAACCTGCACTTGGATACGCTACAGCTTCATATTTAATATTGTGCATCTAAAACAGTCTCTAACGATATAATAGTTTGACCCAAATGAAAGCGTGTTAAAAACGGTAACCTAAAGGCACCTAGACGGTGTACTATTTCCTGTGGATTTTTGGCTGTATTCCTCACAGCCCCATATGTAACAGAAGAGGCAGGTTAAAGGGACAGTTCACCCAAAAATGAAATAGTCATCATTTACTAACCCTGAAGTTGTTCCAAACCTGTATGAGTTTCTTTCATCTGCTGAACATAAGAAGATATTTTGAAGAAACAGTTGTCAGTATCCATTGACTTCCATAGTATGGAGGGGAAAAAAAATACAATGGAAGTCAATGGCTACCATCAACAGTTTCTTCAAAATATCTTCTATGTTCAGAAACTCATACCGGTTTGGAACAACTTGAAGCTGCGTAAATGATGACAGAATTTTCATTTTTGGATGAACTATCCCTTTAAGCAATAATGAATTTATCAAGCTAATTATAATAAGTGAATGCTAACGAGGATCTGTGGAATCAAAACGCATTTTTAATGAAGCAGCATGTATGTACTTTGAGTTGAATGTAAAGTGGACTCTACCTCGTCCTGTCCTCTCCATCGTCTATGTAAGTTACAGAGAGACGGTTACCAGGCGGATACTCAAACCCATTCAGCTTCTCTTTAGCATAAACCGCTGAGCCCAGGTTATTATACCGCACCACCACCTGACCTGTAGAGCACACACATACTGTGAGATAAAGGACACTTTTACTCATTTACCCTTTCCATTATGTCGCTAAAAACTCTCATGACTCCCTTTCATCTGTGAGAGCATTCTGAAGTGATATGATAGCTTTGTTTGAGGAATAAACCTAACTTTAATATATATTTAATGTATACATTTAAGTTCAAAAGTTTGTGGTCGGTAAGATTTTTAAAGGTTTTTGAAATAAGTCTCTTCTGCTCACCAGGACTGCATTTATTTGATCAAAAATCGTCAAAACTGTAATATTGTGATGTATTATTACAATTTAAAATAACTGTTTTAATATATTTTTAATATTTTTAATTTATTCCTGTGATGATTCAGAAATCATTCTAACATGCTGATGCATTTATTCAGGATTATTTGTACTGCGAGTAAATCATTCGCATTTGTGAGCAAGCTTTGTGCCAGGAGACTAAATCATGTCTGTCATTAGCCACTGACTAATAAATTGTCAGATTTCACTTGATGCCAGTGATTGAGTCGTAGGCTAAGAATAAGTTTAAAGCAGATATATTCTGACTGCATGTTGTGTCCTCTGACCGCATTAGAGCGCTTACGCTTGAAGACTCTGAATGAGTGTTTAATAATCAGGGCATGGATCGAGTCGCTCTATAGAGGGTATGCAGTGACGTCACTGTCCCGCCTGAAAACAAAGCATCCTGCTGCAGCTAGTAGGGGAAAGCGTGAAAACTGGAGTAAAACGAGAAGTAAAATATCTTCTTGAGCCTCATGTTGTGTTCCAGTCATTTTGACACGAAGGCAACTTCCTTTTTCTCGAAAATGCTAGTCAATGTTATCACACTGGACAAAAACCTACTGAATTTGCTCACAGAGGGTATAACAAATTCCCCCCAAAATTTAGATAATTTTTATACTTTTTTGTCCCGTCAAAAATGACCAGCCTACAAAACATTGCTGATAAATGTCTCGTTATGCTATATTATTACCAAATATTGGATTCAATGTTCTATCAGCAAAACTGACCAGGCTTTTAAAAATTGCTTGTAAATCTTTCATTATGTTATATTATCACCAAATCTTCTTATTGTCAACGTGTTTTTTTTTCTTTCAATTAGAACAGGTTTTGTATTCATTTTGAGAACTAATTAATCGTAGGCCTCATTGATCAAGCTTATGCAACTCAGTTTTTGAGTGAATATTGCCAAAAAAAAAAATCCACAAAAAAAGTTTTTTTTTTCACTCAAAAACTGAGGTATATAAGCTTAGATCTATGAGGGCAACAACCAATCAGCTCCAAAAAGAAATACAAAACCAATAAATAAATAAATAAATAAATAAAATCATTAAATCCAAGATTTGGTTACAATATTGCATTTTATTTACAAGCAATTTTTCAAAATGCAGGGAACACCAAATTAGGTAAAGGTTTTTCAGCACAGCACAAGGGTTAAAATATATATATAATATAAAAATAAATATAACTATAAAAAAAGTCTGATGAATAAAAAAAAAAAAAAATTTACTGGCCAATGCGAATTCTTTTGCCAATGAGAACGGCTTAGAAAGTTCAAAAGAAGCATTAATTTGAATCAGAAATATTTTGAAAGATTGTAAAAGTCTTTATTGTTTTTATCAATATAATGCATCCCTTGCTGAGTAAAAGTATTAATTTATTTTAAACAAAACTGACCCCAAAATTTTTAATGGTAGTGTATAATCCACATGTCGTATGGACTACTTATATGATATTTCATGGTGAATTAACTATGATAAAATTTTAATTTTGGGGAAAAAAACTTAGTAAGGTTGTGCGTAGAAAAAACATTGTAGAGCAGTGGGTGGTATATATATAACCTTTGCTGAAGCCGTACTGATCTCTCTGCATCTCACAGAAATCAATCCCCGGGATCAGGTCAAACAGACCGCAGATCTGCTCCTGCGTGACCGCGACCCGGGACGACACCAGCAGGCACCGCGTGATGACGTCAGAGCTCCACGTGTCCCCCGAGGCGTAGCTGCTGGACTCATGTGCTGCAGGAAACCACGCACCGATCAAGCTAAACCCTCAGGCATCCAAAAACGGCACTGCCATTTCCACACAAAAGCATGGGCGGAAACCAAACTTGAAGTGACTGGATACTCACCAAACGTGTACGAGTTGGAGCCTGAATCGTTTCCAGAGTGCTCCGATCTGGGGTTGCTGAAATAGTCGTTGTCTGTTGACGCATTTTTGGTTCTGGGCTCAGCTAAAATAGCTCTGAACGCTGCAAGAGACGGACAACTTACAAATGCATCTGAAAGCAAGTCATCAAAGTAGGGAAAACGACAGACTTACTCTTGTCACAGTTTTCTATGGCTTTGGCGGCTTGCGAAGGTTTGTGGAATCTCACGTAACCCAGACCTTTGCTTTCACCCGTGGTCTTATTCCTTATAATAATAGCGTACTCTATATCCCCATACACCTGTGGAAGAGACAGCAAAGAGAGAGGAAAAAACTGACAAAAAATATCACGAAAGTCTGAGTTCACCGAAAAATCTAATGAAAGACTAAATAATAAATTAGGTTTTGCTTAACCTGTTTGTTTTTAGGCCCATGCATTATTTCATGACAATGAATCAAACTGCCTCCCCAATGACTAATTACTAAAATTGGTGCTAAAAACACATTTCTTTGACTTTTTGCCAAATATAATTGATTTTGGGGTGTTCTTCAAACTGTCCTTCAGAATAAAAACCTTCCTCAGTAATTTTGGTGAAAGTCCTGTGTGCTCCACTACCTCAACATTCACATTTTCTCTTCTAAATGAGCCATTTTATTTATATTACAAATGATTATTGTACTATTACTAATGCATCTTTATGCTAATACATTTTCTCGTTTTATTTCTTTTAATTTGGGGGTAAAATGTGTCGTGTTTTTATACATACGCCCAATTGTCCATCAGAAAATGCCTCAAGTGTGCCACATCCAAATTGTCTTCACTTATATAAGCCATATATTACTGTTATTATTGGGGGGGCATCATACTTTGGTCCTAGAAATTTGCATACACCTTTACAAAATGTATTTCCTTTTTAATTTTGGGTTGACGTTTGCTTTTCCATCAGAAATACCTTAAATGTTTCTTTTAAGTCCTCCTCAGAGAAGGATCTCGGGATCATGACAAAGATTCTGGTGAGCTCCTCATCCTCCACATCTCGGTGGCTGCCAGAAGATCTGGACTGAGCGATGAAGACCTAGACGAGCACCAAACGCTTAGCGTACACCCAGCACTGAGAGCTGATGAGAGTGTAAATGTGGCTGAATCGGGTGTTGCATTAAAATACCTTGATGGGTTTGGCTCCTTCGGCCAGGCATCTGCCGTGCATCTCCTCCATCGCAGTGCAGGCTTGCGACGATTTGGCGAATTTCACAAACGACACTCCTTTCGACTCTTTCGTCTGCTTGTCTTTCACCACCCAAATGTCCTGAAGCTCCCCGAAAGCTGTGAAATGCTCCCGTATGATCTCTTCTGTTACGGTTTTACTTGTGACGAGAAACAGCCGACTGTTTGCTGGCTCGTCCAGATATGAAGAGGCTCGGGTAGATTCTCCTTCGGCCAGGCATCTGCCGTGCATCTCCTCCATCGCAGTGCAGGCTTGCGACGATTTGGCGAATTTCACAAACGACACTCCTTTCGACTCTTTCGTCTGCTTGTCTTTCACCACCCAAATGTCCTGAATCTCCCCGAAAGCTGTGAAATGCTCCCGTATGATCTCTTCTGTTACGGTTTTACTTGTGACGAGAAACAGCCGACTGTTTGCTGGCTCGTCCAGATATGAAGAGGCTCGGGTAGATTCGTCCATAGTAACAGTTATATTACTCATTTATTAGGCTTTTAGCCAGCAAGCAACTGTGTGTGAAAACTGTACGTTTTGACAAATTGACCTGATAAGCCCAAATATACCAGACAAATATAATGTGTGCGGAGACGGTCAAAATAAAATTACTCGGGTATCTAAACAGCACACGTGAACAACACAGCAGCCGAATGCACGCGCAGAAACGCATTTCATAATAAAAGACTGGAGTTCTTTTTAGGCACATGCAGGGGTTTAGTTTGGTTGAAGGCTTCTTTTTGTTCATTAAAACCGTCTTGGAGACTTTCCATGCATTCAAATCATGTGTATCCTGTATAAATGTTATTGTAGAATTGTAAATAAATATCATTCCAGGACATCAGGACAGCTTAAAGTACAATGGCAAGCATTAACCAAACTCTTACAGCACTTAAATAAATAAAATAAAACATTAATAATTCAATCACTTAAATATTTGACATCAGTTTTTCCGGTGAGAACTTTTTCCCATTGAATAACTTTCTGAATATACCTTTGCCTAGTGGTATTAAAAACACACTTGTTTTAATAATTTTGAGTTATTTTACTAATTCAGCTTCAAATGAAAATAATAGTTTTATTTTTTTAATTATTTTATTTAATTATTTTTTTTTTTTGCTTCCCCCCCCCACCCCCAAGTAATGAAAATTGTTTTAGTTAATGACAATAAACCTACCTCATGTCACAGGTCTCCCACCCAACCCAAAAAAGCCAACGGGATACTCGGTGCGTATGGAAAGTACAGTACCACTGGTGACACAAGCCTCTGCCATCCAGCCTCTACAGATCAGACCAGGGGTCATTACACAGGTAAAGGGATTTCTAAGGTGGAGACATGGCTACCCTTTCGTTATTTATCCGTAACATAAAGACACCCTTTTTTTTTTTTTTTTTTTTACAGCAAGTGGCTAATAATAGCCAATATAAACAAATAAAATAAAAATTCCTTCATTTACATTAATGCTATAACCCTGATTTAAAAATAAATCCGGGAAAAAAAATCAAACATGTAGAATGTTTAATAAAAGAAGACAGTGCATTTCCTTAAAATGATGCCATAACATTGTAAAATAAATTCACAAAGCACATTAATAATTTTCGATGACATAAACTCACAGAACTGAAGCTGAATGAATCTCCTGATAACTTTATTTAAGCAGTTTTATTAATTAATAATATTATTAAAATATATATTCAAGAACTTAAATTTGGTAATATTCGTAAAACACAAACTGACAATGCAGGAGGTCACTAATGCACACTGTAAAGGACAGTGTGGTGGTGATTACAACCATCCTGTATTTATTATTATTTTCTCATATGAGTTCACAGGAGTCAGAAAAATAAGTTAACGGTGTATAACTTTTGAGGGGAGTCAAAAGAAGCCAGCAGCTCGCAACCTTTGATGGCTGATGGGAGTGTTGCTAAAGAGGGGGTGTGAGAGAGGCCAGCAGAGGGAGCTCATCCCCAGTATAGTGCTGAGAGCTGTAAAAACGTACCATCCATAGGAAGAGGGTGAACCAACTCCAAGGGTAAGGCTAATGTTAGGATAATCTATTAGCTAGGCAAAATAAATAACTAAATAAATTTAATAATTAATAATAATAATAATACAAATCTCTTTAGGCAAGTACCAGATATGGGTGTGATGTCATAAAATATTTGTAATACGACTGAATTTGTATACAACCTGAGCACAACTTAATTTAGTAATGTAATCTGATTACTTTTGGATTACTTCAAGTTACATATCTAAGTACTTTTATTTAACTATGACTTTAAAAATAAAACTAATAAAAACTATAGTAAAAACTATTTGAAACTATTAAAAATCATGTCTTGTTTCACCATCTAGATATTACAGGCCGTATATTTATATAAAAGGCTATGCAGACATCTAGTGGCTATACAGTTTAGTATTACAGTTTTATTTTTATTATTATTATTTTTAATTTCTTTAACATGTATACGTAAAAATAAATATAGTTTATACACAATAAAATTTTTTACACCATATACATATTAGTCTATTTTAAAATCAGCCTACATGTCGAAATGCATGTGAAATGCTATGATCTTTCTTTATTTCATTGAATCCGGGGTGTGGGGACTCCTACATTTTCAGGCTCATTTTCCGCTAGAAAACTTACAACTGCAGTCATGCA
>NW_015640234.1:5610-8582 GCF_001515625.1 Sinocyclocheilus rhinocerous | reverse complement strand
GGGGCTTTGTAGAAAACGAAGCGTTTGAGAGAGGCGGGGCATAGAGGACCTACAATAATGTACAGTATTTGAAAAATAATGTGTTTTTTGAACATTAAAGCATGTCAACATATTCCGTTACACCAAATACACAAAATAATGATCTTTAAAAAAGCATCATATGACCCCTGTAAAGCAAGAGTCTTCATGCATTAGTCACGCTGTACAACTATGTTATTTCCTTTATCCTCTTTGAAAACAAAATGACTGAAATTTCCAGACATGAAAACGTTTTTTCACACCAGGAAGCATCGTAATTAATTTACTGTAGCAGCGTCTCAGCTCGCGTTTGAGGAGAATAATTGTAGAAGGGTGTTATTTGTGCACGCACCAGCAGGCGGCTCACGTGAGTCAACATGTGTCAACAGAACCAGGAACTCCGCAGCGCTAAATATATAGCGTTATGTCAAAATACTCATTTATTTAATTTTAAATGAAACAAATGTAATCCTGATAGTATTCCCACTTTTTTACAAAATGTAACTGTAATCTGAATACTTTTTTTGATGTAACTGTAACGGATTACAGTTACTAGATTTGTATTCTGATTACGTACCGCCGTTTGGCTTTGACTAGACCAAAGTCCCTTTAAAGGAACATGCCACTACTTTTGAAAATAGGCTCATTTTCCAACTCCCCTAGAGTTAAACAGTTGAGTTTTACTACCAGTAGACAAGCGTTTCTTCCCCCTCTTCCTAGAAGACATCATACACCTAACATTAAATATTACTACATCAGTAGACCACACTAAAGCCCTTGCTGATTTAGAGAACTGAAAAAGAACCCAGCAAACACAAACAACAAGTTTGTTAACGAGATGGTTTTTAAAAAATAAATAAAATAAGATTAACGACTTCACTTGCTGCACCAGCCTCAACATGCCTGGTGAGAAGCGTTCATTTTGAGTAGTCTGGGAGCGCAGTGGTGCTGTATCCTGAAGGTCAGGCTGCAACACAGACTCATAGCTTGAAGCAAGTTGTACATTACTGGGTTGCTCTAGGGGTTGGGAACCAAAACTGGAAAGAGACACATAACTTGACTGCTCTAGCATAGAAGGGAGCTGGAATCCAGGCTGAAGAGAGACTGATTGGCCACTGGGCTGGGACACAGACTGGTAGTGAGCTTGTGCTGACTGGTAGTTGGTTTGTGATGACTGCAGGCCACTGGGTTGCGAGACAGACTGGTATTGGGTCAGTCCTGGTTTTTGGCCATCAGGCCGGGGCACAAACTGGTAGCGTGTTTGGGCTGATTGGTAGCTGGTTTGTGCTGACTGCAGGCCACTGGGTTGAGAGACAGGCTGGTATCGGGTCAGTCCTGGTTTTTGGCCACTAGGCTGTTGCATGGACTGGTAGCTGGCTTGAGCGGACTGCAGGTCACTGGGTTGGGACACAGATTGGTAGCTGGCTTGTGCTGACTGCTGGCCAAGACTTGAGCTCAGGATGGGCCTGCCACCAGAAAATAGCTTGGAACCAACTTGAAGTCTACTAATCTGGGGCTTGACAAACGGACTGGGCATTAAATAACAGTTGACCACTGGACTGGGAGCCAGTCTGCACTGGTTGCTGGCTAATAAAGACCACAGACTCATTACTAGTCTGCACTACGGTTTGATAGTTAAGCTGTGCTGGCTTGGGTACAGTCTTACTTCTCACACTTGTACTCAATGCAGTGGCTAGAGAACCAGAAACAAAACTGCCACCCAAAGATATCAGAGAGCCTGGATTTTGCCCTCTAACATCAGATTCAGAACCAATGTTATATACACTTGCCACTGGACCAGAGCCGTAGGAGCCAGTTCAAGGGCTATAGCTTACACGGTTATATACACCATTAACTGTAGCACCATAAGTGAAATTCTTGGATCTTAGTGGTCTAAAGGGATCTGATACATCTTTGGTCATACCAGCTGGAACTTTGCTGCTTCACATCATCCTGCATTGGGAGGCCAGCCTCATAGTACCCAGGATAACCTCCACTGGTAAAGCCACCAACTAAAACACAAGTACACAAAAAAAAACAAAAAAAAACAAACAGTCAGTCAGACATCTTGACAAACCTGAATTATAGAACTTTTAGATGGGACATTTGACACTGAGGCTCCAAAGCCCATTTTACTCCATTGAAGCAGACTGGTTTAAAAGACTGTGTCGAGGCTTGTATCAAAGCTCTGTGATCACGTGACCGATGACGTTTGAGGCTTCATACGTCAATGAAACACCTGAAGCGAGGTGACTGATTCGCAGCTTTGGTGTGGCATTATTCATTATAAGGAGACATGAAATGCTTGGTGCTCCCTCCCTGTTTCATAGTAACACTTTCATATGTGGACAATGATTCTCAGAATGAAGACATAGCTGCTATTGCGGAGTATTGCTTTTGGGTTGAAACTGGAATCAACAAACTGTGAATCACTTGAAAGTGGCTGCTATAATTGCAGCTGACCATTAGATGTCTCTGGTAGGGTCTGTCTTGGAGGCTTTAAATCTTTTTTGGTACAATCACGAAAAAGCCTCAAGAGCGTCATCTGCCCATCTCTAATAGAACTTGACTGAATAAGACTTACCACTTCCAATATGCCCATGAACACAAAAGCCAAAAAGTGCTAGAGAAAATCTGCAAAACAAACACTAGTTAAACACTTTGCTTTACAGAGAAAAAAGAAAAAAGAAAAAAAGACAGAAACAAATCAAAAATAAACCTTAAGAGTTGGACAGTGGTACCCTCCATGTTCAACAACAAAAAAAAACAAACAAAACAAAAAACTTTAACAAAACCAATTCAAAATCAGGATACACATTTGTCCCCCCTACAACACATATTAGTGCTGTTGAACTGGACTTTTTATAGTGCCTGCTACTGCCAATTGTCAGACAATCAGTTGTCATGGGTGTAATATACATACAGTTATTAGGTTCAGGTGTCACAGCCCTCAT
>NW_015640234.1:1479-2651 GCF_001515625.1 Sinocyclocheilus rhinocerous | reverse complement strand
TACTGTTCTTGTATATTGTCTTTTGTATTGTATACTGTTTTATGCATGCTTATGATAGAAACACTAGTTAATGTTACCTCACCTATAGCATGTTTGGTATCTACGAATTCGTATGTTGATGATCTAAATGGGAGTGTATACTATATGTTGATACCTATGCAACATATCAGTGTTATAAGAATCTTTAATAGTTTTTGCATTAGCACCCAATCCAGTTACATATGCAAAACACCATGCTCGAAGACAAAATGTCGTAAACTTTCCCTCCGAAAGTGTAAGTCACCATTGGCTCTTTGACCTCCCAGACTACATTCACTTTGAAATATTAAAAAAATGCATATCTAGAAAATAAAATAATAAATCTAATGGTGAAATCAACCATTATAAGGACTAATAGGCCTGTACATTATAGTGAGTATTATATATAATAGTTCAATAGTTTCATTAGGGTAGACAGAATACATTTGGGACATGTTTACAGTTGAAACACCTTAAATAACTTGCGTGCAAAGGAACCCTGAGCCGTGATTTTTGCTCCACACATGCGTATTAGCATTCTCTTTGATCATGGGAAATTTGAACGGTGTGTGTCTTTCCACTCCAAAGATATCGGCAAAAGTTTTTTTTCCTAGGTAAGATTTTCATTTCACCATGTCCCTTCCACAATGAATAGCTTATTATTCTTTTATGACTGTTAAACTGCACGTATATCATTGCAAACGTTATTCTGTGCTCTAAAAATAGACATATTTTATGATATTGTGCCATGCAAGGTCTTTGCATAATCTAGAGATACATGCGAGTATGTGAGTGGGGTACGGTTGAGATGCAGTGTATCAACTGTACCCAGACAGGTGTCATATTGCGTCACATGCTGTTTAGCTGTACAGCGTTATGATAATAGGTTAAAAGTCACATTTACACACATGCTATGCAAATTGTTTAAAAAATTATATTTGTGATATTCAGTGTTGGGAAGGTTACTTTGGAAATGTAATAAGTTACAGATTACAAGTTACCCTACTTAAAATGTAATAAGTAGTGTAACTTTTCAATTACTTTATTAAAGTAATGTAACTGATTACATTACAACTGATATCGGGCAAGGTCCTTGAGTCAGGATTCGAACACGGGACACCCGAAGCTCTTTTTTTATGTTTTTTTTTTTTTTT
>NW_015640234.1:0-749 GCF_001515625.1 Sinocyclocheilus rhinocerous | reverse complement strand
TAGCTATACATAAACCCATATAGGAAATAAAAGAGTTATCGAATAAGCATGTTCTAAACTCCTGAAACGTTGGTGTTTCATATTTTAGAGCAGTCACTGCAATTTATGGAAGAACTCAATTAAATCTGTATGTGGGAGTGTGTGTGAAAAAATCAGATGTAACCCTATTTGTAATCCTTAACATCTTCATAAGTAACTGTAATTTAATTACACATTTTTTCTCAATAACTGTAACTGATTACAGTTACTTTTATTTTGTAATTAAATTACGTAATTCCGTTACATGTAACTAGTTACTCCCCAACACTGGTGATATTTCAACTGTCTATTATTAATGCACATATTTTCTAACATGAATGTTAAAAGGATAACATGGCATTTTGGGAAATATACAAGGTGGTAAAGTGGGTACAGTTGACACACCCTTTATATCCTACACTGAACAAAATTATAAACGCAACACTTTTGTTTTTGTCCCCATTTTTCGTAAGCTGAACCAAAATTATAAATGCAACATTTTTGTTTTTGCCCCCATTTTTCATGAGCTGAACTCAAAGATCTAAGACTTTTTTTATGTACACAAAAGGCCTATTTCTCTCAAATATTGTTCACAAATCTGTCTAAATCTGTGTTAGTGAGCACTTCTCCTTTGCCGAGATAATCCATCCACCTCACAGGTGTGGCATACAGAGCATGTGAGCGAAGCTCTAACCGCCCAAGCAAGCGCTCCGTTAATATTCCGCTCACGC
>NW_015640233.1:0-275 GCF_001515625.1 Sinocyclocheilus rhinocerous | reverse complement strand
CATCACTTTTGATCAATTTAAAGCATCCTTGCTAAATAAAAGTAACCATTTCTATAATCCCCCCCAACATTTAATAATACTATTAAAAAAACATAAAAAAATATTACTGTTCAAAAACTTTTGACTGGTAGTATATGTATGTATGTATGTATGTATCACACTCATATCACATCTAGTTGTTTTGGATAAGAATAAAACGTTAGGTCCGACAATAACGTGTCTTTTTTAACTTAAATCTAGATTTATTCGCATTGGCCCATGGAAACCTCTATGAA
>NW_015640232.1:0-577 GCF_001515625.1 Sinocyclocheilus rhinocerous | reverse complement strand
AAATAATGTTCTTTTTAGCAACATCATATGACCCCTTTAATGTCGGGAATTTCCCCTGCGTAAAAGTTAAGTGTCCTATGTAATTCTTTTTTTTTTTTTTTCGTACAGTGGGGTAATTTGTGCGGTTTATGTTGTTGTTTTTTATTCGTACAGTAGGGTAACTGCAAATGTTTTTCTAACAATGATTTCGTTAACAGCATTCATTTTTTAACAGTTAATGATTTACACGTCGGTCAAATTAATAAATAATTAAACATACACATTACTCCTGGAAACTGTAATGCTAAAATGGCATAGAATTTGCACCATCTTGAGGAGTCTGAAATAGATATTGTTCCTTTAGGACATAAAATAATACACGCGTCATAACTTATTTGGAGAAATAACACTGAATGCATATGCTATGGACTTAAAGACATGAAGCTTTATTTCCACGATGATGTGTGGTAAGCTTTGAATTTCAATACAATATAGAACAAAAGAGAATGTGGAGCTATGTCACGCCGCGCCGCCGCCATATTGAGAGGATCACCCTCTGCTACAAATGCTGAAATTAATATGGATACCTGCTTATCTT
>NW_015640231.1:0-494 GCF_001515625.1 Sinocyclocheilus rhinocerous | reverse complement strand
CAGTGAAATTGTTGTAAAGTATGGTTTTGGTGTTAATAAAAAAAATCTGTTCTTGTTGACTGAGCTTGCTGTTACAGTTCGGCACAAAAAAGGGCGATCACAAAGAAATACGTTGCAAAAATATATTTTAATATAAATCTCTAGGGGACGACATAACAGGGAAAATAAAATAAACATTCAAATGCCGACGATCACATCCATTACCACAAACTGAAAAGAAATAGTAAGGATCTGCTGGTGTAGAAGTTCCAAACCAAGGACACCTGCCACCTGTGCCCATTCCTGCAAGAGCAAGACAAAACAACAGAACAACTACCCCCTTGCTAGTTAGCAAACAAACATTTAAATATCTGCAGACAGGTGTTCCCAATCACAAACGGACATCCTCAGATGATGAACAAAAAGAAAACAAAAGCAAAACACGGCAAGACCGTGACACCTCTCCTAACAAAAAAGGAGGACCTTACCTAAGGGCCTCACCCATTAACCCATTT
>NW_015640230.1:730-835 GCF_001515625.1 Sinocyclocheilus rhinocerous | reverse complement strand
CTTATTCTGGGTCCGAATAAAACATTAGATCATGCACAGACTATCTGACTGTCTTTTTGAATTTAAATCTATATTTATTCACACCGGCTCTTGAAAACCTCTATG
>NW_015640230.1:0-568 GCF_001515625.1 Sinocyclocheilus rhinocerous | reverse complement strand
TGCGATGAATGAAGCTGAAGTATTATACGCTGTAGAATCTACATTTGTTATTGTATTTCTGATGTTATCTATTTTATCAGTGATGAAATTCATAAAGTCATTACTATTAAACTGTGAGGGAATATTTAGATCGGGTGGCGTCTGGTTAATTGTCAATATAGCCACTGTGCTAAAGAAAATGAGTTTATTTTCTATGAGTTTATGGATATGCTCGGCCCTGGCAGCTTTTAGAGCCTGTCTATAGCTGGACATACTGTTTTTCCACACAATTCTAAAAACTTTCAAGTTAGTTTTTCTCCATTTGCGCTCAAGAAAGTAAGTTTCTTTCTTGAGAGATTGGGTATTACTGTTGTACCATGGCGCAGTACAGGGGCGGACTGGCCATCTGGCAAATGCCAGAGGGGCCGGACCATTTTGTTTAATATGGGCCGGTCAGATTTTTTCTAAATATATATAAATAAAATAGTTTTTACGGGCCAACAATGCATAGGATGGGTTTTTATCGCTTGCACAATTTCTCTATTGTTATAGAAATAATAATGTTAATAATAAATAAATGTTAAGCATT
>NW_015640229.1:210-581 GCF_001515625.1 Sinocyclocheilus rhinocerous | reverse complement strand
AACTTCTCATAGTCAGATAAATACTTAATTTAATTCCTCAGAATTGAATGCAGCCAAACAACCAGACGAGTTAACACGGTCTGGTGTGATAAGCTTCATATCAAAAATTGAAAATGATATATCTAACTTCTCATAGTCAGATAAATACTTAATTTAATTCCTCAGCAGCGAGCTCTCGCTCAGAGGGGGAAGAAACCGCAGCGTGGGCTTCCGAGCCTCGAGAGAGAGAGCTGGATCTAGGGAGTGCAGGCGGAGATAGGGCGAGCCGTCTCCAACCCATCCGCTAGATTCACGTGCTATCTCCGCGATTTGAATCGCCGCCGTGCCTCAGCAATAGCGGGACCGAACCGCGAGCTCGCAAGCACGGACAC
>NW_015640229.1:0-161 GCF_001515625.1 Sinocyclocheilus rhinocerous | reverse complement strand
AGCGTGCCTGGCGGGAGCAGAGCGTTCAGCGGGGAGAAGCACAATCAGCCCCTTATTTCCGAGAGCTGACTGCGCGAGTTTTTTTTCTTTTTCATAATAGTATTACTAATAGTATAGACATAATGCTTGTGCGACTGTAACTGCTCCGCTCCACAGTAAAG
>NW_015640228.1:355-523 GCF_001515625.1 Sinocyclocheilus rhinocerous | reverse complement strand
AGTACAAGAAAGTACTACATTTTTAATGTTCTTAAGTATTAAAGGCAAAACAAACAACTTTTATTTATGAAATGTAGTGAAGTAAAAAGTATGACATTATGCTTTGGATTGTAGTGAAGTAAAGTTTTCCAAAGAAAATCTGATAAACAAACTACAGATACTTAGTAA
>NW_015640228.1:0-307 GCF_001515625.1 Sinocyclocheilus rhinocerous | reverse complement strand
GCATCACAACAAAACAACAGAGAGCGCGGTGAAACTAATCTTCTTCCTCTGAGGTTTAATGGTGTTTGGCAAACAAACGAATGTGTTTATCGCCACCCGCTGGACTGGAGAAGAGCGGCGAGAGGAGGGACCCAGCAAACAGGGGACGTCCCCCGGACGTTCCGAACGTCCGTTTAGGTCCGCAGTACGTCCGCTTTGTAACGTTCGCGGGCGGACGTTCTGAGGACGTCCGCATTTGGTCCTCTTTTTGATGTTCGCTGGTGGACATTCGGAGGACATTCGTCGGAGCCAGTTTGCGAACGTCCCT
>NW_015640227.1:0-1281 GCF_001515625.1 Sinocyclocheilus rhinocerous | reverse complement strand
TGACTCTCAATACTCAGAAAATGTGGGCATATGCGTGCTGTTTTTCCCCCCGTTTCTGTGTGGTACTTTATTCACTAAAATACGTTTAATCTTACCATATCAAAAAAACTCGCTCCCTCTGCTTTTATATCACAAGGTGTAATCTGTCTAATTCCTAAAGAAAGATTTACTGTTTATTGACAACTGGCCCATTAGTCTGTTGAATAATGATTACAATGTGTTTGCTCTTGTTTTGCCCAAAGTTTTAGTAGGCTATTATAGGTTCAATAATTGGAAACCACATGGGTAAATACAGGAAAATACATTATATTTAATAATATTAGGCTTCGATTTCATTGATTATTCTGACCTAATTTAACAATAGTTTAATTAATGACAGTTTTATCTACTGTTTTTAGATTTTAAAAAAAAATCCTTTGATACCGTCGAGCAGAAATATGTCTTGGGGTTTCTGTAATGCATTAAAAACTCTTAGGCAGCAGCAGTTCAGTGAAATTAAGTCAAGGCACCACACAAAGATTTTATCTACAACGATCGCCTCAAGTCACAAACTACGGTGACGCATTGATGCCACACACATATTTTTTTCCACTCAATTATGTCGTAATAACGAGATGTTTTCTCGTTAAAACGACATTTTTCTCGTTTTAACGACATCTTTTCTCGTTAAAAAGACGTCTTCTCTCGTAATAACGAGATGTTTTCTCGTTAAAACGACATATTATGTCATAAAAACGACATGTTTTCCCGTTATTATAGATAGGCTATATGGTAGGATAGGTGAGCGAGCTAAGCGACTGTCCGTGCTGCTGTAGCTACAGTCTGACATAAACGAGGATCTGCACGCTGCTGAAATGATTGAAATACACTGTTTTAAATGTATTTTAATGTAATGGTTTTAATTGTAGCTGCATGTTTATTAGGATTAATCTCCAATCTGTCTACAATATAGTGCTTTAAAGAATTTGGACGATGACTGCAATCAATGCAGTGCAGATTGTCGTGTATGGAGCTGCATAAACAATGCATTGCAGATTGTTGTGTATGGGGCTGCATAGCCGCAGACCAGTCAGGGTGCCCATACTGACCCCTGTCCACCGCCGAAAGCACAACAGTGGGCACGTGAGCATCAGGGGCCTCATTTATAAAATGTTGCGCTGAAACCATCTCTCAGATATGTGTGTGCGATTCATAGAATGAGCGTACGCACAGAAAACGCACGTACGCCTCTCTTTCATGTGAAATATATGAATCGCAAATCATCTTGAACTTGCGCGCAAC
>NW_015640226.1:0-507 GCF_001515625.1 Sinocyclocheilus rhinocerous | reverse complement strand
TTTACAAGATGTAAAATAAGTCTCTGATGTCCCCAGAGTGTGTACCCCACAGATCATTTTTCATAGCTTGTTGAAATTGCCACTTTTAGGGTATGAATCAAAACGCGCTGTTTTTGTGTTTCACCCTTTAAATGCAAATTAGCTGGTGCCCCCGCCTCCCTTTTCAGAAGAGGGCGGAGCTTCAAGATCTCATGCTCCGGCATACCAATGCTGGCCTTTGCAAATAAATGTGCATAGTAAATGCGAGTTTATGAATTACACAGACAGGAGCACGGCGCGATAAAAATAACAACATAGCTGGTCTCATTGTGCCTTCGCATGCTATCACAAACTTTATAAGTCCCACTTGTAATTATTAGGGCTGGACTAGAATATTCGATTATTCGAATATTCGTTCGGTGGGTTGACATTCGATTTTCAATTTTGAGATTCAAATTTTTTTCTTCTTCTTCGAACACCCGTCATCCCCCGCGAAACGGTTCTCATTCGCGCTTGAATATGAATCAC
>NW_015640225.1:0-921 GCF_001515625.1 Sinocyclocheilus rhinocerous | reverse complement strand
CACTCGAGCTGTCATCCTCCCGACTTCGATCTCACAACGATCTCTTAACGATCAGGTAAATTCCAACCGTGATCAAACTCACCTGGCTGTAGTTTTCTTGTAATCTGGAATGCCTTGATTAGCTTGTTCAGGTGTGTTTGATTGGGGTTGGATGATCTGAATGCTGCGTTCACGCCATGCCATAATAATTAATGTAGCCTAATTACGAGAGGATTATGAGTTTCTACGGCAACACTATCAACTGCAAAATGAATCTGCAGTGGTCAGGTGGTACAGCGATCATGTTGTGGTACCAATAGGTGTGTTCGACTTCATGCTGCGCAGACCGAAGCAGTGCGTGCCGGTTCTTCTTCTTCTTTTTAAAAAAAAAAATTAACCAGAACAAAATATACAACAGTAATGTACAAGAGTACACAAACTTATTCAGTAATCAACAACTGTAGAAAAATATTACAAGTCTTGTTTGCTTTTTTATTAACTATGTTCTCCAAACTGGTGCAGTAGTCCTTAAGTCTCCTGAAGAAAATGCATGAAATTTGGCTTGGACCCTGACCTTCTTCTTATGTATGTGACATTTTCCCAAATAATAAACATATGTACAAGAAAAGGTAAGTTATTATTATTACGTTCATTGGAATAATACATAGGCTACATATCAAAAATATCTAACTTGAATGTATTTGTTTTCCTTCTAATTACATTTTCCATATCCACCCAAAAAAAAACCTTGTGTAGACACAATTACAAAATAGATGGATAACCCAAAAAAATCCTTGTGTAGACACATTTACAAAACAGATGGATAATATAGACTCCTTTTCCATTGAGCAAACAAATCACAGGAATGATCAATATCCAGATTAACTCTCTCTAACCCACTTTTAGCTGCATATACCATGAAACATTTTAAATATAGCCTCT
>NW_015640224.1:0-611 GCF_001515625.1 Sinocyclocheilus rhinocerous | reverse complement strand
TAAAAAAAAAATGATGAGCGTGTTAAATATTCCCTCCCTAAAAGTCATAGGCTAATTCACACCCTGTTCTCTACTTCACCTGAATCTGTATCATCATTTACCTGTTTGTCCGGTGTTGCTCTATTCCTGTCCATCCACTTCTCCTGCGGACAACCTGATCACTACACCGACACTCAACACCGAGGAGCTCTTCACACCTATACGGGGAGGCTGCAGATCTACGGCCCAGGCAGTTTTCCCTGTTGGTTGTTCCTGATGCGTCCAGTAGGGGGAGGAGGATCCACGGCGAAATTATTAAACCGACGCTCGAAACTTCATTAATAACCGTCCCGTCCATCGACATTGATTAATTGAGTTTTTTTTGTGTGTGTGATTTTAAATATAATCATTACATTAAGGTATCAGATGATCTGCACTACGAATTAAAATATCTGTAAATATTCACTGTTGGTCTACACATACATAGCCTACAGAAGACAAGTTGGTCAACATACATAGCCTACAGAAGACAACTGAATTAGTGTTTTTGAAAAAAAATAATACATTAACATTACACATTTAATTAATGAATTAAAAAATTAATAATACACATTTGGATCAAATGGACAATG
>NW_015640223.1:0-592 GCF_001515625.1 Sinocyclocheilus rhinocerous | reverse complement strand
CATCGTCTAATCCGGCCCTCTTTAGGAAAAGTTTGGACACCCCTGTATTAAGCATACAGCATTATCGTGGTTTAAGTCATATCTTAAATCCAGGACACTTTCATTGGCTATCGGCCAGTTTTCCTCATCATCAGTTTCTCTCCCTTGTGGGGTTCCTCAAGGGTCCATTCTGGGGCCATTACTTTTTAATCTGTACATGCTTCCACTTGGTAATATAATTAGGAAATATAATATATCTTTTCATTTCTACGCTGATGATTCTCAGATATACGTTCCATTAAAATCTAGACATTCTCTGCAGCCTCTTATGGACTGTCTGAAGGACATTAAAATCTGGATGGCGAATAATTTCCTCCAGCTAAATAATGAAAAAACTGAGGTGATTATTTTTGGTCCCTCTAAAACCATAAACTCTATAGTTAGTAACTTAGACAGTCTCACTCCATATGTTAAGTCACATGCAAAAAATGTAGGTGTTATTTTTGACTCTGAGCTTTGCCTTGAAAAGCAAATTAGCGCAGTTGTTAAAAACAGCTATTATCAATTGAGAATAATTTCTAGACTTAAATCAACACTTTCCTTTCAAGACTTG
>NW_015640222.1:0-500 GCF_001515625.1 Sinocyclocheilus rhinocerous | reverse complement strand
CAAATGTTTTATGCGATATTCCAGTTTTGTGCATAAGTTAAATTCTCAACTTTGGATGGAAACCCATGACACATTTTTTGAGCAGCTGATGCGTGATCTCTCCTTAGTACTCGTGGCCAGTAATGCTAAAGTGAAGTAGTTTTGCTTTTCTGTAGTTTTTCAATGGCTCTCGGTCATACCGACGACATTACCTGAGCAGTCGTAGGTTGCTCATTTATTCCATGGACGACGGAGCAAAAATGTAAGTGTCTAAAGCATACGCACAGTTCCACTGAATGATAAATGTGTTTTAACAATGTCGTTGAACCGAATGTACGAAGGAAACTGTTAAAATAACCACAGCATTAACAACAACCTTGAAATAAGAGCGCGAGGTTTGTCTGATAATCAGATGCATGAAAGTAGCGTTTGTTGCTATAGCAAACGGACATCGGCGCGCTTTCTTTCAGGATCATAATTCATAGGCCTACATAAAATTATTGTATTTGACATTTCTGTCA
>NW_015640221.1:0-601 GCF_001515625.1 Sinocyclocheilus rhinocerous | reverse complement strand
AGCAGGAAATGATCAGCACGTTTCTCAGAGAAGGGACAGAGCGGTCTGGAATAAAGGTAAATTATGTGAAAAATAATCGTTTTTTTTTTTTTTAAACGAAGCATTAACACATGTTAGACTGCACCCCATAAACACAATCAAGCCTGGAAAAAAACCAGTGAACCACCCCTTTAAAGGGACTTTGGTATTACTTAATGTGCGTTCCAAATCGCGTACTTATGCACTATTTTATGACGTTTTGTAGTATAAAAAGTGAGAGTAATGCGTTCACACTGAAAATTCCAAAAATAAAAAGTACACTTTAAATACCTGGATGATACACTTAAATAACCGAAAAAACGAAGTGTGGAATGTTGGACACTTCATGCACTCAACTGTCGCAGCTTTAATTACGTAGCGAAGGGGGAGGGGCTATCAGACTCCGATTATGAATGACAAAATGACCTTATATAATTCATACACTACATGGTTGAGCACATAGTGCTTAAGTACATAGTGCATAGTGTATAGTGCGTCATTTGGGACGCAGCTTTACTATTGGAGAAAGCGTAACGGTTAACTTGGATCACGTGTGCCTTAATAACCAATCACATTACAGCCT
>NW_015640220.1:1415-8992 GCF_001515625.1 Sinocyclocheilus rhinocerous | reverse complement strand
TGCTTCTGTTAGCTTTTAATATATGGTTTTATCCTGATTAAAGTTTTAATGCAGTACGGCAACCACGTGTGCGTCCATGTTTAACGCTTCTTATAGCTATGTGAAAAATATCTGTCTGTCTATAAACATAAAGTGTATAATTGGAACAGTTTATTGTTGGAGCTGAGCTGATGAGCTGATGAGCTAATGATCAGGAGAGAGCGAGAGAGAGAGAGAGAGAGATGCAGAGCATGTGCAGAGCAGGGAGATGCAAGGAACAGTATTAAGAACCGCTGCTTTAGAACATTGATTGTGAAACCTGTGAATCCATTAGAATCGTTAGAAGACAGAATTGCGATTCATATATGAATAGATTTTTACGTGCACCCCTAGTTTTCTTCCTCTTCTCTAAAGCAGTGCAACATGGCCCCGCCCCCTTTACTGCATGTTCCCAGAGGCAGGGTTTGTGACGTAACGAACCCGGGAAGTAGCTTGTTGTTGTCCTTTCAAGCCGTTTTTGTTTTTAACATTTTAAAAGACGATATCTCCATTTGCATTGAACTTCCAGCGTCGGAACTTTGCAGATATTGTTTATGCTCAAACAGCAACATTACTTACTAATGTTAAAAAAGTGAAATCACAATCAACCACCCCTTTAATTATATCTATTTATTGTGAATTACTACATATCCATATCCGTCCATGTTAATTTTTACTGCGAACAATGCGGTCACTTTAATTAAGCATGTGCAGCACAGCAAAAACAGACTCTGAGCAAACGATCGCTGCACTGCTGCAGACACCACAATCGCGTGCAGTGTCATAACTGTTAACATGGGTACGGAAAAAAAATGCGCACTGCAAACAGAGTATGTAACACAACAAATCTATTTCAACACCTGAGGCAGCGCCACAAAGAGCTGTATGGCCAATGCACGGCAAAAAAAAAAATCCCTGAACATGTTTTTTTTTTGTTTTATTTTGCCATATGCCTGTCCTAGAGACATTTTGTTACACCTTTACTTTCTGTTCTAGAAACATGTAAACTTTTTGATAAAGCTCTAATTGGTTTTCTTTGGAAATATGTTTCAAATTCACACTGAATGCATCTGTAAAGCATGTCTATATGTGTGTGTGTCAAAATCTTGAAATCGCAGAATTGATTAAAGAATCGTGATAGGGCTGTGAGATATCAACAAAAAACTGTCATGCAATCGTTGTAAACTTGTACTTGAAGACTGCAGTCCACAACCACTCACCATCAAATTGAACTGAAGTTTTTATTTTCAAGGCCTGAAGATCGTCTGAGGGGATCCTGATGTCTCCTGGAGGAATGACACAGATCTCAACACTTCAAACTCTGCTGATGTTGATTCCTTCAACTGCAGCTGCTTTACTGAACAGAAAGCAACTGCTGCAGAGCTTTTATATTGTGACATTTTCACTTTCACTTTCAAGGTGACTTGCAAGTGAAGAGCAAACAACATTTACAAGAACATACTGCGTTTCTTGGAAATAGAAAGTGAAAGTAATTAAAAGTGTTAAATCAGTTACATTGAATCAACATCACTTTTGCTCCTGCAATTAACATTAAAGAAATGTGGAAATTTAATTGTAAAAAAAAAAAATCAACGGTAATGGCCAGTAATAATAATAATAATAATAATAATACCTTTTATTTATAGGCGCCTTTCAAGACACTCAAGGACACCCTACAATAAAACAAAACATAAAATGCAAGCATTATAACAACACATTAAACAAGCGAATCATTAAAAGCTATTCTAAATTAATACGTTTTTATCTGAACTTTAAAATGGGAAACTGAATCCAGCTGGCAAATGTGCAAAGGTAAAGAGTTCCATAGCTTCGGCGCTGAACAACTAAAAGCCCTACCACCAAAGGAACTCATCTTGAAGTTTGGAACAGACAATAAATGTGCAGAAGGTGACCTCAAAGAGCGCAAAGGAGTGTACAAATGTAGAAGATCTGAGAGATAATGAGGTGCCAAAATATGAAGAGCTTTGTATGTAAGAAGTACAATTTTATAATGTACACGATAATGAACAGGAAGCCAATGCAACTGAAAAAGAATTGTGATAAACTGAGAAAGTTATGTGATCTAAAGTACATGAGCGGGTAACTAGCTGCTGAATTCTGAATTAACTGTAATCGATGAAGTTGTTTTTCAGGAATGCCAAATAAAAGAGAATTACAGTAATCAATCCGAGATGTAACCAATGCATGAATAAGCACTACTATGTTGAGAGAGTGAAGAACGAAGTCTAGCAATGTTGCGTAAATGAAAAAATGCAGAACGTGAAATATTACTAATATGAGAGCCAAACGAAAGCAAACCATCCAGTGTAACCCCAAGACTTTTCACCTGGGTAGAAAAATTGACTGAACAATTATCAATGAACAAAGTAAAGGATTGAGTTTTAGATAAGACAGACCTATTAAATACATCTGGATTAAACAAAAACTGTATCTGTCTTCATTTCAAGCTGCATAGCAACAAAATGTGCTACTATCCAGCTACTAGGTCTTATAATATCAGGCTGGATCAAATCTGTGACAAACGAATGTTCCATGAAAGTCCAGCTTTGAGATTAACAGCAACAGCTCCAGACTGCAATTGTCCTGCTTTCTATGACATATTAACTGGGCAATAGATATAGAATTCATTTAAACAATCTTTTAGCAATAAAAATGTGATTGCTAGTCTGTGGTTACACTGTATATACTGACTTTACACAAATACATTTTAATCAGTCCTAATTAATAAAGTTCAATTATGTCTATTAAGGCCATTAGAGTGACTTCAAATAAGCTATTGAGTACTATGAGTACTAAAATAAAACAAAACTACTCTTGCTTACCTGTTTTTATTTTCAAGGCCTGAAAGGGGATCCTGGGGATCCTGATGTCTCCTGGAGGAATGACACAGATCTCAACACTTCAAACTCTGCTGATGTTGATTCCTTCAGCTGCAGCTGCTTTACTGAACAGAAAGCAACTGCTGCAGAGCTTTTATATTGTGACATTTTCACTTTCACTTTCAAGGTGACTTGCAACATTAAAGAAATTAAAGAAATGTGGAAATTTAATTGTAAAAAAAAAAAATCAACGGTAATGGCCAGTAATAATAATAATAATACCTTTTATTTATAGGAGCCTTTCAAGACACTCAAGGACACCCTACAATAAAACAAAACATAAAATGCAAGCATTATAACAACACATTAAACAAGCGAATCATTAAAAGCTATTCTAAATTAATACGTTTTTATCTGAACTTTAAAATGGGAAACTTAATCCAGCGGCCAAATGGTCAAAGGTAAAGAGTTCCATAGCTTCGGCGCTGAACAACTAAAAGCCCTACCACCAAAGGAACTCATCTTGAAGTTTGGAACAGACAATAAATGTGCAGAAGGTGACCTCAAAGAGCGCAAAGGAGTGTACAAATGTAGAAGATCTGAGAGATAATGAGGTGCCAAAATATGAAGAGCTTTGTATGTAAGAAGTACAATTTTATAATGTACACGATAATGAACAGGAAGCCAATGCAACTGAAAAAGAATTGTGATAAACTAAGAAAGTTATGTGATCTAAAGTACATGAGCGGGTAACTAGCTTCTGAATTCTGAATTAACTGTAAAATTCAGTTGAAGTAAGGTTATGAGGTTTAACACCAGAACAGCATACAAGATCTAAAATATGTCCCTTATTATGTGTTGGAAAGTTAACATACTGCAAAAGGCCGGCACTGTCCAGAATCAATTTAAAATCATTATATTGAGTGCTAGCAGTATTATCAAAATGAATATTAAAATCTCCCATCAACATGATATTCGGAGATAGGGTACATAGGTATGTTAAAATTGTAGAAATTTTACTAAAAAAAAGTATTCATAGCAGATGCCTTTGGTAGACCACCAAAGGCATCTGCTATGAATACTTTTATTATAGACCATTTATAGACCATAAATCACAACAAGAATAGTGGGAATCGGACCTTTAAGTTGTACAGCCAGAATTTCAAAAGTTGATGGCTCTGATATCAAAATCGGACAGACTTTATATCTGCACTCTTAAAACGGATGTGTTAAAAACAACACAACCTGTGTTATATCGTAACACACCTGTGTGTCTAGTTAAGGACAACACATTTTGTGTTAATTTCAACTCAACCAGTTCTTAACACATTGATATTCTTAAAATTGAACTAATTCACAACAAATTGTGTGATTTATGACATATAGGGGAACAGAGTCGCGTGACAGACACAGTGATGAAGCTGGTATCACTGTGTACACAAGCCACGGTTAAGACAGCTGACTCCACTGTGATGTGATCCCCTCTCTCTCTCTCTCTCACACACACACACCTGCGCGTGCGCGCGCACACACACACACGATGCACAAAACTCCGCATTTGAACAGTCAATAGCAAATACTCAGTAGGCTACACAAGCCACGGTTAAGACAGTGTGACCCTGACTCTCTCCCTGTCTCTCTCTCACACACACACACACACGCATACGATGCGCAAAACTCCGCATTTGAACAGTCAGTAGCAAATACTTAAACTAATAACAAAACAGAAGCTGATTCAGAAGTGCCAGATTGTCATAGGAAAGTCAGTATTACCTCCTCTCCTAGGTTCACGAAACGGTCGTCCATAAAATGCATTGCTGTTCTGTTGTAAGTAATCTTAAAGATTCCTAAATGCTTCTACTTTCGGAAGGCTTTAAAGTGAATTAAAATTTTTAAATTTTAAATTTTAATTTTAATTTAAAGTGCTTTTGCTTTCGCCTAGAAACACACAGCGTCTCCCTGACATGGCTGCTTCAACACTAACTGCGGTTACTGAAACCACGCCTTCTTTCTTTGCGTGCACATTTGGGCGGCATTATGCAAATATTTCCACATAGTGAGGTAGATATGTGGGGGCGTGTTAGAACGAGCCGTTTTAGGGGGCGTGGCAGAGTCTTAACTTTGATAAAGAATATCTCTTTGGTTTTGAGACTTTAGTCTTTGCAACTTCAGGGATCTTATCTATTCACGAACAGCTTGTAACACTCCAAAGAGAAAGGAAAACTTGAAATCGCATCATATGACCCCGTTAATGTGTTAAAAAAAAAAACTGATGTGTTAAAAACAACACAACCTGTGTTATATCTTAACACACCTGTGTGTCAAGTTAGGGACAACACATTTTGTGTTAATTAAATTTTAACACAACCAGTGTGTTATTCTTCTTAACACAGGCAGTGTGTTAAAATATATAACACACTAATGTCACACATCACACAATTTGTGTCATAGATGTGCCATTCTTAAACAGTTAAAATGAATGCAAAACAAAAAATTTATATTTTTAAAAAGTCTATTAACTGCTCAGAGTGTGTTTGGTCCCACAATACAGAGTGTTAAAGTAACACTGAAGCAGAGTTGAACTTAATGAGATGTTAACAAGCAGAATTACTGAAGGAAAGAGAAACAGAAAAAAAGAGAGACGAACAGAAACACAACTACAACTGACTTAGTCACAGCCTTAGAGGAAATCAACTGAAATAAAAGACATGAAATATCTCAAGATCTCAGCAGAGGAGGATTAAACAACTGCACAACAGCATCACCAGCTTAATTTATTACTAACCAGATTGACTAAAAGGTTTTTATTGAGAACAGAGCCGCGTGTATCTGGTAAAGGGGGTGGCCTTGCGGTCATCTGTCGTAACTCTATAACACTCACTCAGATGGATTTTCATTGTACTAAGACTTTTGAATACATGGTTCTGAAGGTTGGCTCAAATCGTTCCCTCACAATTATTTTGATTTATAGACCACCCAAACAGCAAAACGACTTTTTCTCTGAACTCAGTGAACTATTAACGCTTGCCTGTGCATCATCAGCCCAGGTCATCTTACTATGTGACTTTAACATCCATGTTGATACACACTGTTTTAATAGTACTCAACTAATGACTGTCCTGGACTGCTTCGATCTTTATCAGAACGTCAACTTCTCTACTCACACTCATGGTCATACGCTTGACTTAGTCTGTACATCTGGTTTGAACAATATCTCCATTAGTGGTCTGGCTACTCCTATTTCTGATCATAAGCTTATTACTTTTGACTTTACACTAACTTATCCAACCAAATGTACTGACAACATAACCATTTCTTATCGTAAGTTCAATGCTATCAATGTTGATACATTTACTGCCTCTATTGCTTCATCTGTTATTTCTGATGTTTTCAATTTTACCTGTCCATCCAAGATATCTGATTTGTATCACTCTGCTATTGCTGATGTTTTAGACGAGCATGCTCCAATTAGGACTAGGTCAGTTCCCATGTCCCGCTCCTCTCCATGGTTTAACGACGAGCTACATGCTATGAAAGCAAGAGGCAGGCAACTTGAACGCCTTTTTAGGAAAACAGGTTTAACTGTACACTTTCAGGCATTTTCAGATCATGTTAAGCACTATAAAACTGCCTTGAACGCAGCTCACTCTTCCTATATTTCCAAAATTATTAACAAAGCAAACAATAGGCCTAAATCACTTTTTAGCACGGTCAATAGGCTTGTTCAAGCTCCAATGCATAATGCCTTTCAACGAGAATCTGATAATCTATGCTGTTCTTTTTTACGCCATTTTCAGGGTAAGCTGGACGCATTATGTGGGACATTTGGTGCAGAACTGACCACTTCTACTTGTGAGCTAGCTCTGTCTATTCAAACGCTCGATAACTTCTCCTTGTCTAATCCCACCTCAATTAGTGAAATAATATTGAAATCCACTTCTTCTTCCTGCTGGGCTGACCCTGCACCAACATTCCTTTTGAAACACTGCACCTCTGTCATTTCTGCTCCAATTTCACATCTTGTAAACATGTCTCTTACTTCTGCCACTGTTCCAGTTTCACTTAAAACTGCTGCTGTTACTCCTATTCTTAAAAAGCCAAATCTAGACCCAACTGATTACACTAATTATCGCCCAATCTCCAACCTACCGTTTGTTTCAAAAATCATGGAAAAGGTTGTTGCCGCTCAATTGCAGTCATTTCTAGCTCACAATGAACTCTTTGATATGTTTCAGTCAGGTTTTCGTTCACAACACAGTACTGAAACTGCTCTAGTAAGGGTTATAAACGACCTACTCCTTTCTGGTGATTCGGGCAATCTTTCTATACTTCTACTACTCGATCTCAGCTCAGCTTTTGATACGGTCTCTCAAACTATTACTCATGCGCCTCTCAGAGATTGGCATCTCAGGAATGGCGTTATCCTGGTTTTCCTCATATCTGACGGACAGACAATATTACATCACCATACATAACTATAAATCTCCCTCTGTCCCTCTTAAACAGGGTGTGCCACAGGGCTCAGTCCTAGGGCCATTATTATTTATTGTTTATATTATGCCCCTCGGACAAATTATTCGCCGCCACGGTCTACAGTACCACTGCTATGCCGATGATATTCAGATATACACTTCCTGCCGACCTGACTCTCTCCACCAGACTGCATCTCTATTGTCATGTGTCAATGAGTTAAAGACCTGGCTTAGCTCCAACTCTCTC
>NW_015640220.1:0-1125 GCF_001515625.1 Sinocyclocheilus rhinocerous | reverse complement strand
AACTTCTTTGTGTTCCGAGATTTCGCCTATTATCTATGGGAGGTAGATCTTTCTCTGCTATGGCTCCCAAACTTTGGAACACATTGCCCCTGGCTCTCCCCACACTCCACACACTCCACGAATTTAAGTCTAAACTCAAAACCTATATGTTCCACCAATATTACCTGTTTGTTAATGTTGTTAATGTTACCTGTTATAATGTTTTTTGTTTTTTTTGTGCTTTTGATTTTGATTATGATACTGTATTATTACTGTGGTATGCAACTGCAACCACATGTTCTGGACTTGGAAAATGTCTTGTCCATGTATTTAGGAACATATTGCTTCTGTCATTGTGCAGTGTCCTTGAGCTTGGGAAAGGCGCTATATAAATTAAACTTATTATTATTATTATTATTAAACAAAGGTTTAGATGTTGAATTTGTTTCATTTGAACTTACCATTAATGTGATCAGTATTTGCTTTATTTGCGCTCTTGACCCTTGACTTTACAACATTAGTTTTTCTCTGGCTGCTGCAAATTTGTATTTTACAAAACGCATTTATTATGGCAAAAAAGCCAGATGAAGACATGATCAGTTGGTTTTGGCTGGTCATTAATAATGACATTGTAGTCGTGAAAGTTCTAATTCACTGATCTCATCCAAAGTCGTTATTAGTATTAAAGTGATGATGAAGTAATATTGACAGAAGTAATATTTAATTGTGTAACTTGATGGATTTTATAAACACATTCATCAAGAATCAGCATATGAATCTCAACAACGGTGACAATAAACAAAAAGCTTCATGCTGCAGTGCATTCTGGGTGTGCCAATCAAAACTCATTCATGGCTCCCAGAATGCATTGCAACATGAATAAATTATGCACCTGAATTGTCTTAGTATTTTCTTTTATTCTTACTATTTGCTTTAATGTTTGCTGTTTTTGTTCTGACTTTTTAGTAGCTTGTTTTGTGATGTTCAAAGATCTGTTTATCTGAATATTTTGTTGATTGTCACCATTGTTGATATTCATGTTCAGATTCTTCTTGTCTGTGTTCCGAAAATAAAAACTTATTTTGCACATTGTTTTTTTTTATTGTCCAATCACTGTTAAAAATCAGTCTGCAGAAACAAAAGGCT
>NW_015640219.1:0-317 GCF_001515625.1 Sinocyclocheilus rhinocerous | reverse complement strand
GAGGGTGGCAGGGGTATCAATAAACCTCCGTGAGGGCACTGAGGAGGATTGGGCACCGTATACTGAGGTGTTATCCTTTCCTCCCCAGGTGGGGCTGCCCTCAGGGACCTGACAATGTTGGCATCAGGACCGCTTAGTCGAGGTCCTCTTAGACAAGATAACGGTCCGCAGATCCGTTTTCGGTCTAGAAGACCCCGACTGAGAGCATCGCCCTGACCCCCGATCTTTCTGTGGAGGGGTGCTGGTTGCAACACTCTGTTTTTGAGACTGGAGGTATGAGGAGCTTGACGGCTGGGGCTGCTCCCGCTCAGCAGCCC
>NW_015640218.1:0-811 GCF_001515625.1 Sinocyclocheilus rhinocerous | reverse complement strand
TATTTAAGTCAAGTTCACGTAAACTCTTCTCTCCGCTGCGGCTGTTAGGGTTAGGGTTATGATCCATTCAGCATTCAAACTGCTTGCTGCGTTCGGTTACGACAGTCAAGACGATGAAACTCTCTCCAAGAGCGTAGTAACTGAAATTTAAAACTGTTAAAAGAAAAGGCTCAAACTGTCGCACAGATTTAATACACTACGCATCAATATCTCTTCACTTCGTGCTTTGAACTTTTCTATGCTGCGCGCTGTGACTCAGTGTTGCTTCAAGCGCATCATTCTGCGCACGGGATGCACATAAGCGCTATGTGCCGCTCTGTATTGGAGCCTTTCGTATTATAATACTTTTGCGCAATGAAAGATTATTAATAGCCATTCTTGTTCTGTCCTATCTATCATATGTTGCTGCCTCCATTACTGTGCTATACATTTAAAAGAAACGTCTTTTAATTTTATAGTATATATTTATATGTAAATATATTTACTTGTTTTTCATGAATGTATTTTACAACAATACAAAGAGCAATGTGTAACATTTATCAAATTCAGTCCTACACTTATTCACTTTTATTTGTTCCCACTAAATAATGTTATTTCACTAAATGGTTAGATTTTATAAAATTATTGTGCTCTCATGATTTTTCTAGAATAACTTTTGCTGCTGAATTATCCACTAACCTAGTTTATAATAGTATTTTTGTCATAGATTATGATTATATATTTTTTCATGTATTTTTCTTTAAAATGAAGTTGTCTATATTTAGTAGATTGTGTTAAAGGCAGGGTATGTGATTTTTCAAAAACACTTTAG
>NW_015640217.1:0-451 GCF_001515625.1 Sinocyclocheilus rhinocerous | reverse complement strand
TCAAACCAAGAAGAACAAAGAGAGAAGCTGATGTTAACATTTTTTTCTGTGAATAACTGAGTATTTGTTGTTTGCAGTATAGTAAAATATTATTATTTGTTTTGCTGAAGTAATTGTATATGATACTAAACACACTGTATTTTGTTGTTGTGTTCATCTATCTATCTCAGAGAGCACTTTTAAAGTTTTACCACCACCTTATCAGAGTGCTGAAAAGTGGAAGTCAGGAAAAATGAATAACTTGCTGCAAAACAATAACACAAAAGGTACATTATTTATTTTTCCTCACAGTACCAACTTTGGGAAACGCAGCTAATCTGAAGTTACTGATATATTTTTTTCTTCTTCTATTTTCCACATTTTATCATGCAGGTTCGTATGATTGATTGATAAATAAATAAATATGTTGTACTGTCACTGCAGGTCTGGACTATGGAGTGCAGCATTACTT
>NW_015640216.1:0-571 GCF_001515625.1 Sinocyclocheilus rhinocerous | reverse complement strand
GGAGGTTCATGTTGAGGGGACTCTGAGTGGGCGTTGGGGTCAGATATAATGCTTAGTCATAACTGATCTGACTCATCCTGGTCAGAGCTAATGCTTAGTCATAGCTGATCTGACTCATCCCTTTTCTTTCCCTTATGGTGCTTTTCTTGGAGGAGTTCCTTTAAAAGTCTCATGATCTCTGCTGATTCAGATGTAGCTTTCTGGTTCTGTTCTGTGGATGGTTTATATTTGGGCTTGTCCAGGGCCTGTTGAGAGGGGTTCTGCTGCTGGCAGTCCGAGCTCGGTGCTTGTGTCTGTGAGTGTCGGTTCCCCTTGGGCCGTCTCTTGGCTTCCCATGTGGCTCCACCCCTTCGGTTGAGGGGTGGTTGTGACCTGTCCCAGGATCTCTCGGGGTGCTCATACTGGTGCTTTGGACGGGCACCACCATGGCCATGCTGCTCTCTGCTGGCTGGGAAGGATCTTGACATTGTGTTGACAGGTTTGTCATTGTGACTTGACTCTGCGCCCTCTAGAGCAAGTTCTGAATTCTGATTAGTGACAGGATAGATTGTGGGGGGTTTTCCTGTCTTTT
>NW_015640215.1:1132-1248 GCF_001515625.1 Sinocyclocheilus rhinocerous | reverse complement strand
ACTTATTCTACTAACCCTAAACCTACCCTAACAGTCTACTCTTAGTTAGTAGTTAGTGAGTTAGTAGACATGTAGTTGCAAATGAATGAGAATTAGTTGACATGTAGTTGACATGT
>NW_015640215.1:533-933 GCF_001515625.1 Sinocyclocheilus rhinocerous | reverse complement strand
ATAATGAGCCTTTAATTGCCTACATAGCCTAATAATGCAAAAAAGGCTTGCCACAGCGCACCGGCAAATATAATAATTATGAATGTGTTAGGGGAAAACAGCAAGTACACTGCATTGACGTTTTAATAATTTATTGTTACACAAGTGCTTTCTGTTTTCGGTTTAAGAGATGAAGTCAGCGACACTGACTCGTCATCTCTGCAGTATGCGCCTGTATGCATATTTCATACAGATTACATAATCTGAGAATATTTGTTTTCTATTTGAATTTTTTTCATTTAAAAGTTTCACTCTCTATAGATATATTTTTCATGTCTGTAATAAGCAGGGGCGCCGCTAAGGGGGGGGGAAGTTAGGACGATTCTAAGGGCCCACGCACTTTTGGGGCCCCCAGAGATCT
>NW_015640215.1:0-131 GCF_001515625.1 Sinocyclocheilus rhinocerous | reverse complement strand
GTACTATATTACCACATAGACCAGCCGTTAACGATCTGTCCGTCACGGACTGCGTGATTTTGCCACTTCATGTGGAATTTTTTTTGCTGCGACTAAGCGACTAATAAAATTTTGGTAATATGCATATAAAC
>NW_015640214.1:0-1046 GCF_001515625.1 Sinocyclocheilus rhinocerous | reverse complement strand
CTCCTAACCTTTCACAGATTTAGGAGCTAGTTTTAGAGCTAAAACTCTTTGTGAAGTACTCCTAGAGCAAAAATGTAGGAGTCCTAAATTTACACGCCCATTATTTTTAAGATTTTCTCCTAAATCTGTTATGAGCTACACGCCCATTATTTTTAAGATTTTCTCCTAAATCTGCGAGTTATGAGCTACTTTTAGCCTTAAGATGTTTTGTGAATACGGCCCCAGGTCTTCACAAGAGACTAGAAATCACAAACATATATCAGATTATCCTTGTGTTGGATTTATAGGGTTTTTATGTTCTCAATCTATAATCCATCCTGTAATTTATATGCACTCACACGGATCTGTAAACAGTCATCTGTGACTGTAGAAAGTCAGTCTGATGAATCTGTGTAATGCGGTATTTTATGAATGTGAAACCAGCAGTGACTGTAACGGTGAAACTAAAATGAGATGACACAATAAAGGTTCATAATGAACAAACACCTCCACATTGACTTTCAAATTGAATTTCTTCATGCTGTCAAATGCAAACAAGTGTCTTTTGTGGTTTGTGTCTTATTTCTGGTAAGCAAAATTTCACAGCTCGGTTGGTTTTGACTCACCTCTGGTTTCAGAAGGCAGTTTCCAGCATGTTTTATCCCTTTCTACACTACAGACTTTTACTCTGTACTCACACAGAAGTCCTGATCAAGCAGCTGTGTTTCAAGCAGCAGATTTGTAATTAGAATGTGAATAAATGTTCCTAATAAATCGAAGTAAAGCTGGTAAAGCATGTGACATTGATTGCCATATTATCCACTGTTTGTATCTTGATTGATATTGATCTATTCACTCTTATTTCACTGCAGCTGCTTCATCTGACAAGGTTCGGTGTTTTATTGTTCTGTCTTCATGCGTTTCTTCCTTTAAGTTCTGTCTTCATGCGTTTCTTCCTCATTTAAAGGGTCAGTTCACCCCAAAATGAAAATTGTCATTACTTACTCACCCTCATGCTGTTACAAACCTGTAAGACCTTCGTTCATCTTCAGAACACAGATTAAGAT
>NW_015640213.1:0-887 GCF_001515625.1 Sinocyclocheilus rhinocerous | reverse complement strand
GGTGCTCTACTGTGATTACATATTTCAGTGGGCAATTAATAGAAACTTTATTCTGAATAAAGAACATGTGAGAATAAATCTGTTCTCAAAAACCAACGATAACAAGAACTCAGCATTCACTCTCTTATCCGGGATACTCTTTTTCACTCTCACCCTTTTGTGCAACAGCAGTTGCTCCGGTCACGTGATTAAGAAAAAATAATGTTTGCCAAACATTGTGGTGCCACCCTATGGCTCAGTGTCCCCAATGTTATAGTTTGAGTGCAAATCAAACATCTAGGGCCATAATACTGAGGTAGTGGGCTAGTCTCATGGGGACATGAGTCATTAAGCAGGGGGAGAGTGTAACCCAGTGCGGGTTATTATTAAGCACATTAATACCTTTTCCCAGGTAATGTGATATTTATAAGGTTTTATGAGTCAGATAGTATTCTAACTAGTCTGTGTGCTCAGTTAGTGCACTCAGGGTACTGTCCCTTTAAGAGTTACGGTGAACTATAAAGTTTGTTTGTGATGCACTTGCTCAAAACGTGTTGTGACCCAGCATGTTTGTTCCTCCTTTCGTGATTTGTTATTTCTTGACTTATTCCCGCCCCTGTGAATAGAGGGGAGATTCTTATTGGACCGAGTGTTCGCTGGGGGAGGGAGGGGAGAAACCTAGAGAGAGAGGAGTGATAACCTCTGGATAAGTGGGGAAAAAACATTTGTTTAAATGTAATAAGTGTTGTGTAGGCTTTCGTTCAATTTTGTGTGTGTTTTATACTCTGTACAAGAGTTAACTTAAGATTTATTAAGACAGCACGAAGCTTCGTTAATTGTTAAGGAGAGTGAAAAAAAAAACCCAGCCGTCTAACTGGTTATTGACTGCCTATTGTCATCTAAGTTGA
>NW_015640212.1:0-729 GCF_001515625.1 Sinocyclocheilus rhinocerous | reverse complement strand
TAATAGTGTTCATCGTCTTTTTGATTACGTCTTTAATTGATTTTTTCATAAATTTCTGCCATATGTACATTAACTGACAGTCACCACTGATAAGCTACCACTAAATATTGTAGAAACTTAATTTGCTGTAAAGTTGCTTTGCAATGATTTGTATCGTGAAAAGCGCTATACAAATAAACTTGAATTGAACTGAATTGAACACAAAAGCATTTCACTTGCACTATGCCATCTAGGTCTCCTTAGTAAAATTCTCATTGCATCATTATAAGCTACTTGGAGCTTCTGTAAACTAGATGTTCTATAGTTGAACCACAAATGAGCAGTATAAAGTGTTGTACAGTATGTTTTAAACAATGACACCTTCATCACATCTGAACAGAAACTAAATTTACGTAAAAGTATATTCGCCTGCATATACATGATACGGCGTTGCCTTTCAATATCCTCATCATCTATCATGCGCTCAGTGATAAAATGTCCAAGGTATTTTACTTTCGCACACACAGTGAGACTCTTATTAGACAACTTGAAAACTGGAAAATGTATACTTTTATCCTCCTTAGTTCTGCAAATCATAAGTACACTCTTATCAGGATTATATAGAATATCATTGTGACGAGAGGGGCGGGCCGAGAGCCGTGGGAACGGAGCGAGGCAAGTGGAGTAAATGCTAATGCGCGACATCTGCGCCACTCATCGGTCTCGAGTCCCACGGAGGAGCTCCGGAAG
>NW_015640211.1:468-1194 GCF_001515625.1 Sinocyclocheilus rhinocerous | reverse complement strand
GAGAAAGGAGCCAGGAGTGGCGCAGAATGCAGGAAGGCACCTGACTAAGTAGGCGGGGACATCCCGCAGCGTCCTGAAGGCCAACTTCAGAAGGAGTGAGTTTTGACCCCTAAAGGAGAGGGGAGATCAGAGGACTCGAGGCTATGAAAAAGCATCCTGATCCACCGCTTAGCATAAGCTTCTCTGGCCAGAGGCCTCAGCCTCAGCGCACCATGGAGGAAACGTGTAACTAGGGGTTGTCTGCCCACTGACTGGCCACCGACACATAGACTTTCAAGGTGGAGTGGGTCAACCCTGCAGAGAAACGGGCCTACAGGAACTCCAGCACTGTACTGTAAAAAGGTCTACTAAGGGAATCAGTCTCTCGAGACTGAGATAATGAATAATGAGATCTCTGGTGTAATCAGCGCGGCTAGGTCGGTGCCCTGAAACGGCGAACCAGCAGGAGATGGCCGGACTAGCTGCTCTAGAAACCTCAGAAGAGGTAGCGAGCCTCTTAGTACTGCTACGTTTCCGGGCGGTGACTGAGAGAAGCGCTCGCCGGAGACCGCTGCGCCCTTATGCACCGGTGGCAGGGTTGGCAGATCGATCTCCTGAGGGCACTGAGGAGAGACGGGCACCGTATAATGAGGTGTACACCGCTCTTCCCCAGAGGGGCCTGCCCTCCGAGGTCCTGAGCCACAGCATCAGGACCCTCATAGCTGAAGTCTCCTATTGAAAACGACG
>NW_015640211.1:0-165 GCF_001515625.1 Sinocyclocheilus rhinocerous | reverse complement strand
AACACTTTCTCCCAGACCTAAGAGGTCGCCATGTGTTGGTGCACCGACGACACAGTGGCGGTTTCTTAAATCAACCACCAGGGAGGTCTGCATTCGCGCTCCCTTTCCCCACCCGAAATAAGCGCGGGCAGGGAGGAACACACAGCCTGAATGCTGTCTGCTCTC
>NW_015640210.1:299-1110 GCF_001515625.1 Sinocyclocheilus rhinocerous | reverse complement strand
TTTAATCTCAGTATTGTAGTTATGCTCTCTTACTTTGTAGCCTGTAACCAAAATCATGTGATCGTCCGTTTAGACAAAGAAGCAGACACTAAAACAGCCGGATTCAAGAATAACTCCAGCAGCTGTTCAGTCAGTCGTTTCTGATGTGTGGAGATGAGGAATCAGACCGATATCACTGGACAAAACCTGGATATCTGAGAGCCGCAGATAAAATCACTGACAAAATCTGGAGATCTGAGAGCCGCAGATAAACCAGACAAAATAAATGATCAGACAGACTTATAATGATAGCATTTACAATGTAGAGCACAGTCTGTCACCATCAAAGCAGTTTAAAACATGAAAAGAAGAATGAGTGGCTAAGATGCTGACAATATAAAGATGCCAGAGACTGACTGCAGTAACAGAGATCACATGATCTGAAACATCAGCTGAAACAGAGCTGATTGTGTTATTATCTGTAAGCGGCGGTGTGTGAATGTGTTTTCACTGCAGCAAACATGAGAGTGAATGAGTTTCTTCACTTGTGATCCACACAACAGGATTTGAGCTCCTGCACTGAAGAGCTTGAGTGGCTTATAACACACATAACATACACACAACACGCTTCAACCATCTTCCCACATTTGTGATGAGAAGCGTTTATAAATCTGTTGAAAACAAACCAGACGCCTTATTATTATTATTAACTAAATATTCATTTTACTTTGTTTTAATTATAGCCATTAAACAAATCACTAAAATCTTACTATTACAATAATCCTATTGATCTTATACTAAAAATAAAAAATTCTGTATTTAATAATAATAA
>NW_015640210.1:0-269 GCF_001515625.1 Sinocyclocheilus rhinocerous | reverse complement strand
TAATAATAATAATAATAAATACTGACTTTTTGTTTTACAGTGGAACAGGATTATTGTAGTACTAATTGTTATAATTTAAATAATAAAAATATATAATTCATATTTTGGTTATTATTAAATATTCCTTTTTTATTTTAAAGTATGATATATATTATATCATATACTATATGATAGGATTACTGCAATTATATGTTTTATTGTTCTGTAAATAGGTCAGTATATATTAATAATAATAACTAAATATTTATTTTACTTTACTTTTAATTATA
>NW_015640209.1:739-1805 GCF_001515625.1 Sinocyclocheilus rhinocerous | reverse complement strand
GCGCTGAGGAGGTAGAAGCATAGAAACATATGCTATTCACACAAGTCTCATTCATACTAATGTGCTCAAATAGAACCTTACTTGGGGCCCATTTAATTTTTTCCCAAATCCCGTTTTTTTCCATTTTAATTTTTATACTCCGTTTTAATGGTTAAATGAATAAATATGAATAAAAAACATGTCTAATTAATTGAAAACACGAAACTTACACAATTTAACAGCTATTTATTAAAAGTTTAACAAAAATTAAATTTTTCATTTTTTCTTCTTCTCAAATTCAGTTTTATTTTTACCAAATTCTGTGTTTTCCATTAATTTTCTGGATTCCATTTGAATGGTTTCATAAAATTTTAATAATCAAAATCATCTCAAATTAACTGCTTTTATTTTTTTTTAAATATTTTATTATTATTTAATTAATTAAAAACAAATTTTTTTTCAAAAATACTTTGTTGTGTATCTACATTTTTCTGGTAAATAAATTATTTTTGTATATGGTATGACAATATTTTTTCTTTACATTTATGTAATCTACGGCTAGCTGTGCATTAAATAATTTTAATGCATGACATGGAAGCAACAAACCACCCGATGCGCAGCGGAGATCTAGCATTCTGCCTGCTTTAAATCAGACACAGAGATGAAGTAGTGCTGTAAGATCACATATATTTGAATGCATGAATTATAACATTGTTTTGAAATAATTCACGCGAGAGAGATGAAAGTTGTCTGTGAATTGCACTCTGCAAACAGTGAAGCTGTGAGTTTAGTTACTTCAAAAACAGTGATTTTACCCTCTAGATGCCAAGAAATATATATATAAAATATAATGTAGCGATTCAGTGTCATATCGAAGCCTTGATACAATTTATGAGGCAGCGTTGACAACAAGTTTCTGTGCTCCTGGATGTTAGGAGCTGTCACGGCGCGGTCAGGAAAACACACCGTGTGAGCAAGGGTTTGGGTCCAAATGCAGGTTTATTAACGCAGGGGAAAAACAAAAGTACAAACAGAACCACAAACAGATCTAAGAATCTGAAAACCCTGCTCGAAACAGCAATGGACT
>NW_015640209.1:0-335 GCF_001515625.1 Sinocyclocheilus rhinocerous | reverse complement strand
GACCCCTGACAGGACCCCTCCTCTAAGGAACGGCTTCCAGACGTTCCCGAGCGCCCAACCAGGGGAACGACAGAGCGGGGGTGGAGTAGGGGGAGGGATGGGAGGCCCGGGTCCGTGTGATATAGGGGGACCTGGGGACTGGGGCAGAGCCGGCGGGATGGGGACCCAGGGCAGAACCAGCAGCCACCACAGCGGTGTGTGTGGAGCCTTGTGAGCGGGCACCGCCGCCTCGGGAACATCATGAGCAGGCACCGCCGCCTCGGGAACATCGTGAGCGGGCACCACCGCCTCCGGAACATCGTGAGCGGGCACCGCCGCCTCGGGAACATCGTGAG
>NW_015640208.1:662505-674126 GCF_001515625.1 Sinocyclocheilus rhinocerous | reverse complement strand
GAGAGAGAGAGAGAGAGAGAGAGAGAGAGAGTTGACTCGTATAGTATTAATAAACTGGCAAAGAGTCCTGCTTCATACTCTGTGGCTTTATTGACATCACATGCACATCACACGGCAGCTATATTCTTAGCACACCGACTACCCAAGAGAGAGGGGTGGGGCCAGATAGAGAGGGACCTTGAAAATACATATATTAGTGATGTCACACATATTGATGTACTACATCCCCTTTCCTAAACATAGTATCAAACACAAAACAAGATTAGAATCTAGATGTACTTACATCAGAATTCTTCTTCACAATGAACATTAGTTCACCCTTCTTTAATGCATAACTTTACTAGAACAACAAAGGTATATTGAACTTGAAACAGTAGCAATAACTGAAAAGTAGCTATTGTGTATTGTAAATGAATAAACTGTAAAGAAAGTGCATTGCACAATAACGAAACTGGTATTGTTTACCAGGATGAACAATGAAATGAAATGAGTGTGCAATTCAGCAGCATATCAAACACTTCAGTCCTCGTATTTTGGGTTAGGGCGAACAGTGTGTCCAGACCGTGTCACATAAGGACTGGCTCTTAATTGTGCATGTGTCTGAGAGGGTACCTGACCTGTGGCTGTTTGAACAAGTACTGTCGTAACTTCTTTTGACACAGTCTTTTCTTTGTCAGACGTGCATGAATCTCTTTGGAGGCCAGAAGAGAAGGTTCCAGCAAAGGGCTGTGGAGTGGCAGGGTGGTGCGGGTTTGTCTGGACATTAGTCTCTGAGCTGGAGATCCAAGCTTAGTATCTCGTGGAACATTTAGCAGATTCAGCAAGTTAAGACAGATGTCAGTGCCATATCGTTTGGATTTTTCCATGAGTTGTTTAGCGCTACGGACTGCACGCTCAGAAAGACCGTTAGTTTGAGGGTAGTTTGGACTACTAGTTTTATGAACAAAGTCCCAGGCCATAGCGAAATCTTTAAACTCATTCCTCACGAATTGTCTCCCATTGTCTGTGATGAGGGTTTGAGGTGACCCATGAACAGAAAAGTGTCTCTTTAGCTTTTGTATGACACATGCTGAGGTCAAATTGTGGAGCTGATCAATCTCGTACCAGCCTGAATAAGAGTCAACAAGCACCAAGTATTAGTGACTGTTCCATTCGAAGATGTCAGCTGCTACTGTTGATCATGGTTGGCTTGGAACTGCATGCAGCTTAAGGGGTTCTTTCTGCTGGTGGGGTTTGGTGCTGTTGCATGTGGCACAAGAAGTGATGTAAGCATCAATGTCTTTTGTCAAGGTAGGCCAAAAGAATATGACCCCTATGTACAATTTGTGTGTATTCCAGCCGAAGTGTTTCTGGGATGACCATTTTGTGGCCTTACCACTCAAGTCCATCATCTGTGATCAATTCATGTCTGTATGGGTAAAATGGCCGCATTGCTGGGGGAAGACTGTGCAGTTTGGTTGGCCATCCTTGTCTGATGGTGTTAGCAAGCATTTGTGGAGTGGCATCATTTACTGTGTGGCGTTTAAGTTCATCCATGCGTGATGGTGACATTCATTACCTCAAAAGTGTTTTGTTCCTTGGACTGTTCATGTACAGATGCTTGTGGGGCTCATGACAAGGTGTCTGCTATGTACATGTGCTTTCCTTTTTTGTAGACTAGGGTGATGTTGTATCGTTGGAGCTGAAGCAACATTCATTGGAGTCAAGCAAGAGTACTGTGTATTGAACGTTTGGTGATTGTAACCAAAGGCGGGTGATCAGTTTCAATGGTCACTGGTTTGCCATAGATGTAATCACTGAACTTGGTACAAGCAAAAACTACAGCGAGGAGCTCTTTTTCTATTTGTGCATAGCGCATTTCAGTTTCCGTGAGGACCAGTGAAGCATAAGGGATAGGCTTATTGCCCTGCAGGCACCCCGCTCCTAATCCATACTGTAAGGAGTCGCATGTTAAGGTGACAGGCTTGTCGATGTTGTAATATGACAGGACAGAAGGGCATGTAAGGCATTTTCTTAAGGCATTGAATGCATCCTGGTGCTGCTGCAGCCAACACCATACCGTGTTGGCTGGCGGAGTAGGGCAGACATGTCACTGAGGTTTGGAATATGTGACAGGTAGTCTACCCACCTCAGCATAAAAGTTCAGCTTATTTGGTGAAAATTCTGTCCGTAAATTCATCCTGACTGGATGTATTCAGCTGGTGGACTTCCTTGTTAAGTGTTAGAAGTCTCATGCGTAGGCAGTCAGGTAGACCCAGTATTGGCTGTGCAGAGCTTTTGATGACATAAAACAGCAGGTCGTAAGTCTGGCTGGCTTGACTGCATGGTAGTGTGACTGTACCAAGTGTGTGTAGCTCGTTGCCACCGTATGCTATTAGCTTTGTTGTGTTTGACACATTAAGCTCTTCCCCTTTTCGCAGGTGCTGAAAAGTGTCATTACCACAGTTGTTATAGTTCTTTATGGTCAGTGGTGCTTTGCTGTCTGATTTGTGTTTCAATTTGCAATGTCTATTCTTTCCTGTAAACGCCTGGTGTACAGCATTGACAGTAGCAGTTGTTGTTTGGAGTGCTGCTAGGTTTTAGTGTGCTGTTCAGTTTGTTCATAGATCTGGCATGCTGATATGGCTTTAGTTAAAGCGAGTTCTGAATCACGCAGCAGTGATTTTCTCAGAATGTCACTGTGTATTCCACAAACTAGTCGACCACGAATAAGCTCGTCTTGTAATGCACCAAATTTGCAGCTTTTTGCTTTTAGTTTTAAATCGCTAATATAAGATTCAAGTCTCACCGGGCTTCTGTGATCTCATGTTGAACTTGTGTTGTTCCATTGTGATGTCGACATGAGGAGCACAAATCTCACGGAAATGAAGCTGCAAGCGCAAGTTCTGTTAGAAAGACTCTAATGCCACATCATTCATTAATATTAATAGATCTGGCCAATCACTGCTTGACACCTGGAGTATATAAGCACTGAACTCTCTTTCATTTTGCAGTCGATGACGCTGACGTTCCCCTCCATCCTCCCCACCACCACCAGGTTGACCCTGTCCATCCATGGGGTAGGCTTCGCCCCTGCCTTCATCTTCAGGCAGGATCCGCCGAATTTGCATCCCCATGATTAGGAGTAAGGACGGAGCCTACGCAAAGAACTTTTCTATACAACTATACATGAATCATTGTAACTCACTACCATCTGTTAATACTTTACGGAATAAATACCATGCAAATGTTCATCTTCCCTCTGAGTCTTTCTGAATAGAACTTTCTCTTTAAGCAGGCAGGGTCTTCTCTGGACTCAGCCGGTGTAATAATAACACTCTCATTTTCACCGGGAATTCTCACCTCTTGTGCATAAACAAAGGACCGTTCACGTTCGATGGCTTCGGGACCCGCGACGTTGAGGAGAATGAAAGCTTGTGTTTGATGAGGTTTGTCCCCATGAGCTGCAGCAATGAAGATATCAAAGTCTTGTTCAAATATACGCCAGTTATCTGAATTTTTTTTATTGAAGACTAGAGGATCTGGTCTTTGGAATTCCCCTGCCTTAGCTGACGCGTGTGATGCAACTGTTTACATAGCTTAGCGGCTAGTTAGTTAGTCACGAGTCGAGAGATCTGCATGGAAACTTTTCCAGCCTAGACAAAACTCACTATCGCGTGCAGTTGTAGTTTACTTCTGACACCATGTTGACTTGTATAGTATTAATAAACTGGCAAAGAGTCCTGCTTCATACTCTGTGGCTTTACTGACCACACATGCACATCACACGGCAGCTATATTCTTAGCACACCAACTACCCAAGAGAGGGGGTGGGGCCAGAGAGAGCTTGTAATTACATACAATTAGTGATGTCACACATATTGATGTACTACAGAGAGAGAGAGAAAAAGATAGAGATAACCATACTTAAAAGTAAATTTTTGGTCAATTGTAGACCTTAGATACCAACATATACCAAATATCCTTAATAAATCCTCAAACTGGGACATCTACCTCTCTCTCATTTCTCTAACCGGAAACATACCCATTCATTACTACCTGTACTCTATCTGAATCCTTTGAGCGCCCCCTTGCACTCGCACATGGTCCTTCTTACACAGAGTACTTTAGTGTATGGATTCTGATACTGCCAGTGGAGAGGACCCCACAGTCCGACCCTGCACAGAGAGAGAGACATTTTCTAGCCCATTTTGAGGATTATGAGGTCCAGCTCCCTTCTAGCCTACATCCAGCACCCCATCATCACACAGGCGATGTAGACATTCTTCCAAATCCCTGTCATCAGGTACTGCTTCAAACACTACCTCTAGATCAAGGCACAGTGCAGCAAGTAGATCTCCCAGGCAAGGACTTTCAGACATCCAGAATGCCATGCTGGATGAGAGACTAAAGGCCCTTGAACTAGAGGAACTCCAACAGCAGCTTAAAGAGGGCGCCTTTGCTGATATAGAATGTCAGCAACTTGATGCTCAAGCCAGAGAGGCTCTCAATGCCAGAGAAGCCCTTACTAAAAAAATACAGACACAAAGTTGTATCAAGAAAGCACAAAATGCACTTGAGGTTGCTAAGATGGTTACCACTTTCCTCAAACAGGAGACTCGCGAGGAAAGCAGATCTGGATCAAAGGCCAGCATTGCCAGTGATGTCCATGGAACACAGCCTGAGGCTTGCCCTCCTCAACAGAAAGCTGCAACAATATGTGAATAACATATTTCTTGGGTAACCTCCGATAGTTTAGGGTGACTAATCCTAATAAACCATCGGATTATATCCTAACACTGAGCGATGCTTTGACGAAAAGCTCAATTCAGTTTGTTTACGGACAGTTTGGAGTTTAGGCGCTGGCTGCTGACTGCTGGTGCGTACGCTGCGCGTGACGAGGGACTGCTTGTTTGTTGACTAAACGGACCGGAGCTACAGTCTGGGACAGTCGTCTGCATCAAGAGAGCTGCATCGGGACTGCGATGTTTATTATTTTATTTTATATTCAGTAAAAGGCTTGGTCATTTGTTTAATTGTTTTTGCAGCTATTATTTCATTTCCATTTACGACTGTGGGTTTATTTAGGAACACCAGCAACCTGATAAATCATTTGCCCTTATTAGAATAATAGACATTTGAGTGAATATTAGAACTTAAAAGAACTCAGGTTAGCCTTCCCCCATAAACACACTAATGGGGGGTGCTACAGAAAATGGAGGCACCGCTGGGATAAGGGCTTCTGGTTAGCTGTTTCAAGTGTTGCGTGTGGCTATAGCAACAGTAAAATGGCCGACAGATCAGAGCTAGTAGTTGAGCTTAAAGGATGGTGTCATGGTAAGGGTCTAGATGAAGCTCACTCGCTTATGGTTATGGTGCCTGAGGATGTTGAAATCGCTCAGATTGAGGATACACTGCATACAGTGAAATGTCTTGGCCGCGTTCGTGTACGAGGAAGGACATTTAGTGTTAAACATAACAGGATAATGGCCTTGTGTGAGTGTAGAGAACAGTTAAAAGCTGAAAATGTCCCACAGGAGATATCGCCCATCAGTGGTGGGGAGGCTTGGCCTGTTGTTATAATTGGTGAAGCCCCTGCCTCTGCTGATGAGTTCAGTATGAAACTGTTGAGTTTGTTACAAGCAGAAGGAAAGACATTGAAAGACCTTCGTGACTTCTTTCCAAGTTCTGAACCGACTACCAGCACTACGGACGTTCTGCAGATAGTGGGTAATTTGTTGGAAAAGACTACAAAGCCGTCACTTGATATGGGTAGCTATCGTCGTCTTCGTCTCTTTTCTGGTATGTTGCCAACTCCATGTGGAAAAGAGCAATTTGATAACTGGCTAGAGCAAGCTCAGTTAATGGTTGAGGAAAGTGAATGTGCAGACAAAGAGAAAAGACGCAGACTAATGGAGAGTCTTAAAGGGCCAGCTCTCGATATAGTCAAGTCTGCAAGAGTCACTGATCCTGAAATAAGTGCTGCAAAGTGCTTAGAAGCCCTTGAAAATGCTTTTGGGACTGCAGAGTCTGGCGAAGACTTATATTTTGCATTTCGTATAATGCGACAGCAGCCAACTGAGACTACTTTCCTACTTTCCTCCAATTGTTGAAGGAAATAAGGTCTGAGGAGGAATATGAGGCTTCAAGAAAAAAGGTTAATCCCTCTGTACAATGCGTTCAAGCTAAACAGGAAGTGGATGTGAAACAAGCTGAGATTCAGAGTCTAAAGGCTGAAGTGAATGAGCTTAAGACTATGGTTGCATCTGTGGTAAGTAAACCCACACATGTAGCACAGGATTGTGTTGAAAATAAGCCTGTAACAATCACACATTGTCAGAACCCTCTGGATGCTGAACTGATAACCTTAAAGAAACAAGTGAAAAGGTTACAACAGAAAGTTAGTAACAGAGAGACCGAAGCTGATGTCACAGTTTCAAAGGTTGAAGTGTCATCCAAGAAACGACAACCTCAAAACCCCTCAGAGGAACAGTTTTGTTATCGGTGTGAGGAAAATGGGTATTTGGCCAGTAGGCGTCCAAACCCAGAAAACCTGAACAAGGTGATTACAAGACAGATTCACTCTTTGAAAATCGCAAACGCAAAGGTTGACTGCTCTGTGAAGAGGAGTCTGGTGAAAGCTGAGAATTCTGCTGTTATTCCAGAAGGGTTAGTGGGTCACCCTAGCTTGATTCCATTGAAGGTTAATGGACACCCCTGCAAAGCATTGCTTGATAGTGGTTCCCAGGTAACCATTATTTTTGAACAGTGGTATCAGGAAAACTTATCGGATGTTCTGATACAGCCGGTGTCAGGTCTAGCCTTATGGAGTTTGAATGAGTCGGATGTCAGTTATCCTTATCGGGGTTATGTGGTGATAGACCTGGAATACCCTGAGGAAGTGGTAGGCAGTAGCCAAACTGTGACTGTTCTTGCTTTGATTTGTCCAAGCATCAAGAGTGCAGACCAATCTCCAGTTATTTTGGGGACGAATGCTAGTCACGTCAGGCGCTTAGTGCAGCAATGTCAGGAGAGAGGTGTTAATCTTGCACAGACATTGGTCATTAAAGTTGGGAATCTCAAGGATGATGCCACCTCAGCCGATTGTGAACCTTCTGAGGTGAATGAAAAACAGGATGTCGGGTGTGCAGTTTGGAAAGGATCTGATTCAATGATTATAGATCCTAAGAGAGAAGCACAAGTGGTGTGCAAACTTGAGCTGAACCAAAAGGTTGATAAAGAAATACTGGTGGTGGATTCGTCCATTGAGTCTCCATTACCTGGCGGGGTATTTCTTCAGCCTATGGTCATGCCAGGGCAAGTGGTGGACTGTGATAGTTTCCGGGTTCTGATTAAGAATGCATCCACTACACAAGCATCCATTCAGACGGGAACAGTGGTTGGACACGTGTATCTGGCAGACTCTGTTTGTACTTTATCCCCTTCAGACAAAGCTGTATTTGAGCCGAATTTGATTGATTTTGGAGATTCCCCTGTACCTGAAGAGTGGAAAGTTAGGATTAGGCAGAAGTTAGCTGACCGAGCTCAAGTGTTTTCCACACATGAGTGGGATGTTGGGTTAGCTAAAGGTGATGAACACCATATCCGTCTGTCTGATCCTCGTCCTTTTAGGGAACGATCTCGTAGACTTGCTCCTGCAGATATCGAGGACGTCAGAAAACACCTCGAAGAAATGCTACGGGCAGGGATTATTAAGGAGTCGAGAAGTCCCTATGCATCTCCTATTGTAATTGTGAGAAAGAAAAATGGATCTATTAGGATGTGCATAGACTATAGGCTGTTGAATAGTCGTACTGTGCCCGATCAGTACACTACTCCTTGCATAGAGGATGCCTTAAATGCCCTGTCAGGTAGCAGGTGGTTTTCGGTGCTCGATCTCAGGAGCGGCTATTATCAAATAGCCATGGCAGATGAAGACAAAGAAAAGACTGCCTTCATCTGTCCAATTGGGTTCTTCCAGTTCGAAAGGATGCCACAGGGGGTAACTGGAGCCCCGGCAACTTTTCAACGGGTAATGGAGAGAGCCGTCGGCGATATGAATTTGTTGCAAGTATTAGTTTACCTAGACGACTTAATTGTCTTTGGCCGATCGCTTGAGGAGTTCTTTTCGCTGTCAATTCAAATCTGCAAAAAGTTCCGCCGCCGGAACTGTCGACCCCAGGGGGTTAAGAGCGATTGCTCAGAGTGCTTGATCGTCTTGGAGAGGTAGGGTTGAAGCTCTCGCCAGATAAGTGTCAGATATGTCAGACGCAGGTGAAATACTTGGGACATATCGTGTCGGCCGAAGGTGTTTCTCCGGACCCGTCCAAGATTGAGGCGGTTACGAAATGGCCCATGCCTACTAATTTGAAAGCGTTGCTGTCATTCCTAGGCTTTTGTGGCTATTACCGTTGGTTTATCGCTAACTATTCTGCGATAGTGAGGCCTTTGATCGACCTCACTAAAGGATATGCACCGACACACAAGAGTAGGAAGTGTGCCAAGACTGAGCCTAAATTGTATCGCAAAGATTCTGAGCCCTTTGGCAAGAGATGGGATCAGTCTTGTACAGATGCTTTTCGTCAAATCATTGATTGCCTTACACGACCCCCAGTAATGGCGTTTGCCGACCCGCAAAAGCCATACACCTTACATGTTGATGCAAGTCAGAAGGGACTTGGTGCAGTCTTATATCAGGAGTATCCTGAAGGTATGAGACCAGTTGCGTTTGCCAGCAGAAAACTCAAGCCATCAGAGAAAAATTACCTAATCCACCAATTAGAGTTTTTGTCTCTAAAATGGGCGGTTGTTGATAAGTTTCATGAGTACCTTTATGGGGCAAAGTTCGTACGGACAACAACCCCCTCACCTATGTCTTATCGACAGCCAAGCTCAGTGCTGCTGGTCACCGATGGCTTGCTGCGTTGTCTGCTTACAATTTTGATATACAGTATCGTCCTGGCAGATGCAACGTAGATGCAGACCTTCTGTCTAGATGTATGCCCGACGAAGAACACAAATCTGAATGGGTTACTATACCTGAGTCAGGTGTGAAATCTGCATGTCAGAGAGTTGATGTAGTTTCAGGTTTTAGTTCCTCTCGGTATGTAGATTTGTAAGGAGCATCCCCAGATTGCATCCCCGATCTCTATGCATTCCCAACTCGTCTGGAGTTGACGGCCCTTGAACGATTGACGAAACACGACATTAAAAAAGCACAAGCTGATGATGAAATAGTAGGACTAACTATTGAAGCAGTGAAACAAGGGAAGTGGCCTGGAGGCCTTGAATCTAATGAAAAGTTGTCTATCATGAAACGTGAGATGAGTAAGCTGACATTAAAAGATGGTATACTCTACCGTATGAAACAGAGATCGTCCGGTGAGAATGACTTTCAGTTGGTTTTTCCGAGTGAATTTCATAGCATGGTGCTTAAAGCAGTGCACGATGATTTCGGACACCTAGGGGTAGACAGAACTCTGGACATGATCAGGAACAGAGTCTTTTGGCCTAAAATGTCAGAGGAGGTCGAAAGATATATAAAGAACTGCGGAAAGTGCATCATCCATAAGTCTCTGCCGAAGAAAGCTGCTCCATTACACCAGATCATTAGCGATGGCACAATGGATCTGGTGTGCATGGACTTTCTCTCGTTGGAGCCTGACTCAAAGGGATTCAGCAATGTTTTAATTGTCACAGACCATTTCACAAGATACTCTCAGGTTATCCCTACCAAAAGCCAGAAAGCTCATGAGGTCGCGAGAATTCTTGTTGACAAATACTTTGTTCATTATGGGTTACCTGCCAGGGTCCATTCTGATCAGGGTAGGGACTTTGAAAGTCGTTTGATTCATGAGTTGCTGAATTTGATGGGAATTAGTAAGTCTAGAACTACACCCTATCACCCCCAAGGTGACCCGCAACCCGAAAGGTTTAATAGAACCTTACTGACCATGCTCGGGACACTCAGTCGAGAGAAAAACCGTCGCTGGAGTGAGCATGTTGTTCATTTAGTGCATGCCTACAATAGCACTAAGTGTGATGCCACGGGGTATTCGCCCTATTATTTAATGTTTGGCAGGGAGGCAAAACTTCCAGTTGACATGTGTTTTGGGGTCCTGTCTGATGCCGAGGAGGTTAACCACTCTCGCTACGTGGAAAATTTGAGAGAAAATTTGAGAGATGCGTATCGGCTTGCAGCGGAAGTGGCAAACAAGAGACATCAAAGAAACAAGAAATTGTATGACCGACGTCTTCAGACACTTGAGGTGGGTGATAGGGTGCTGCTAAGGAATTTAGGACTAAGGGGAAAACACAAGCTGGAAAGCAAGTGGGCTCCTGATCCCTATATTGTGGTGGAGAGGTTGTCTCATGTGCCAGTGTACAGAATCAAACGTGAGGATGGGAATCCACCGAGATCATCTCCTGTCTATTGGAGATCTGGTCAGGGTCCCTACAACTGATGTTGAACCTGACTTTCCTGTGAGACGTGTGACTAGGTCTACTGTTCGACAAAAGAGGGAGTCTCTAGAAAGTGAGAACAGGGGTCCAGAGTTGACAGATTTATCTGATTCTTCTTCTGAGTCTGATTATTTCATTCCAGAAAGAAATTAAGCTCATCGTAGAGAAGTGATTCGCAGAGGGATCGATCAAATTAGATTTGTGATGAACAGAGATAAGGTGGTCACACCAAGTGAACGAGATTCCATTTCTTGGATAACCTCCGATAGTTTAGGGTGGCTAATCCTAATAAACCATCGGATTATATCCCAACACTGAGCGGTGCTTTGACGAAAAGCTCAATTCAGTTTGTTTACGGACAGTTTGGAGTTTAGGCGCTGGCCGCTGACTGCTGGTGCGTGCACTGCGCGTGACGAGGGACTGCCTGTTTGTTGACTAAACGGACCGGAGCTACAGTCTGGGACATTCGTCTGCATCAAGAGAGCTGCATCGGGACTGCGAGCGTGCGATCAGTGGGGACGCTGCTGTTGCGCAACACGTTTGGTGAACTCATTCATTTTGTTTTCTTTTGCTCCACGGAGTGAAGTAGCCACGAGTTTTCGGCTAGGACAAACTCAAGCGTCGACTCAGGCCTGCAACGTGAACTGTGGTATTTCAATATTTGATTATTTGATTTCTGCCGGCTGTTAGTTTAAATAGGAATTACACTGCCAATCTTCTTTTGATTGTTTACCAATTCATATTCTGTGTTTATTATTTTATTTTATATTCAGTAAAAGGCTTGGTCATTTGTTTAATTGTTGTTGCAGTTATTATTTCATTTCCATTTACGAATGTGGGTTTATTTAGGAACACCAGCAACCTGATAAATCATTTGCCCTTATTAGAATAATAGACATTTGAGTGAATATTAGAACTTAAAAGAACTCAGGTTAGCCTTCCCCCATAAGCTCACTAATGGGGGCGCTACATAACGATTATTACAATGATTAATCAAATAATTATTGATTATTTCACTGATTAATCAGTAGACTTTGATTATTCAGCTTTTGCAATTATTTAAAATATTGAACTATATATATATATATATATATATATATATATACAGTCATGGTCAGAATTATTGGCACCCTTGGTAAATATGATCAAAGAAGGCTGTGAAAATAAATCTGCATTGTTAA
>NW_015640208.1:642800-662426 GCF_001515625.1 Sinocyclocheilus rhinocerous | reverse complement strand
TCTTTACAAATCCTCGTTTTGTACTACTAATTCGTGACCGGTGTTTTGTTTTGCTCTCTCCACTGCGCTTCCACGTTCGTCACTTCCGCGTTTGCCTACGTCATCCGCTGGACGCCACTCTCTCTTGAATGTGCGTACGACAGTTAGCGGAAGCTAGATATTAAGATTGTTGCTTTACATTTAAATGGCTGATTAGCATTCGCTTGAGCATTGCGGCGCGCTTTCAGAGTTCCTCTGAAATTCAACAGCCAGATAAGTGAACGGTCTTTTCTTCTCATTTCAGTGCATTATTGTGTTCATCAGCTTTACATTTCTAAACTTGCAAACATATTAGTCGTAAAACTACGCGCAGGTATTCGAGAGAGGAGTAATTACTAAGCATATCGTATAACGGTAGCAGCAGCAGCAAGCGGTTTATCTAGTTAAGTATGTGAGAATACAACGTCAAAGCGTCACGGATTTTAGAACAGTAAAGTGAATTGGGGAGTACCTATTGCTCGTAACCTCCAATGCTTTCAATATTTTCTGTGGGCATTCATATATACATTGGGCCTCATTCATGAAACATTCGTAAATATAGGAGTAAATTCTGAGTAATTTGCGCGTAAAACGGACCTTCCCGAAAACTCTCCTCCGGATTCACAAACGCTTCATAAACTTCCGATTTTATAGTTAAATATGCGTATGTTAATGAATTCCAATGATTCGTAAATAGGGCGCTCATGCATGCTCATACACAATTACCATAATCCCCGCCTATAATTACAGCTACGCAAATTGCGTGTCCAGGAACGCAGTGGAATATTCTGATCTACTTTCTCAGGTTTGGCTATAGTATATTGCATAAATGCAAAAACGACTAATAGGCCATATGCCTAACAATAAATATTCAATAACGTGTGTCCACCAAAGCGTTTTTAGCCAGCTGAAAAATGTCAGGCGCTCTTCTGAAAACGACCAGCTGGTGGTGCTGGAGGACGCTTTGGTGGCACAGCGTTTTTCCAGCTGAGACGCTTTAATTGCTATAATTTGGAATATCCATGGCAGTAACGCATTACTAGTATCTCATTTTGAAGAATATTACTGAATATAAAAATGCAATGTTAACTTCTCTACTGTTGTTCAGTTGTTGTACAAGTAGGATGATTGGTCGGTGTAGCCTCGTATTTGTCCCGCCCCTCCTCCATTGATTGGATGGCTGGGTAAAAAGTGACAGTGACAAGCGCTGCGTTTCACCCAAAGCTAAACAGTTTATCAAATCCCAGCTACAAAAAACAAAACAAAAACAAAAACAGAGCAAACGAACTTGTAAAATATTATGATGGCAGTGCATCAAAATTCAGTGTCATCAGTTTGCCAAAAAGAACACAGCACGTTTTACGCACCATTTACACATGGTAGGGAGCAGGTGTAAATTTCTTTCGTACCAACTAACATTTTGAAAATACGACTGCTCTCATTAGAGTTACAAATGACCTGCTCTTATCATATGATCATGGTTGTATCTCTCTATTAGGGCTACTGGATCTTAGCAATGCGTTCGACACTATTGACCACGACATTCTTTTGAAAAGACTAGAAAACTTTGTTGGCATTAATGGAAGTGCATTAGCATGGTTCAAGTCGTACTTATCTGACCGCCATCAATTTGTAGCAGTGAATGAAGAGGTATCATATCGATCACAAGTACTTGGATCAAATCTCTGCAGGAAAGTGGCCTGGAAGGGCCAAGTTTGCCCATCACTGCCCTAGGAGAACTGTTGTGCGTCTGATCAACACAGCGGTTTTTCATTAATTAATCCACGTTTTTAAATATAATATTTGAGATTAATTTGATTAATTGGTACATTAAGTAATTAATTAGATTTTTTTTTTTTAATAATCACTTGACAGCCCATTATGTTTTATATTTAAAACATAATGGCTCAGACACACACAGTTTTTTAGGTCGTTACAGCTATAGTCCACTAGCGTTAAGCCATTCGGCAAAGCAGGCCCAGGCTCACATAGATAGCAAACACGCGGTCTCATGGCTCTCTGGAGCAGCAGCAGTAAATGTCTTGGCAATAGATCTGCTTTTTTAGGGGATTTTATAATTTCATCTCCCTTGCCTTATGGGAATGCTTTCAAGCACATTATTGTATATCAGCAGTACATTTTCATACTGTCAGCAGCATACACATTTTAGCTGTTGTTTATCTTCTCACAAATACATTAACGTTGTCATATCCATTACCATGCTAAAATCTTCCGAGAGTTCTCATGATAGAAATAAAGGTAATCACTTCAGCTTTTGAAAATCATAATGTAATTACAATTATACAATTAATTTATACAAATAAATATATTTGGCACACAAACTGAGATGACAGACAGAGAAACTCTCTCATTCACCATTTAATTAGCTATATGAAGAGGTAACTGAATGACATCGTTCTGCCTAACATCTCCTTTTGTAAGTAATATGGATAAGAAACAAAATAAAGGTAAGTGATAAGAATCTTTATTTTTGGGTAAACTATTTTATTCACAACACAATCTCTCTTAAAATACCTAATAGTAGTGATGTGACACTTGAACCGAGGCATCGGAGCTTGTGTCGAGAATAAAGGGGTGTACCAGATGAAGCCTCGATTCGAAGCTTGTGTTGTTAACATAGAAATCACGTGACCAGTGACAAACGAAGCTTCACTTTCTGTCCAGTCACGTGCGCGATTCACTTTGCGTTTCGGAATGTTCGAATCCCCAGATCTTACTTTACGAGTAAGTTTTAATTCGGACTTATTCAGTTACATTTTAGATACCCAGTCATACAAGTAATATGAATACAAATTATTTCAGAAAAATTAAATATTTGTCATATGCAATTCATATGTGTACATTATTCTTCTATTACATCATATTGATATTAGTACTGGTATTAAATTGCACAGTTTAATGGGTAAATTAATTATGTAATTACAATTATACAATTAATTTATACAAATAAATATATTTGGCACACAAACTGAGATGACAGACAGAGAAACTCTCTCATTCACCATTTAATTAGCTATATGAAGAGGTAACTGAATGACATCGTTCTGCCTAACATCTCCTTTTGTAAGTAATATGGATAAGAAACAAAATAAAGGTAAGTGATAAGAATCTTTATTTTTGGGTAAACTATTTTATTCACAACACAATCTCTCTTAAAATACCTAATAGTAGTGATGTGACACTTGAACCGAGGCATCGGAGCTTGTGTCGAGAATAAAGGGGTGTACCAGATGAAGCCTCGATTCGAAGCTTGTGTTGTTAACATAGAAATCACGTGACCAGTGACAAACGAAGCTTCACTTTCTGTCCAGTCACGTGCGCGATTCACTTTGCGTTTCGGAATGTTCGAATCCCCAGATCTTACTTTACGAGTAAGTTTTAATTCGGACTTATTCAGTTACATTTTAGATACCCAGTCATACAAGTAATATGAATACAAATTATTTCAGAAAAATTAAATATTTGTCATATGCAATTCATATGTGTACATTATTCTTCTATTACATCATATTGATATTAGTACTGGTATTAAATTGCACAGTTTAATGGGTAAATTAATTTATCAGAGACAGAAATTCAACAAACACAAACACAAACACTGTTAGGCTTTTATTTGTGCACATAACTTTAATCGATCTATGGAATATGTGGTAGATGCCTTGTCCTATGGAGCGTCTTTCACAGGCTTTTGGCTGCTGTATTTTTTTATTAACCACCAGATGACGCTGTTTTCATGATTCTGGTTTTTCATGTTTAATACTGTAAAGCTGCTTGATTTAAGGCTATCGATTGCATAAAGTACTAAATAAACGTGATGTGACTGGACTTTACTGGACTACTGAACCGCAGAGCTCGTGCAAACATCCACATCGCTGTAATTAGATGCTTTCTTAACAGCTGCTTTCTCACCGCTGTCCGTTTTTGTTGTGTTTATTTCATTATTGAGAGGAAAGCACGCAGCATATATTTACATATTCATCCAAACGCCGCTCAGCAGCTTCAGGTTCGGCTGGGTTTTGCGAACGAATCGTTCCACCAAATCGGACTGAATAGTACAAAATATTTCGCATCTCGAGTCAGCACGACTGATCCACAATTTTCTAAAGTTTCTCACTTTCAGACATGCCTTACAGTCCCTACGACTCGAAATAAACCAATATCCATGAGTATATGTTACTCCTGTAACTCCAACAGCACAGAAAAATGCTGTACAGACTGAGCGAACCCATGAGCACGAGCAGCTGATATACTGAGCATGCGTGTACTACCGAACAAACGGTACTGCTACAGCGGTTCACGAGTCACCAGTTCTCGAATCACCAGTACACTGAACCGAGAACCATTTCTTTCGGACACGTTCAACATACTGAGAACTGATGAGCTGATGTTACTGAGCATGCGTGAAGCTGATATTAATATACTATGAGCGCGAGTGAACCGAGGACTTGAATGAGTGGGCGAATTTGACAAATTAATTGTTTTTAATAACAGATAAAATTTGGAAATGTGCAAATGGAACTAGTTATATTAAACAACATTTTAACATGATGAACATGCAACAAATGTTCAGTAAAATCTTGTAAATGAATTTTACTATTTATTGTGTATGCACGTTATATTTTAAGCTTTATGAGCTGGATTTCTGTATGGTTACGGTTCTGTAATGGTTTCCGTAAAAAGTTGATGAAGACTTCACTTTCTTTATTTTTATATCTGACATCCGCGTTTACACATCAGTGGCAGTATTGGGTGCTTTTGCATAACGTAAATGTAAGAAACTTATCCAAGATGATGACGACGATGGTTATTAATTTTTATTTTAAGTTATGATTACAAATTACTTTATTTGAATGTGTCTGAATGTATTTTCATTTGCCGGGATGATAGAATTTATGTGAACCGGTTCATTGAAACGAACTGTCCGAAAGAACCGGTTCTGGTATCGGACTCGTTCTGAAAAAAGTGGTATCGTTGCATCCCTAATTGTATCGGCATTTCGTCCAGACAGAGCTGGCGTTTTGGGAGCCTGAAACCGCTATTTTTTTTAAACCGGGTCCCAGGTTGGATAAATCTGAAAACGACACCCTTGCGTTTTCGTGTGTACAGCCAATCTGTGTATTTTATGAAATGATGATGTCATCACCCCACGTCTCGACCCTAGTCAGGCACCGCTACGTCACGTAACAGCAACAACAACAACAATGGCGGACTACATGCTTGTGTTCGTGCTGCAGGAGATACTGAGCCTATTAGCTTTACTAAAGCAAAATCAAAAATTACTAAAGCAAAAATGTTTATATACAGCTCGCAAGGTTTATGCGCATGCTCCAAGTCTTCTTCTCCGTTTTTAGTGTATCTCTGTGACAGAATTACAGTGCCACATACTGGTCTGGCATGTCTACTACATCGCTTTGAGTCGGTTTCAGTAGTTTCATGTGTACGCAGATATTTCTTCAAGATGCCATGTTTATGGAACTTTTTTTTTAGAATGAGGAAAAAAAAAGATCGGACAGGGAAAGCGCTGGCTTCATGTGGATGTGGCCTTAGTGTCTGGTCTAATTTATCCGTATGGAGAAACTTACTTGGATACTCACCTGGTTCATGTCCTGTATCAGTTCCAGATCTGCAAACCAGCATCCACCTGCAAAAAACAAGAAAACTGTTACCAGCAAGTTAAGTCCATTAAATTCAACTCTGCTTCTGATACTCACCCGTATGCATCTCTGCTGTTCTACAAACCTTGTGAATAAACGTCTTGAGATTGAACTCCTACCCGAACTCCCTTCATATGTGGACTTACCTGTGCGATCTCTTCCCTCGTCTTCATCCTCTGTTCCGTGCATGTCTACTCCTGGAAACCTGTAAAAGAGTTTCACCATGTGTTACTGCCAAGCTAAGTCCACAGAGATCGCTACAGTGACACTACTTACCTCGCGTAGCCAGACCTTCAGACTGACGGCAGAAGGTCTGGAAACCTTGGCCGCTTTGAATGGCAAGGACCGCCCAAGATGTCATATGACTGACAGATAAAGAAACCAATCACGTTTCGGTTTGTGCCGCGTCATGTTTAGGTGTGTGGAAATGTCCTCACAATAACAGTGTGTAAAACTCTTGGACGTATTTTAAAGATTCTATGCCGCGAACTTTAAATATTTCACATACTTTTGAAAATCCAGCGTTTAGCTGATCCTGATAAGCGCTCATTGTTACAGTTGTAAACACGACGGCTTTCTTGTAACATGAGGGGGTTTGGCGTCACGGCATATTTGTTTCCAGGCGGAACGTTAAAGAACGCGACATGCACGTCTCCCGGAAATCCTGTATAATTCAACCGATCCGATGACGACTTCGAAACTACCGAAGTGTTTCCAATTTTGTGTGCCATATGCATCAGACATTCATCCAACGGTCCGTGGGCGTGACGTCTGAGGCTGAGACTACTACTTACTGTACCAATTTGCCTGCTTTACTTTCTACTGTTGTTGAATATCCTCAATAAATACCCTTAAGCTTACCTGTCTGTTCTCAGTCCTTCTGTGTGACACATACAGGTTGTGTAATAAATGCTCTAAAATTTTTAGTAAACAAATTCAGCCACAGGTTTGTTACACAAACCATCATTTCCAGTTCCTTATTTCAAAATAATAGAGCATAGGTGCTGCACAGTCCTGATATAATTTATTAGAAGTGGTAGTTTAATGTGACACTTGTGGGTGACAAATCTAGATTAATGTCAGATATGTAAAAACATTTAAATATATGGGTTATCTTAAACACACACACATTAAAAAATTTAAAGCTTATGCAAACAGTGATAGTGTTGCTGTTTTCCTTGTCCATTTGAAGTCCTATTTCAGCATTGGTTTTCAGCCTCCAGGGAGGGCATTAAGTTTGATTTGTAAATTCAAAAATGTGTTATGTATGAGGAGATGTTTGTGGTGTAATGCTCTGTTTAAAAAATGATTGACATGCTTTGTGAATTAGATATGGAAATGGACATTTGTGTCAGTGAATATGGTGGTTTAAGCAAATTAAAATGTGTTTTAAGAAAATTAAGTCTAGAGTATGAGCCTGACTGATCTCAAACGAGCCACTACACATCTCTGTTTCAGGACCAACAGCTCATCTTAAACCATGCTTCTCAGTAGCATTTACATTTTGCTTGTGGGCTTTACCAATTGTTTCTTTTTCAAAAGTTCTTGCTCAGCATCAGACTTCAGCTTGGAGGGAGATTACTTATTGGGTGGCCTTTTCCCTTTACATGAAATTGAAAAGGAAACAACTCTGTTTTCTGCAGAGACCACCAAATGTTTCAGGTAAGCAAGGATCTTTTACCAGTCTCGGGTTATGAATGCACAGTATTTTAAATTAAAGCAGCATTTCCTCAAAGTCCTCATTGCTAAACGGAATATTCAATTACATGCTATTAACTTCCTCACTTCTGTTTTCAAGGCACATTTCTTCAAAATCTGGCTATCACATGTTGCAAGTAATGAGGTTTGCTGTTGAGGAGATTAATAACTCCACCACTCTTCTGCCCAATGTTTCTCTGGGCTATGAAATTTTTGACTATTGTTCTAATACAAAGAATTTCAATTCAGCCTTACGTTTCATCACAAAGAATGGCTCAATAAAACCTAAAGAAAAACTCAACAACTATCAGCCTAAAGTGATTGCTTTAACAGGACCATATGGAAGCACAAGAACTATGACTATTGCACCACTGTTCACAATGGACCTTATACCAATGGTAAATTATTTTTCTTTTTATACAGTATACATAATAAAATACTTACACACTTGCTTCCTACCACGTAGGACTATGTGTCTACCACGTGTATGTTACTACATATATGACTGTTTTTTCTCTCTCAAAGGTGCATTATGGAGCTTCTGCCTATGCGTTAAGCAATAAACTTCAGTATCCTTCCTTTGTAAGAACAATCCCTAGCAACAAAGACCTGATAGAGATGATTATTCACATCATGCGGTGGTTTGGATGGAACTGGGTTGCCTTTATTGGTAGCCAAGATGATTACAGTTCAGATGGACTAAAGCTGTTTAATAAGTATATAAACAATACTGGCATTTGTTTGGCCTATCAAGAGGGTCTAAGTCTAAACGCAAACTACAGTCTAACGCTTAAAAAGATTGATAAGCTCAACATCAATGTCATTGTAGTTTTTGCTTTGACACAATATGCAAGCAAATTTATCAAAGCAGCCATAGCGAACAACATCCGAGACAAAGTATGGATTGCAAGTCAAACATGGGCTTTGGATCAACAGCTTCCAAGACAGCCAGGAATTGAGAAAATTGGCACAGTCATTGGCATTACAGAGAGACTGTTGTCATTGCCCGGATTTAATGAATTTGTCTATAAAGCCAGAGGAACATCTAATGCTGGCCATAATGATGCTGAGGATGAAGTCAAGAGTAAGACATGTAATCAAGTTTGTCATTACTGCTCATTGCTGACTGCAGAGGAGATTATAAACGAGAATCCAACATTTTCCTTTGGCGTCTATTCTGCCATATATACGATAGCTCATGCATTACATAAAGTTCTGCAGTGTGACATCAATGAATGCCAGAAAAATACAATGACCAAGCCATATATGGTAAGCAAAGTTGAATCATTATTTCAAATACATTATTGATGTTTTAATTAATAAAAAAATCTATATTAGTTAGTTTTTTATGAAACTACATGTTGTACATTATATTGTTTTATTGCTTACATTATTTATTTATTTATATTGTATAATCTAATAAATGAGTAAAACAAAATACATATTTTTTAATGTTATATTAATGTTTTATTATATAATATTAATAATAATATTTGTCTTTTTTATTTGAACTCAATTTACAGCTTCTTGGAGAGATAAAGAAATTGAATTTTCCACTCAATGGCCGTCAGGTGAAATATGATGATAATTATGATCCAGCCATCAGTTATAAAGTTGTGCTCTGGCGCACTGATGTGAATCCTCCACAGTTTGAGACGGTGGGCACATATGAGAAACAAGCAGAAATTACGTTTACCATCAACAACTCTCTCCTGCCATGGCATAACAAAGTTTCTGTACGTTTATTTATTTATTTATTTATTTTGAGCCTTATTCTAAACATTTAGCTTTACAATTTTGTCAATCAGTTTTAAATGTTTCTCCAAATAACAGACTTCTATTTTAGCAAAAGGAATTTATCGTCATGATGAGTGAGTAAGGTTTGCTGTTGAGGAGATTAATAACTCCACCACACTTCTACCCAGTGTTTCTTTGGGCTATGAAATATTTGACCATTTTTCAAATACAAAGAATTTCCATTCAGTCTTAATTTACTAACCCATGCAGCAGATATTTGTTTCCATTTCAATAAAGACTATATGGCCTTATTTTAGTTGTCTGTTGACAGTTCTAAAAACAAGATCTAAGATTTTTGTGTGTTTGAGGTAATTGTAATTTGTGTTTTGCAAATGATAGTCAGTTTATGAAAATTACATTGTGTTCAGTTCCCTTTTTAAGTGGAACTTCAACGCTGCGTCGTGGAGTTGACGCTATAGGGAATGCCATCACTGTGACTGGTGTCTGAAGCACATGTAAACACGCCAGTAATCACAGGGTGAGGAGTCTGACAGGAGTGTTTTCCCTTTTGAGCATTCCCTGCCAGCTCTGTTGCTTTCATGTTGGTTGGGGAAGTCACTTTTCCAACCTGACTGATTAATTGTGACATGTCCAATTGTGAGGAATTAGATAAAGAGAGAGTTGAGGCACCTCCTCTGTCTCCCCATATATATGTTTGTGTGCTTTTTTATACCTCCCACCTTGCCAATGGAGTAAGTGGATCCTTGTTTGTCTCCCTGCCTGAATAGTGGTAGGGACATATCTCCCCTTGGATGGCCCTAAGGGTTGATGCAAGGTGAACAAATTTGGTGGTCAGTTTAATTCTCTCTACTTTGTTTATCTCCCTCCCCAACTATTGTTGGGTCTTAAAGTATGAATTTCACTCTCGTTTGGTTGGGTGTTCTACTATGGCCCTGGTTTGACAATGCTAATCAGTAGAGGAAGTTCGCCTAGAGGCGTCCCTCCTTGTTATCTGTCACATACTATGGTCTAGTGCTTAAACGAAAAAGACAAAGCACTAGCTAAATCGGGTCTTAGGTAGAGTGCCTTTACTCAAGGCAGGGTTTAAGCTGCTCTCCCCCAGGTGCATTGGGGTCCCACTTGGAGGAGTGGCAACATTGAAGGATGTAGTGTGAAGCACTAATTACTAATGTTTTTAGCACCTTGCATGCTCCCTTTGGTAGGCTGCTTAAGTAACCCTTAGGGTAGAGCAGGGTGAGACTCTCTCTCTCTTTCATTTACGTCCCTCCCCAGCTGATGTTGGGATTTGAAGAAGGGATACATGCTCCCCTTTGTTAAGGTGCTTCTATAGGTCTCTCCAGACAATCAGTATTACAAAGTGGCGAGTTGGATCGCAGATGGTGTCCCTATTTGTCATTATAGAATTGTATAGTTTAACCATTAACTATAGTGAGTACTGGAGAAGTGCCTTTACTTAAGTCAGGGTACACAAATCCCTTGTGTGTTTACACACACATGGCGAATAAACCACATTCTGATTCTGATGAGGTTTCTTACCTAATTAATCTAGGTTGTTGAAATGGATTAGAAGCTCACCTGTAGGGTGATTGTATTGAAAATGCTCCCATCAGTAGCTTGCTCCCTAATAGCCTTGTTGAGATGCTTTGTCTCATTGCCATGCCCAGGGCTTATCTGCATGTCTCCTTCAGAGTTAATGATGTGTGTTGCAGGTGCCCTTTTAAACTCATAGGTGCTACGCTTGTGTCGTCATGGACTACTCTACCAATGATTATTGGCATGTGATTCAGACACCGGTCACACTGATGGAGTTCCCCATAGTATCAACTCCATAATGCAGCACCTCGTTCCCCTTCTCAGGGAACCATGGTTACATACGTAACCTGAGACATTTTCAGGCTGTGTTGTTTGAGAGCACTGATCGTAGTTTATAGAAATGTGTAAAACTGCTAAAGAAAAAATAACTTTAAATAACACATTTTCCTATTTGTTAAAGGTTCCTTTCTCAAACTGCTCTGTTGAGTGTAAGGTGGGACATTCAAGACAAACTGAAGGTTTTCATAGTTGCTGTTTTACGTGTAGAAAATGCCCGCCTAACAGCTATGCGGATTTTTCTCGTAAGTACCTCAGGTGGCAGTCAATGACAATTTGATATTTAAAAGGAGAGTCTACCTAAAAACAAAATTTCTGTCATCATTTACTCCTCCGCATGTCATTCCAAACTTTCCTGCAGAGCACAAAAAAAAGAAATTTTGAAGAATGTTGTTAACCAAATAGTTTCCATTCCTATCAACTTGCATTGTATTTTTTGCACATACAGTGAAAGTCAATGGAAAGTGTTTGGTTGTCAGCTTTTTTCAGAATATCTTATTTTACGTTTCTCCAAAGAAAGTCAAATAGGTTTGGAATGACATGAGTGTGGGTTCATTTTTGGAATGGAATATCCCTCTTCAGTCCATTCCATCACCATAATACTGTACTGGAGTTATGGTGCTATTTGAAGTGTGATTTGAAGACAAAATATTTTCCCACATCCAGTTACTATTGCTTTTGCCAAAATACTATACTAAACATTTATGTTATTTCATTTTTTTTTTTTCAGGGGACCCTTATACTTGTTTTCCTTGTGCAGAGGGTGAATGGTCTGATGAGGGCAGCACAACATGTAAGACACGTTCTGTTGTCTATCCTCAGTTCACAGAAGTCCCCTCCATCATTGTCATGGTTTCTGCTGCATGCCTAATTATTCTCCTTATTGCCATATTTTGCCTTTTTGCCTACAATTACGACACACCAGTGGTGAAGTCTGCTGGTGGCGGCATGTGTTTCCTCATGTTGACCAGTTTGATTATGTCTAGCATAAGTGTGTTCTTTTTCTTTGGAAAACCAACATTTGGATTTTGCCTCCTGAGAAATGTCATATTTGCATATTTCTTCACTGTCTGTATTTCCTGTTTGACTGTCCGTTCCTTTCAAATTATTTCTGTTTTTAAAATGGCTGCTCAGTTCCCTAAGTTGCACAGCCTTTGGGTAAAACACAATGGCCAGAGGCTCTTCATTGCATTTGTTTCTTTCATTAATTTCATTTCTTGTGTGATCTGGATGACTGTCAATCCTTTCAAACTCATCGCTGACTCATGGACTTTTAAAGACCAAATTATGCTCATTTGTGAAATGGGGAACACTATATGCTTTACCATAGTCATGTTTATAAGTTGGTTTCTTGGTTTCCTGTGTCTATTGTTTTCTTATATGGGAAGAGATCTGCCGAAAAATTACAATGAGGCCAAATCAATAACATTTAGTCTAATTTTGTACTATCTGACCTGGATTGCATATTTCACAGCATACCTCACTCTCAAAAGCAAATACATTGTCGTTTTGAATGCAGTGGCCCAGGTATCCAGTATAAATGGAATTCTCTTCAGTTATTTCATACCAAAATCTTACATCATTATATTCCAACCACAAAAGAACACTCCTGCATACTTTCAAACTTCTATTCAGAATTACACCCAAACCATTAGTAGGACCTAGACTCGGACATTAGTATTTTTATAGAAAGTTAACTCTTAAAGGATTAGTTCACTTCCAGAATAAAAAATTCCTGATAATTTACTCACCCCCATGTCATCCAATATGTTCATGTCTTTCTTTCTTCAGTCGAAAATAAAGTAAAAATGTATATACTTTTTTAACCACAAATGCTCGTCTTGCACTAGCTCGACTTCATGCATTACGTTGTCACGTTGGAAAGGTCACGCGTGACGTAGCTGGAGGTACTGACCCAGTGTTTACAAAGTGAATGTGCAAAGAAAGTCAAACACCCTTTACAAAAAAAGGTAAAACAGCGATGTCGGACGATTTTGAAGTTGGAGGAGAAAATGAGATGAGAGTTTTTCACCCTACCCTACCTTTTTGAACCGGAGCGCACAGATGAAGAACTAACCACGCGTGATCTTTCCAACATGATTATATCGTGTATTACCAGTATGCAAATATATCTGCGTAACAGTGCTATACTTAAAAGTTATATACACCTTTGAGTGATAAGGAAACATGCATGAATGAGAAAATAAAGAGTGGGACGCACTTGATAGAGTTATTAAGTGCAATAAGCAGTGAAAAAGAACTCAATCTGCTGCTCGCGCTGACTGACACACAGCCGAAGCGCATACACTGAAAGCCCCTCTCTCGACAGCATGTGATCGCGAAAACAGATCTCTTTTGTGTTTTATTGTGCTTGAATGGTCAAATGCGCACACAGTTATCTCAAAATGCCCGTTGTGTGCAGTATTCCCATAAACACAGTCAGTTATGTGTTAAATAAACGTAAAGAGTTGGGTGAGAACCGGATGTGTATCAGTATACTGGATCCCATGCAATTGGTTTATAAGGGACAGCAGCCTTTTTTACCTGCTGCTGTCTGTCATTAATGTTAATCACTCACTGCACTTGACTGAATCACTTTTGGATCTTTAATAAGTTCATGTTTGATTGGTACAGTGAAGACTGTGCAATGTTTTATTTTGCCACTTTATTAAATTTCTGTAATATTTCTTACTATGTTAAATAAACCTAGCCTACTGTAGCTGAATAAATTAAAAGTTTATTTCATGTTTATTTGTTCTATTGCTTTTGTGATTTGCTTCTTTTTCTTATTTTTAATTACAAAAATAAAATAAAATATATTGAGATATATATCGTTATCATGAAATAAAATTTCTAATACCATGAAATAAGATTTGTGTCATATCGCCCAGGTGGAAGGTAAGCAAATTTTAAAATGTAACGCATATTGTGTCAAAAGCCATGGATTTTCTGAAATTGTGTAATGGAGATGTTTATCTCCTGTTCCTATGAATTTATGATTGTTTCAATTCTACTGTTTAGCATTCTAGCAAATAAGAACATTTGCCACCAATTTAATAATAATCAAAGATTTAACAAAATCTTGGATAAATGTAGAAAGCCTTTCAAAATGATGAATACATTTTTAAGGATTGATTAGCCTATTTCTTATATTTTGAACATTAGTATTTTAACTGGATGCACACGGTTCACAGAATACTATACTATATTATAAATAATATATTTTTTGGGGGAAGGGTGACAATCTGACACTAACTGACACTGTCAATTTATACGCATTTTGAAATGTAATATGTCAACACATGTGCATAAACATCATACAATATGAAATCTTTATTAAGAGAGTTACTGGTAGTACAGACAGGCAGAGTTCAAACACCAGCGTCAGGTATATTCTAGGCGAAACAGTAGCGTAATCACAAGACAGGCAGTGGGTCAGGGCAGATAGCAGACAAAGCAGAGAATAACCAGGTGGACGAGAAAGTAGTGATGTGACATTTGTACATTATTCTTCTATTACATCATATTGATATTCACACTGGCATTAAATGGGTACATGAATTTATCACAGAGAGAAATTCAACATATACACACACAGAGTAGGCTTTTATTTGAGCACATAACATGAAACTATGTATGGAAACTATGTAAACTGTCTATGGAATGTGTGGTGACTGCTTCATCCAACAAAGCGTCTTTCACAGGCTTTTGGCTGCATTATTTTTTACTAACCACCAGATGGCGAGATGTTTTCGACACTCTCAAAGCTTTGAATCTTTTCCCGAAACAATCAGAGTAAAGCCTCAGTGCTTCATCATGAAGCTTCTTTTGCCCATCCTTACAAGGAAGAATCACAAAGGCAGGCAGCATAGGGTCGAAACAGGGTAAACAATCCAGGGTCATACACAGAACAAAACCAATAGACAGGAGATGATTGCCAGCCACAGCAAAATAAGGCTTCGCAATAAGAGAGTGGGCTGGAGCTGTTTAAATAGTCCAGGGAATGAGTATCAGGTGTGCAGGTAATCAGTACCAGGCGAAAAGAAAGTCCAGGGGAAAGAATCAGTACTTGGGTGAAGGAGCCCTCTGGTGCTGATCGGAGGGAGCCACAGAGGCTTGATTCGTCACCGCGTGTAAGAAAATGTAAATATGTAACAAATGCTGATATGATTTTTAAGTACTGTGACCTGGTCAGGTCAGATTGCACACCATGTAAGAACAGGTATTATCCTGCCATTTGAATTTGGCCACATAATTTGATTTGTATGACTGAATCTGGTCTCTTCGCCAAACAGCATTCAAAGCAGAAAGAGAGGCCGCTGACATTATCTTCTGCCTCTTCCTCTTTCTCGTTCCATTTTTTTAGTGAACGATTGTATGACTTTTTGCACAGTATTTGAGACAGTGTAGAACAAAACGCTTTTTGCAAAAGACATATTCGATTTTATTAGAAGTGCTATTTACAATGTTTACTATGTTTTTCAGATATGTAGATATACATATCAAAACTGTATATCACGTGGAAGCAACAAGACTGTGTTTACGGTCTAGCAGAAAAAGCATGTGTTTCTGGCACATTAGCATAAGCAATGTATGCCTTGCTGTATACATTCAATCATTTATTCAACTGAAACTCAATATTTTACATTATGAAAACCTGTAAACCTGTTTGATCCCTCCAAGCACTATCATTTTCTCAGTTTCAAATGGTCATCCAATTTCACCTTCAGCAAAACAAACTGTTGTTTGTGATGTGGTGTAACACTCTACTTAAGAGATTGATGTAAACTTTGTGAGATTAGATATGGAAATTGTCATTTGTATCAGTGAATAGTGGCGTAAGCAAATTGTGAAAAAGGCTTGATCCATTAAAATAATTGCCACAGATTTCATGACCAGCAGTCCATCTTACACCATGCTTCTGAATTTACACTTCTTTTTGGCCTTTAATAATTGTTTCTTTTTCAAAGTTTCCTGCTAAGAATCTGAGTTTAGCTTGACAGGAGATTACTTATATTATGAAGTTCAAACATGTGACACTTCTGTTCCCAGAGACCATTGAATGTTTCAGGTAAGAAAGGACATTTTTATTGCAGCAACATTTCCTCAGTATTTAATTTCAAGTCCCCTTTCTAAAACAAATCTTCCATTAACTTTTCAAACTGCTCTGTTGAGTGCAAAGAAAAGTTTTCAAGGAAATCTCATGCATTTCACAATTGCTGTTTTCTGTGTAAAAAGATGTTTGAGTAACAATGTGGGTTGTTCTTATAAATATTTTAACCAGTGAACAGCAACATCCTGTGGGTGGGTGCTTGAGCACCAGCCCCTTTTCCCCTTGATGTCCAAAGTGCCCTTTTGTCAAGGCAATTTTTTATTTGGTAATTAAACTCCCTTTTGTGAAGGAATGCCCAATCTAACTATTAGCAAAATTAAATAAAATAATCCACATGATGACCCTTCACCTGACCATCTCTTTCGGGAAGATCCCTCACGCAGACACCTTTAGTAATTTAGCGCCGCTGCCAGGATGCCTTCAATAATGTCCACGGTTGCCAGTGTTGTGCTACTACGAACACCTTTTTCCTATTTTTATCACAGAATAAGGCAGGAAATGTATTTTATAGTTTCTATAATAAATGATATGTCAATCAGTACTGCATTTTTCATATAGTTTATATTACCTGGAGATAACTTGAAAAACACACATAAACCATATATTTTTGCAGTCGTGTGTTTATTGTCTTCACGTTTCATCAGTAAATCGTTTCTGCTTTTTATTCAGCTCAGCTACAGCGATAGCCGGATGCTTTTGTTCATATTAGGGGTTTTCTGCACGTCATAAGCTATTGAGTCTGTTTTGGAGTTTCTGCGCGAGAGCGCCCTCCGGCTTCGAGTATGAATGAAAGGAACACACACTGCATGAGAGTTCAGCGCTCCTGATATTCACATCTCCTCATTTTGGATATGAATAAAACGTCAGGTCATGCAAAGACTATCGATACTGTCTCTTTGAATTTAAATCTAGATTTAAATCTAGAAACCTCTACGTGAACACACCCACCCGAATAAAGTTTAATAAAAATATTTTATTAAAATTAAATATTTATTAAATATAAAAAATGCAGCTAACGTAGTTCTACACACAGCAATATAAACAATGGTGCCTGTTCTCTTTCGTTCTTGCTGTTTGATTGGGAAAAGTTTAAAAGGTGTCGAGGGGTTTTGTCTTTTTTATGTTATCTGACTAAAAACTATTCATACTTTGAACTATTATTATTACAGTATTTATTTAAAAAACGTAGAGTGCCTTAAAAATAATTATCACAACACTGGTAAAACAGGCTTATACTGATTTTCTCATCCTCCAAATTATACTTATCAGCCCTGTTTTTATTATCTTTAATAATAATAATAATAATAATAATATCATCAATAATATAATTCCGTTTCTAATTCCAGAGTAATTAAGAGGTGCAAAGAAAAAAATATTTAAATTTTAAACTTAAAATGGTCTTTCCTGTTCTGTGTTTCTTTTTCAAAACTGCGTCACGGCATTTGCTGCTTTATCAATACAGAAGCATCCGTTTCAATAAACGTATCAGCAAGAAGCACAGCCCTATTTAAAGCCGTGTTCCATGTGCCCCTTTTATCCTTTGAGCACCTGCCCCTCCAAAGGTCTCTGCACGGCCCTGCCTAAAATACATATTTTACAGTCACTGTTATGCATATTGATTATAAACACAGTTAAAAAGCTTCCTACCAGTGGCCCTCCTTCACAAAACTTAACAGCACAGTTTTATCATAGGTAGAATGCAAAATGTTTCAATACAAGTGTGACCAGAGCAGTATTTCCTGGTTAGATTCAGATGATAATGACTACGCCACCCTGGGATTTGCACCCAAGGAAATACAATAAAAGGGACACAGGTTTGGTGGTACAATAAAATAACAGAGACGTGTTGTCCAATTTAACAAAAAAAACAAAAAAAAACACTTTTATTAAGAAAAAAAAATCAATCCAGATTCATCATAGTCACCATATACACACTAGCAAGCTTATTATAACAATAATATTAAAACTCACAAGATTAAAATTACAGTTTTCCAGACATTTATATGCGAAGGCCAAATCAAGTCAAAATCAACATTGCTAAACTAAAGAAATGTTGTACCTTCCCCACCAAAAGATATGCATACTGTATAACACACACAAAAAAAGTTAATTACAAAAAAAGGCTAAAGCTTACCTTAGGGGTGGCAAACTAGCTGAAAGAAATCGTGCTCTCAACCACACATGTGTGCATAGCAAACAATTGGAAGAGGGGCTCAAAACCTCATGCTGCAAACTCACAACCGTGTGCTCCACCCAGGTGACTAGACTCCCCCTCAGCACACTCAGCCTTGGCTCAAACTAGAGAAAAAAAGGGAAACATTTGTGGGTCTGGTACAAATATTAATTACTCCTTCAACATAAGAAGAAAAGAAAACAACATACAATAAATGACAACATCAGTTGATAATGGAGTACAGCGTCCTACCTCGCTCTGGCAACAAACCCAAGATTAGACAGTAGCGTACCAACGCAGCCTAAATGGCCCGATTCAAACTAATCAAACCGAAATCTCAAAACAAAAAAAACAAAATGAAAACACAATCCTAATATAATTACAAAAAAAATAACAAACCAAGCTCAGAAAAACAGCAGTGCGACCCGCCGTTAACCACCGCGTGAGCTGCGGAAGACTGCAAAACAAAACATGCCAATGAAAAAAAGAAACTCATCCAATTAATATAAAACAATAACTAAATCATACATACTCAAATCCACGGATCAACAAACATCAAGATGTTAAAAGGCCTTCACAAATGTTACACTAAAAACACACAATAGAAAACGATAATTCAACTAAACAAAACAAAATCAAACCAAAAACATAGCATTGCGATAGCCTTCCTACCTACAAGCTTTCATCAAGAGCTTGACACAACTCCCAGGAGACTTGACAGGAATGACTACAGCGACCACTTCAAAGAAAAGAACAAACCAATATTATAAACACTAAATCGAGTGATTCTGCGTATAACGTCAGCCACCTACCTCACCTACCGGAAGAAGGGCGGGCATGACAACACCTACGTTCTAATGATTCCTGCTTACGCATTTAAATACACAGACCTTTATTATCCCAATTACTCATTTACAATAAGGGATAAACAAATAAAGGGGAAAACCCACCCCACACTGCTACACAAGCATGTGTAAAATGTAATTTATGCAACATTTCAAACGTTTAACCCACAGGGTAAAAATCAACCCATGGCAACAGTTTAAGCCAAGTCTCTATCATAAAAATAAAGTCTAATTCATGAGATACAAAAAAGTCATTGAGTACGTTTACATGGACAACAATATTCCGATTTTAACACGATTAAGACAATACCCTGATTAAGAATCTACCATGTAAACATAGATTTTTGATTACCTTAATCTGACTAAAGTCATACTCAAAGTAAACACAAATCGAATTAAGACATGTGGAGTATTCCTATTTTAGTCGCATTATTGAAGTGCAGTATAGACATGTACACACCTTAATCACATTATTAT
>NW_015640208.1:636877-641959 GCF_001515625.1 Sinocyclocheilus rhinocerous | reverse complement strand
GGCTAAAGTCATAATCGAAGTAAACACTAATGGAATTAAGACATGTGGAGTATTCCTATTTTAGTCGCATTATTGAAGTGCAGTATAGACATGTACACACCTTAATCACATTATTATCATCGTGTAGGACTTTTTGCCGCATTTTGCGACAGGATACACACACGGCAGTGGTCAACCGCTTGACGGCAAACAAAAGAGAATGGCTTCAACAACGCTGTTGTCTGTTTGCATGTATAGCATGACAAATAATTAACTGCACTTGAAGCTTTCAGTAAATTAAAAATGAAACACCCAAAACTGTATATGGCGTCATAACAAAGACAAACTATATGTTTATACGTGAAATTCTGGAGGGGACGTCGGATGGTGTCACGGGGGGACGTAATGATGTGTGCCATTAATCGATCTATGTACTATAACATGTAAAACGGGAACAAGAAAGGAATATTCTAAAAGCAACTCATGTAAACACCTTAATCGTAATATTGTCTTATTCAGAATAAGGTAAATAATTAGATTAAGAAGCTGCGACCTGTGAGCACAGAGCTTGTGCTCCCACAGGGCTAATACTATTCAGTCATCAAGGTAATTCATGACGTGGATTCCCGTCTGCCTCAGAGAGGAGAGAGCTGCATCCATGCATTTGGTAAAAGTGTATGAAGCCAGAGACAGTCTGAATGGAAGGACTGTATATTGGTAAGCTACCCCCTCAAAAGTGAATCTTACAAATGGTCTGTGATGGGGGGCTATTTGGATATGAAAAAAATATTTTTCAGATTCACTGATAAGAACCAATCCCCTGGGCAAACCTGCACGAGGATATGTTTTAAAGTCAGCATCCTGAATAGCCGCCTCATTAAGGCGTGAATCAGTAGCCTGAGATGGGCCTGAGCCCACCATCTTTCTTTGGGACAAGGAAATAACAGCTGTAAAAGCCTGACTCGCTTTTCTCTGGTGGGACCATTTCGACGACTCCCATCGCCAGCAGACACTGCACTTCGGAGAAGAGAATGTGAGTATCGTTGTCCTGAACCAAAGTTTGGACCACACCTTTGAAGCTGGGAGGTCTGTGAGCAAATTGAACTGAGTAACCTCATTTTATTGTTTGCAGGACCCAACTTGACATGCCCAGGATGGATTTGCAAGTCTGCAGCTGGGCGGCAAGGGATCAGAGTTTTTTGGACGGCAGGTCACTGCACAGAGGCAGGGAACTGACCACTGAGTTGTTGAGAAGAGAAGAAGTGCTCTTTATAGCCAGTTGGTCCGCTATCACAGAGGTAGTTTGCTTGGGCGCGTGCAAAGTGAGAGGGATGGGCACAGAGTTGACAGTGTGAACAAAGCCTCCAACACTCACAACTGACGCTCAAGCACCATCAGACTGGCCAGGGCCAGGAGAGTTGCGCTGCGCAGCTCCCTAAAAGCCTGGGCCAGACTTGTCCATGGCTTGGAGGAGTTTGGCCTGGAAAACTTGGAGGACTGCCATAGTGAGAAGCACTGAGCCCACCTGTCCCGCTGCTGAGTAGGCCCTAAGGGTGAGGTGGTTCTGCAGGGCTTGGACGGATGAACAACCTTGGCTTTGCTACGATCAAAAAGTACTGAAAACAGCTGAAAAAAAGCGATGACTGACTGGGAGTGCACTGTTCCCCACTGAGCCTGTACCTGCACTTAGCACTACATTGTTAGAATCTGTGTTCCCACCCTGCCACCCACTCCCACCTCCTCTGCCTGTTTGGTATCCTCTGAGTGAGAAATGTCTGCCTGTTCTATGTCAGCTAAGAGAGATGTTCCTGAATCTGCCTGTTCCTCGTCAGTCAAGAGGGCCATTCATGGATTTTAACTGTGTCTTGTTTTGTCTTGTCAAGCCTGTCCGTTCATCCCTGCCTGCATTGTCTAGTCCAGGGGTGGCCAGCATTAGTCCTGGAGAGCCACACTCCTGCATCCTCACGCCCTACTGTGTTGGATTTTTTACAAAGTTAATTGAGGTGCGAGGACACACCTCCTTAAGCCCGGGACACACTGCACGATTTTAGCAATCCTATAAGATCATTGCAAATCACGCTGTGCGACATGGATCTGATAAACTTGGGTACGACATGTATGCAGACAGTTCGAAGATGACACCTGGTGACTCGTAGGCTACGACGCACGTTACTATAGTAGAATAAAACGTCATCAGCATGCGCTAGTGTTAAACAAAAAACATGATGAATCACACTTTGGCAGTTGTAGTTTTTATGTGTGCTGAAAAAATGTGGAAGCGGTGACAGAGGAAGGGATACTAGCTTGAACTAAGCAGTTTTATGTTTTAGCGCAGTGTCACGTTGATTTCATGTTGCATTTTTATTGGCTGGTCAGTAAACGTGGGTCGTAGCAGCAAACACACTGTGCGATGATCATGCTGAATTTCTGACACTGTCAGAAAATTATCGTAGGCTATTTTTGGTTGCAAGACCGTGAAAACGGCAGTCTTTGAACCTCTCTCACTGTACGACATAAGACCACCGTTTAGGAGCCATAATCCCTGAAATCGCCACGAATGTTTCACTGCCACAATCTCCTGCTGGAGTGCCTATGAACTCCACCAGAGGGCATTCCACCTCTGACATTTGCCAATCTACCCAGACTACATTTCCCATAATCCTTTGCCGGACTCATCATCATTGATTGCCTTCACCTGTATCTCATTACCTCATCAGTCTCACTCTATTTAAAGCCTGGTTCAACACACACACACTGCTCAGTATTGTTAGCCTGTAGCGTGTCCTAGTTTCCTGTTTCCTTATCTTTGTGGTTTTGATCCCTGGACTATGTACCTTTTTTCTGATCATTTGCTGCCTGCCCTGACCTTCACCTGTTTATTGGATTACTCTTTTGTCTCATCCTGGATTATACCGGTTTGCTGTTGATTAACCCTGCCTGTTTTGACCACTCTTTAAAATAAAGCCTGCACTTGGATCCTCAACCTTGTTGTCACACCTCCCACGTTACATTCACGATGCCAATCTTTCGTCTAAGGCAGCCGAAAATCGTGCAGTGTGTCCTGGGCTTTAGAGGGGGTATATTGTAATGGGCCATCTGTGATTCAGTTCTGTTTTGAGTTAGACTGAGTTAGTTTTGTATTGTTTCATGTTAGTTCATGTTTCCTTTGTCCCTGTTCATTAGTTGCCATGGTTTTTGATTTGCCTTTCTGTGTCTAGTTAATTATCTCATTAATCCTTAGTGTATTTATAGCCCTCAAATTCAATTGCTCCTTGTCCATTATCATATATGTTTGCGGGTGTCACAGACAGAAGAGGAGAGACTCAGGTAGTTGCAACAGAGACATTTATTGAACAGTCAAAGAAGAGCAGGAGACAAGCGATGCAGGCTGAGAGTAATATAGTCCTTCCTATTTCCAGGAGTGGGCACACAAAGAAGACAGGATGAAGACAGGATCTATGGCTTGCAAAGTGTCCATAGACGGCACCAATCAGGATGTAGCACCAATTAGCTTGCAAGGAACCAATCAGATGTTGCTCCTGGAAATCATGACGTTGTAATGTAGTGAAGAGATGATGCTCAAGTTGTGACAAATCTGGATGTAAAGTTCAACGGAGAGATCAACACAGAAAAGATCTTCAGCAGAACAGATCAGACCCTATATCGTTGTCACGGAGCAGGGGGAAAGAGACACATGGGACTGATTGAGGATGCTTTCAATTATTTGTACAAGTGAGATGAGAGAGGAGAGGCTGAGCTTTCTTAGTCTGAAAAAAAGAGAGTTTTGTGTTATTACCCTGATGTTCTCTGATTTGAAAAGAGATGGATATGATGATTCCCAGAAGCTTGAATGTGACAACAGACTCATTTATCTCCAGGATGACTGGTTGTGCTGGCTGTTCCTCATGTTCTTCATTTCTTCATCTTCCTCTAGTCATCCCAACAGTACACAGTCCTTAGAATTTCACAAATACATGTTTATACGATCACCTGAATAAAAAAGGGTTGTTGATGAAGTATTCTTTAGTCTTGTTGCCTGGACACTAGAATCAGAGCAGCCGGTGCCTGGAGAAAATCTAATTTTGACAAAAATATGAGTTTGATTTTATCTCTCTACACTGAAAAAAGTGAAACGACCATGGATTTCTATGTTGTTGGAAAATTATGCTTAAACCTGTTTTGTTCAGTTTGTCTAGAAGAAAATAACATTCCCCATAGGAAAAAAATAAAAATAAAACCATACGTTCTGCAAATCAGTGCACACGTTTAATTTTTAAAACAAAACATTCAATTTTGACACCAATACCTAATAAATACCAAATAATAGAAATACCTAAAACATACTGTATCAGTGGGTCTCTTAGCCTTTTAATATGCAATATGCATTATGAAGTCTCTCTGTTACACTTGACAATTTCTGACAGATTTGTCATAACTGGTTTACTTCAGCCAAATAACCTTTATCATGGGGTTACAAAATCAATGATGCATGTAATGCATGCAGCTTTACTTGTTGTGACAAAGATTTTGTCCATGACAACAAACCTTTCTCCCCAATTATCCTGCCTTTAAAAGCCCTAGTCCTTTCAGTTCTTGTTTGTCGGGTCTACTTGTTGAATGTCCTCCTTGTCCTCGGTTTTCCTGTGGATTATTAAAGACAGTGTTATTCAAGTACTCCTCGTTTCCTCGTTCCTTGCTCCCCGAGTGAATTGTGACAGAAGACCCGACCAATACAGTTCCCTCCGTTTGTACCCTCCATTTTGTTTCTCTTTTTACTCAGTTTTTTGTTTCCGTTGTGTGCCCTATCGATCCCCTTCTTCGCCCCGAATTCATCCTCCTCCTGCTGGAGCAGGGGGAAAATTTGCTCGAGGGTCATACCAGACTGTTTCTGGCTGTGGCCCATCTCACCACCTATCCGGACGATGCGCTCTGCGCGTTCTATGACGCCAGCCTCAACACCGCGTGCAGAGTGCCGTCGTCCGAAGATGGCCCTCTAGCTGAATTCGCCGCCTTTGTGGAGTGGACACTGGCGAGAAATGGATCTCCGTTCCCTGCCGGTTCCCAGGAGCTTATCACCAGTGCCACTCCCGACCCAGAGCCCAG
>NW_015640208.1:633712-636161 GCF_001515625.1 Sinocyclocheilus rhinocerous | reverse complement strand
GTCAGGCTCCTTCATCCCCTCGGCTCCACCTCAGTCCTCTGTCGCTCCGGGTCCACCTCGGCCTCCCGGATCCACATCTCCACGTCGGTCCCCGGCGCCATCTGCTCCGCCTAGGACCTCCGAATCCTCCCCGTCGCCCTTGTTCTTTGGCTCTCCGTCTCCGCCTCGGGCTCCTCCACCACCTGCTCCGCCGCCGTTGGTCGGCCCCCTGGAGTCGGCGGCCATTCCTCTCCTCCCTCTCCTCCCTCCGTCGGCTCCACCGTGGGTCGACATCATGGCTGTGGCCTGGGTCCTGCTGTGCTCCGGGTCCCTCCGGTCTCCTCCCTGGCTCCTTCCTCCTTCGTCGCCCCCCTGGTCTCTGTCTGCCGGCCTCCTCCCGGATATCCGTCCTCCTCCGGAACCTCCTCCCAAGTTCCCACCCACGCCTCCCTCTGTTGTTGCTACGTTTTTGCCCCTGTGACCCAGTTTCTTCCTCATGTTGATTGTGTTAATTTGATTCCAGGTGTGTCTCGTTCCTCCCCAATTATCCTGCCTTTTAAAAGCCCTAGTCCTTTCAGTTCTTGTTTGCCGGGTCTACTTGTTGAATGTCCTCCTTGTTCTCGGTTTTCCTGTGGATTATTAAAGACTATTATTCAAGTACTCCTCGATTCCTCGTTCTTTGCTCCCCGAGTGAATTGTGACATATACATTGCAGAACTCAGTGAGTCACAAAATATTTTTGGATTTAAACAGTCTTTGCTCTAATGAACTGCACACTGACAACAAAGTGTTAAATTAATAGTTCACCCCAAAAATGAGAATTCTGACATCACTTACTTACCCTCACCTCATGTCGTTCCGAGCCTGCATGACTTACTCTCTTCTGATAAACACAATTTTTTTTTATTTTATTTTTTTTATGTTCCATTCAGGAATATTACTGTAATTAAAAATTTGAATTGACAATGTGATCAAAGTAATATGTATATGCTTAAGTCTACAGCAAATATTCATCATACTACATGCTAAGTGCAAAAACAAACAATGGTTATTTGCCAACCAAACTGAAATTGTCTTTGGCAAGCGCTGAAGTAAAGCAACAGCATGGATGATAAATAATTGAAGCTTATTTTGGAGCGCGAAAATGATGTTAATTCAAATCTCAAAGAAACTATTTTACAACCTCAGCACATGGTTTGTCTAGTCAAGCATTCTGTTTCAGACGGTTTAGTGCCAGAGGTGCAGTCCTGATGTTGGCAGTAACAATATCTCTATGCAGAAGAATCTTGACACATATGCATAGATCAGGAGGAGGCAGCTAGACAGGATGCCCCACATGCATAGATTGCTGTTCACTGAATGTGTTTTATGTGCATATTGTCAATGCTTATGAACTTTTGCACATTAAGTAGTCACGGGCTAGTTGTCACACTTTTTTAGTTACATTTTTTTTAGTAACAGTTTGCTTAAGTTATGGTTATTTCTGAAAGCAACATACTATAAAAGAAATAGTAATAATAAAATGTTAACAATAGTAATAATAATAATAAAAAAGATTTAGAACATTTGCATTTTACTGTTGTTCTGTAAAATCTTTTACAGTACAGTGGTATTATAACTACAGTAAAATATTTCTTGTTTATGTTTATTGATTTGATTACATTTTAAAATGTACAAAATATAATAATAGTATTTACTAAATAATAATGTTTTAAATAATTTAATCATTTTTATTCATATTTCATAAAATGTTAAATAATATTTAGTTTATTAATGAACAATTATTTCATAAATAACTGTTTATTTAATACATTAATATTGTGTAGTCATATTGAATGGGTTCCATAAAAACAATAGTCTTAATGAGGCATGTTAAATTTTTTTGTCACCTTTTTTACACCTGATGATTTCTTTCAATAGTTTAACTTTTGTTTTATCTTTGAAAACTGTGTGTGTACCTGCTTAACCATATTTTAAGTTTTCTGTGAGGGTTAGGGTGTGGGTTAGGATCAACTTATAAAATCTACTAGGGATGCACCGATACCACTTTTTCCAGTACTCGCCCGATACCGATACTTTTATTTTTGGTACTTGCCGATACCGAGTACCGATACCAATATTTTTATTGCATTTGTACATTTTTAAAATATTGGGTACAGAAACCAAAATAGTATGTATAATGTTAGTTGGTTAACTTCATTTATCAAATAGATACAATCAAACCAAAATTTATTCAGACACCTTCAACATTACTCTCATTATCACAGTTTATTTGCTATAGTATAGAAAATGGTAATAAAATATAACAAGAACTCAGAGTTAAACTGTGTCAGAACAAATTCAGCTTGATAACGTTAGATAACTTTGATAGAAAGGTATGTAATGGATTACAATCAACCAAAAATTAGACAGCTGTTAGTATGACAGTATTTACACAACTATCAATACTTAGTCGGGCAGCCATTAGCCT
>NW_015640208.1:611425-633179 GCF_001515625.1 Sinocyclocheilus rhinocerous | reverse complement strand
CTCTCTCTCCCTACCGTTAAGTAACTTGTGCATTGTTTTACTTACTTGTTTTTGACATAACCGACCGAACTACAAGCTTTCCAGTGATGTCTGTGAGAAAGGTATATTCATTCGACAAGCTCGCACATCTGTGCCGCCGCGCGCTCAATCCACTCAGCGTGCTTTGCTTATCAGCTCGCACACGTCAGCTATACAGTCAATACTGAATGTTTAACATTATATTCGTTGCATACATATACTTCGTAGACATCCTTAATCTCTAATAACTCCATTCTGCTGTCTGTTGTTCTGTTGTCAGTGTTTCTTTGTTTGAATATAGCACTTATCACATGCTGTGTGGTATCGGCGTTTGGTATCGGGGCATTTTAACGAGTACGAGTACGAATACAGGAGCTCAGTATCGGGCCCGATACTGGTGCATCCCTAAAATCTACAGTATAACTATCTGTATATAAAAACAATAGAAGTCTATGTAATGCCCCCATTTAGATAGCTAAGTAAATGTGTGTGTGTGTGTGTGTGTGTGTGTCTGTGTGTGTGTGCTGGTATTCATTACGTTGTTGGGACCAAATGTCCCCACAAGTATAAGTAATACCAGTAAATTTTGACCTTTTGGGGACATTTTTTAGGTCCCCTAAATGCATAATTTTTATTTTTTTTTGGTTTAATATTTAGTTGTGATGCATTGATGCATATGATGCATTGACATCAGTACATTTTAAATGTGAGTTATGTCATCGTATGTCATAATATGTAGTTAAATTAATAAGTCCTTGTTTAATTAAAAATTAAATTAATAAGTCCTTTATGCGTTAGCAGTTCCTGCGCGCCCCTACATAAATCAGTGATGTCATATTCACGCACAGATGCTCGTCACAGCTTCAAGTTCCAAACGGACAAAATTAATCAGTGTTTTATGTCAAGCAATTGGAGGTTTTAAAGAGAAATGACGTTGAAATAAACTTTCTGGGGTCTGAATCTAATGACAGAACTCTGGACTCATTGTGTTCTGGAGAACAGGACCCAGTAGTCCCCGCTCAACAGCACAGATTCCCCGCCGCTGGATGATTTGGATGTTTACACGGATATTGTTTCCAAAGTGCTTGTGACGTTCATTTACGCTGTGCTGTTTGCAGTCGGCTTAATCGGTAACTCCATGACCCTGTAGGGTAGACTGAGTACATTTGAGACATGTGTACAGTTGAAACACCTTAAATAACTTGTGTACAAAGGAACCCTGAGCCGTGATTTTTGCTCCACACATGCGCATTAGCATTCTCTTTGATCATGGAAAATTTGAAAGGTGTGTGTCTTTCCACTCCAAAGATATTGGCAAAAGTTTTTTTTCCAAGGTAAGATTTTCATTTCACCATGTCCCTTCCACAATGAATAGCTTATTATCCTTTTATGACTGTTAAACTGCACATATATCATTGCAAACGTTACTCTGTGCTCTAAAAATAGACATATTTTATGATATTGTGCCATGCAAGGTTTTTGCATAATCTAGAGAAACATGCAAGTATGTCAGTGGGGTACAGTTGAGACACAGTATATCAACCCAGACAGGTGTCCTATTGCTTCACATGCTGTTTAGCTGTACAGTGTTATGATAATAGGTTAAAAGTCACATTTACACACATGCTACGCAAATTATGTTTAAAAAATTATATTTGTGATATTTCAACTGTCTATTATTAATGGACATATTTTCTAACATGAATGTTAAAAGGATAGCATAGCATTTTGTGAAATATACAAGGTTGTAAAGTGGGTACAGTTAATACACCCTTTATATCCTATGTATGCAGTAACAGTTCCATCAGAAAATAAGATGCATATTCAGAGGCTGTGTGTGTACTGGTTTTATACGTTATGAGGACCAAATGTCCCCACAAGTATAATAACAGTAAATTAGGTCTCTATGAGGAAACAAGCTTATAAATCATACAGAATGATTAAAAATGTAAAAATACAGAAAGTTTTGAGTAATGGGTATAGGTTTAGGGGTAGGTTTATAGAATATACAGGTCCCATAAAACAACAGGCTTAAAAAAACATACAAAACGGTGTTTTATGAAATTGCCAGTAATTTTCTGTAAGGGGTAGGTTTAGGTGTAGGAAGATACAGTTGAGACAAAAATGCACCTTATGTTTATGAGCTAATTGTGTAAAATATAAACTACTTATGGCTATTATTAGTTTATGATATTTAAGTACATAAACAAAAGAAATATCATGTGAAAAATCACTTCATTTCAGCATCTAGTTTTTGTGTAGTGATGAAAAAAGCAGAAAGTGTCTCTACTGTACTCAGTCTACCCTACATATATCTCCAGATCCATACATCTCCAAAGCACCGTCCATTATCACCTCGCCAGTCTGGCGGTGTCCGACCTGCTGATTCTGGTGCTGTGTATGCCGGTGGAGCTGTACAACTTCATCTGGATTCATCACCCGTGGGCTTTCGGTGAAGTGGTCTGCAGGGGCTATTACTTTGTGCGGGTTGGCTGTTCGTACGCGACGGCGTTAAATATCGTGAGTCTGAGCGTGGAGCGCTACATGGCGCTGTCACCCATTCAAAGCCAAGAGTCGGATGTCCCGCGGGCGCACCATCTGCGCTTTGTTGTGCATCGCTTATTCTCGCCTCTCCGATGCTTCTGACGATGGGGCAAATTTACGTGGGTGAAGAAAGCATCTGTACCACCGTGGCCTCCTTCAACACCGCCAAAACAGTTCTACAGGTGGGCATTAAGTCATAATCATTTTTAAACATAATTTTTAAACATCAATGCTTCTAAAACAAAAGAGATGTCCACTGACTTCCGTATGAAGAATTCTGTCCCTGTGCTGCCTGCTGTCATTAAGGGACATCAGGTAGAAGTGTGTAACGGGGCTGACGAGACGAGAGGCATGCGGATCCATGTGCAAGCTTTTATTCACAAGAAAAGTGGTCAAAAAACACAGGCAGGGTCGAACAACAGCAAACAGGTATGGCACAGGCAAGACAAAGAATATTCCTTGGGCTAGCATGGGTCTACGATCCAGTGTAGTGAGTCAATATGATGGACGAGTGACCTCTGGTGGCGATCGGATGGAAGTCCATGGACCAGATTTGTGACAAAGTGGTCAAGGAGTACAAATATTTAGGGACTGAATTTGATGATAAACTAAAATTCGAGGCAAACACTGATATTATTAGAGGGAAAGCGTGTATATATTTTCTGAGGAAACTTCGAACTTTTCATGTTTCTTTTATGAAGATGTTTTATACTTGTTTTATTGAATCTGTTTTAGGTTTTTCTATTATTTGTTGGTGTGGCAATTTGAATGTAAAGAATAGGAGTAAGTTGAATAGTATACTTCAAATGTGCAGCAAGATAGTGGGGATCGACTTAAGGACTATCACACAAATTTATGAACATAAGGTGACTAGGAAGGGCCAGTTAGTCCTTTCCGATGTCACCCATCCATTGTGGGCTGAATTTCAACTGCTTCCTTCTGGTTGGAGATTTAAACTCCCTTTGTGCAAGTCAAATAGATACAAGAATTCTTTACCTGCTGCAATAATGTTTTTAAATGACTCATTATAATGTGTGTGTTTTGCTGCTGTATACTGTATACTGCCGTCTACATAAAGAATTGCCTTTAAGGACAATAAAGATAAAGATAAGAATTATTATTATAATTTTTTTTTTTGACTTAACAGTTTTGGGGGAAATCCGAGACACAAATATGCAATTTATTTACATTTAAACCTGGAAATAAACTGAAATTTTAATAATTTTCAGAATGTAAAAACGTTGCAATATACAACAAAGAAGAAATATTTCACATGCATTCTGCGCTATTTTTCACTAATCAGATAAATTTGTGTTGATCGGTAAACTCCTTTGACAGTCAGATTTTATTGATTCCATTGAAGCACAATATATATACTCTTTGGGTCATTCTCAAATTATGCTGGAGAATGTGATCAGGTTTTGTTCAGTTATGTCAGCTTGAGTGCTGCTGGCGTACATAATGAATAATGGCAACATAAATAGTCGGAAATAAGAAATATTTTAACGTTTTTTTTGAGTTTGCATCATCATTGCATCTTTCTGATGAAAACACACATCACACACACACACAGACACATGACGTATGACGCAGTTATATATATATAACGCAGGAATTTCTGCTTAAAAAGCATAAGAAACACAACACACATCACATCAACAGAACTCATGAAAATAATGCTTGCAACTTAAAAGGTTTAATTAAATCAATAAATTAGAACGTTTAACTTGCAATATGCATTTAAGTTGTGGTATTAGGTCTCTTAAATTTCTTTTTAGAGAGCATTGCAGCAGATAAAATACATTTGAATTGAGCTCTTTGACATTTGTCTGTGTTGGTCTGACCTGTTTACTACAATGTAGTAACTTTACAATAAAGTAGTAAACATGACCATAATGTCTGAGAGAGTAGTGATACATAAATGGATGATGGCATAGTGATTTAATTTAAAACTGTTTTAAATTGTATTTACTGGACAGAAAATAGCTCTGTTAAAATTTCTCTTTAGATAGAACTGAACGTGCGTATGCTGAACATGACCTTACATGTACATCATGGAGTGGTGTGAGGTGGTGGGTAAAAAGAGAGAAAATATATGTGTTGAAGAGTATTTTTCACACGGATATGCTGATCTCGTTATATTACCTGGTGAAAATACTCTGAAGTGCAACAGCCTGTAAAATTGTCTGGGGAGGGAGAAGGAAACAAATGAAACCTGAAATGAAACTTTTTATAAATTAATTAAGGTCAGAATGATACTGTAAAGAACCAAGTACACAAAAATAGAGCAAAATTAACCATACCCAATTAGAGGCACTTTTTTCATATTTTTTTTCATATTTAGCTTCAGGTGTGTAGAAAATATTAGAACAGGGACAGGGAGGGCATTTTTTTCCCACTCGACTTTTGGGAAATAATCATTGCATATGCCATAATGTGTCCCATCCCCACATTTTGAATAGTCCCTATTTCAGTACTAAATATTTTTCCTTACAGGTAAATGCCCTTCTCTCTTTTGTGGTGCCAATGCTGCTGATCACAGTGATGAACGGCCTGATTGGACATCAACTCCAGAGAATGACCCATCATGACTTACACTGTTCAGCACCTTCAGATCACAGCGTCACTGCAGAGACACACCGTGAGCGATCCTTACACCATGGTGTCAAAGTCCTACATGAGTGAAAGAAATGCATAATTTTAATGTGTTCAGTTTTTGATGACACTATAAATTAGAAATTCTACAGTTGAAACCCAACAGAATAGACAACTGAAAGTGTCTGATAAGAGGTGGTACAGACAGGGGCTCAATGTTTGGTGTAACTTAAAAGTAACTTATATTTAGATACAATATTTAAAGTTTCTTTATCCGTTTTTGCTCTGTCAACAAAAATAGTTCCAAACAAAGCCACAAAAGAACCGCTGCAACACAGTAGTGGTGTTTCTAGAGGTGGGAGTAAGTCACACATGTGCAAGTCACAAGTAAGTCTCAAGTCTTAACCTTCAAGTCTCAAGCAAGTCCAAGTCAATTTTTGTGAGAATCAAGCAATTCAAGTCAAGTCGTAGCTTGGGTCAAGCAAGTCACTGTCAAGTCATACAAATGTTTGATGATTTAACTGAATTTATATATTAAAATAAGTTAAAACTACAGTAGTTATGGACTATGGGAGTTTTATTTGCAACAAAAAAAAAATTGCAATATGCATTTTGTCCACATACAGCTGAGTTGTTAATACAATAAAAATCTAAAAATAAAAAATTAAAAAAATTTAAACTACATAGCCTAAAATGAAAATGTAACTGAACGTAACTGAAACATAAAAGCATGAAAAGTATTTAGGTACAGCTGTTTCAATATGCCTCAAATATTGCAGAAAACCATGAAAAAGTATTAAACAATTCAAGTATAATGGTTTCTATGCCACCAAATGGCATCCAAACAGGCATCACCTTACCTTACCAAACACGCTTATTGCGATTATTAATACATATTATATTTAAAAACACCACTCAAAACCACTGATTAATTATTTTTCCTTTCACAGACCCTGTGATGAAGAAGATTTCGAATACCAAAGTGTTTGAATTGCAAGCCCTCAGCTGCAGAAAATGCAACAAGCCGTACTCAAAGAAAAGTGACCCTCCACTTAAAGATGAACATAGTGACATTTAAAATGTTCTGTTTCTTTGTTTGGTTCAGCCATTTGCAGGCTTAACTTGAGTTAGAAAAAAATGCACTTCATTCACTTCTGCGCTTTATTTCAGTAACTTCTGTTTTGTGTGTGTGTGTGCCAAAAAAATTGCACTGTGATGTATTTTTATTCATGCATGGAATATTCATAGTGTACTTTCCAGTAATACAGGTATAACTGAAATTATCAACATATGATTTAAAGCGCCCCTATTATGCCATTTCGAATATTGCCTTTTATGCAATGTGTAATGTAGCTCTATGTGAATGTAAACGATCAGCAAAGCTGTAAAGCCGAAAGTGCACGATAAATAAAGTTATTGTCTCCCAGAAGAAAAAAATCGACTCTGAACAGTCTAAACGAGTCGTCCGTAATTCGAATCCCACTTCCGTGATGGCTACACGACGCAGGGTAACACATTTGCACAATGCTCGCCTATGTTCTACGTTGGCCGGCCGCAAACAACTTGACCCACCCTCAAACACTGTAGCTTGTTCATGTGGTTAACATCATGTCGAGAAGCCGCTGTGTCCTACGCTGTGAAAGTAAATTTGTTTAATTTTCACTTCCGAAAGATGAGGCTGCAAAGAATCAGTGGTTAAAATACATTTTCCACCGTACCACAGCAGTACAACCCCAGTCTTTTTTAGAGTTCCCGTTATTTTACTGATGACTGCTTCTCTAATCACGGGGAGTTCAACGTGGGATTCACAAAATGCTTGCTCTTGGAAAATGGTTCAGTACAGTTTATTCGGACCAGCTGGCTCCACTGAATCACAACCTGTAAGTATGATAAATAATAGATGATTTTTATTTTTTATTGAATGTTCAAAATACAGAACTATGGCAATGGACGTATTAGGCTTGTTCAAGATGCATCGGCGCTGCGCAGACTGATCGGTGTATGACATCAAAGTACCCCGAGAGCGATTCAAAAGCTTTAGTCGTCTGCCCTCCAATCACTCTCGCGGTACTTTGATGTCATACGCCGATCGGTTTGTACGCGGTAGACCAATCACAACAGACTGGGCCATCTGACCAACCACAGCGGAGTAGGCTCACGGAAAGAAGGGGTTTAGAGAGACTGAATCTTAGAACTGCTTCGAACGAATCGTGTGAGAATCGTTGGAAAATGAGGTGATATTAAATGCATATTTAATATGCCTTTATTAAATATGCAAATTAATAAAAAGACCTTGCATATTGTATCCGACCTATTGTAGGAGACTCCCAAAACAATATTGGGAACCTTAAAAATGGCATAATTGGGGCACTTTAAGAAGTTCTGTTAGCATTTTTTTTATCTTTATTTGAATTGACTGTAATTATTTTACAGAGTACTAGTAATGCATTTGTGATTAGCTGAAATGCTACTGAAAATGTTCTTGAAGCACATGATTAAAGTGAAGCTTAAAATATATAGTAACTGTAGTTCAAAAAGTATAAAAGTGTGTTTTACGTGAAATGTAAACAAGTACAATTAAATGACACTAAAGGTACATGAAGTGGTTCCATTTTAACACAACTAAATATAATACAATTATTTTAAAATTGATCTTAAGCATATCTTAAAGAACACTTACCATTGTTCCAAAATAACACAGTCAATATGCACTTATTATAGTACAATTAAAATGTAATAAGTGCATCAATAATAGCAGAACTTGAGTGTATTTCTTTTTTACCTGAGGAGTGAAGCATGTGTGACCTGTGCGGCTGTGCCGGCAGAGTGAGATCACTCAAGCCCAATTGCTCAGCCCCCACTTTTTCTTCTTCCAAGGTTCCTGGAAGACAAGACGGGATGGGAGAGCGGAAGGGCGGGGCTGCCTTAATGAGCGAAGCAGGGTGAGACTGACTCGTGGCGGGACATTTGCTACAATGCTGCTGAAATTTGCTCCTAAGAAATTTGCATTGTGATGAAATGCCATTCAACGCCGACTTACAGGCAATTTCTTTCAGGGACATGTCTTTTCAAGATTTTTTTTTTAATCGTATCAATCCCAGTTGTTTATATAGCTGGTGTTATTCCCATCTTAATTTGGGATATACATACAGGGTTGTGTAATAAATGCACAATAAATTTTAGTACATCAATTCTGTCTCAGGTTTGTTACACAAATCATGATTTCTAGTGACTTAGCTAATAATAATAAATAATAAGCCACAGGGGCTGCACTGTCCTGATACAATTTTTTTTAAAGTCTGCTAGGATGTGGCATAGGTGTTTTAATGTGCCACTTGTGGGGTGACAAATCTAGATTAATGTGAGATATGCAAAACATTTAAATTAATGTAGGAACTGGGTTATGCAAATGTAAAAATGTAAAGTATATGAGAACAACATGTTGCTGTTTTTTTTCCTAGTCCATTTGGAATCTATGAATTTTCTATTGGTTTTCAGCCTCCAGGGAGAGCATTAACCATTTTGAATACTCAAAAAATGATGAAAACATCACAGTATTCACCTCCTAAATATGATGAATAAAATCTCATGTACTATGTATACACAACAGTGAGAGTCATCACAGTTTATTTGTTTAACCATCTCTAAATTGGAAAAAACTTTGTGATTCTAATCCAACTGTAAAAACCCTGCTGATAGTTCAGAAGGTTACAGTTTGTTTCACAAGAGTTTGAGTTATAAATACAAACATTTGAACAATTTATATATGAGGACACATTTGTGGTGTAATGCATTTAAAAATGATTGATGTGCTTTATGAGTTAGATATGGAAATGGACTTTTGAATCAGTGAATATAGTGGTTTAAGCAAATTGAAATGTGTTTTAAGAAAATTAAGTCTCGAATATGAGCCTGATATTTCTCAGATGATTAGCCACTGTGCACATAGTCTGTTTCACGACTTCTTAAACCATGCTTCTCAGTAGCATTTACATTTTGCTTGTGGGCTTTACCAATTGTTTCTTTTTCAAAAGTTCTTGCTCAGCATCAGACTTCAGCTTGGAGGGAGATTACTTATTGGGTGGCCTTTTTCCTTTACATGAAATTGAAAAGGAAACAACTCTGTTTTCTGCAGAGACCACCGAATGTTTCAGGTAAGCAAGGATCTTTTACCAGTCTCGGGTTATGAATGCACAGTATTTTAAATTAAAGCAGCATTTCCTCAAAGTACTCATTGCTAAACGGAATATTCAATTACATGCTATTAACTCCCTCACTTCTGTTTTCAAGGCACATTTCCTCAAAATCTGGTTATCACATGTTGCAAGTAATGAGATTTGCTGTTGAAGAGATTAATAACTCCACCACTCTTCTGCCCAATGTTTCTCTGGGCTATGAAATTTTTGACTATTGTTCTAATACAAAGAATTTCAATTGTTTCAGGTAAGCAAAGACCTTTTACCAGTGTAGGATTATTGCTATGCAGTATTTTAAATCAAAGAAGCATTTCATATTTCTGAACTGAATATTAAATTACATGCTATTAACTTCCTCATTGCTCTTTTTTAGGCACAGTACCTCCACGTCTGGTTATCAGATGTTGCAAGTGATGAGGTTTGCTGTTGAGGAGATTAATAACTCCACAACTCTTCTGCCCAACGTTTCTCTGGGATATGAGATTTTTGACCACTGTACGGACTCAAAAAATTTCCATTCAGTCTTCAGTTTTATCTCGAATAATGGCTCAATAAAACCTAAAGAAAAACTCAACAACTATCAGCCTAAAGTGATTGCTTTAACAGGACCATATGGAAGCACAAGAACTATGACTATTGCACCACTGTTCACAATGGACCTTATACCAATGGTAAATTATTTTTCTTTTTATACAGTATACATAATAAAATACTTACACACTTGCTTCCTACCACGTAGGACTACCATGTTACTACATATATGAGTGTTTTTTCTCTCTCAAAGGTGAATTATGGAGCTTCTACCTATGCGTTAAGCAATAAACTTCAGTATCCTTCCTTTGTAAGAACAATCCCTAGCAACAAAGACCTGATAGAGATGATTATTCACATCATATGGTGGTTTGGATGGAACTGGGTTGCCTTTATTGGTAGCCAAGACGATTACAGTTCAGATGGACTAAAGCTTTTTAATGAGTATATAAGCAATACTGGTATTTGTTTGGCCTATCAAGAGGGTCTAAGTCTAAACACAAACTACAGTCTAACGCTTAAAAAGATTGATATGCTCAACATCAATGTCATTGTAATTTTTGCTTTGCCACAATATGCAAGCAAAATTGTCAAAGCAGCCATAGCGAACAACATCCGAGACAAAGTATGGATTGCAAGTAATGCATGGGCTATGAATCAACAGCTTCCAAGAGAGCCAGGAATTGAGAAAATTGGCACAGTCATTGGCATTACAGAGAGACTGTTGTCATTGCCCGGATTTAATCAATTTGTCTATAAAGCCAGAGGAGCATCTGATGCTGGCCATAATGATTATGAGGGTAAAGTCAAGAGTAAGACATGCAATCAAGTTTGTCATTACTGCTCATTGCTGACTGCAGAGGAGATTATAAATGAGAATCCCTCACTTTCCTTTGCCATATATGCTGCCATATATACGATAGCTCATGCATTACATAAAGTTCTGCAGTGTGACATCAATGAATGCCAGAAAAATACAATGGCCAAGCCATATATGGTAAGTGAACTCATGTGAATCATGTCAAGTTGTAATATAACATTAATATAATATAATATAATATAGATAATATAGTTATATAATTATACACTATTTGTCTTTTTTATTTCTTTACACACCTCACAACAGCTTCTGGGAGAAATAAAGAAGTTGCATTTTATACTCAATGGCCGTCAGGTGAAATATGATGATCATTTTGATCCAGCTATCAGTTTTGCAGTTGTGGTCTGGCGCACTGAAGTGAATCCTCCACAGTTCGTGATGGTGGGCACATATGAGAAACATCCAGGAATTACTTTTACCATTGATAACTCTCTCCTTCCCTGGCATAACAATGGTTCTGTAAGTCTTTTTGTTGAGAGTTTATCTAAATATTGATTTAATTATACATTTTATTTAGCTTTATAGATTACAGTTTTCTCAATCAGTTTTACACATTTTGCCAAATGAAAGTTAACTAACAGACTTCTACTTTAGCAAAACAATTCAATTTATCGTCATGATGAATGAGAAATGAGGTTTGCTGTTGAGGAGATTAAAGGGGTCATGAAATTAAGAATTAAAATGTTCTTGATATTTACATATATGAGAGGTTACTCTGCAAACAAAATGTACTGCAAGTTTCAAAGCTCAAAACTAATGCCCCAAGTTAAAATATAAATTATTGTTACCCTTCGGAAATGCCAGGATTTGAAATCAGGACAATCATGATGTCACAATTTCACTTCAACACGCTCCTTAACATGCATCATTGTTTTGTATAATCAAGAAGGTGTGTTCAGAACTAATGCCTGTCCATCTATCAAAAGAGCTTTACTATAAAGATAGGCCGTTTTGGTGCAAAAAAAAAAAAAAAAACCTTTCCAAACTTCATCATCTAACCTGGAGAGACATAATATAAAAATGTGAAACTGCATCTCATGGTCAGGACAAGCTTGGTGTTTCAGAGAACCGTGGGTTATGAACAGTCACCTGTTTTTTTTTTAATCTTTCATCATCTTGTGTTCAAGATCCACCTATTGGAGATATGGACAGCTCCATGGTTGCACAATATGCTCACAGTGAGACCCTGAAAGCCTGAGCAAGGTCACTTAAGAGACATGTCACAAAGTATTCATACACAAAATGAGTCAATCTGGTTAGTCAATCTTACCCCAGATGTAGAGATTTACTGGGCTAGGAAGGACATTATAGATCGCTCGATTCAAGTACTTGCGGGGTCATGGCTGGGTTGTGGGTTGGCTCCTAACCCTGCCCAGCCCGTAGTTACCATGCCCACCAAAGTGTGCGTCCCTACATCTCATCTGGGACTCTCAGACTCTCCTGTGCTCTCCACTTCCTGCCTGTCCACACCATGATACCTGCCGATGCCACCCTCGAGTCCTTAGAGTCCAGACAGAGTAGTGCCTCTCTGGCGTGAGAGACCTTGAACTCCTCATTGAGGCTGCTGAATGGGAGCTAGAGTGCATTTTTCTTTCTATAGAGTGCTACGCTGCTCAAGCTGCGTGGCAATCCCAAGCACCTGCGGATGTAGCTACTGACCTTCTTCTCCATGGTCTCCACTGTTGACCTAATACATCAGCAGAGGCCAGAGGATTCGAAGTACGATGCCATGTTGGTATATCCAGGCCTTAAATTGGCCTAGTAGGCTAGACTTTTCGACTGTGGTGAGCCAAGATTCAAGCTCCCTGATGGTCGATGAATGGCCGTTGCATCTCTGAGGCTGCACTCAAAGACCTTGTCAAGGCTCCTGACAGGTTTCTTGGTGATGGATGGGATTACAATCCCACCCACCTGGAAGCAGAACTTGTCCACCCTTTTCCTCACCATGGACCTGGACTTGGCAGATTTGAAACTCATCCTAATGGCCTACTTCCTCCTTGGAACAAGTCAGATATCCACTTTGCTTCTGCCCAAAAAGCTGTTTTGTGAACCCGAAGGGATTGGCTATGAATGTAGCTCAATTCCTTACTGTCTCTCCGTCACCTTCTGTGCCACTCTGTTCTGCAGGGTCACGAGTTTCTTACTAATGCTGTGACAGAGCTTGATGAGTGGTAGTTTCTCATCCTCAGTTGCTGCCTTGAACTATCTTGTCAAAGCTCGAAACTCTTTCTGCAGTTAGTGGATCTTGTCTGCCCTCCGGTTCATGGTATGCTTTGGTCTGCTGGTCTTGCACTCTTCAACGCCAAAACTCTCTGTCACAAAACTGACAGTGATGGTGGTCACTGTGGTTTGCTTTGGTGGTGATAATTCTTGCCGTATCCTCAACAAACTGGCATCATACTCTATGCTGGCTTGCTGCAGACCACTTGATCATATGCTGCTGAAATAATCTGCCTGGAGCAGAAGAGTTTTATGCTTGGAGGTTTTGGGCACTGTGGGGTGTCTCCGGGCCAGGGTCCTCTTGCGTCTCACTAGAATTAACTTCTGTGCATTGTGCTGTGCTCTCCTGCACCATGCATTTCATCTTGGTCTAATAGATGTTAAGGCCGTGCTGATTCTTGCAGACCTTGCTGCAAATGTACCTTGAAGTTGTCATTATTGCTAATCCATTTGCCAAGGTCATCATCATTGGGTCCATCCTATTGGGGTGCTCATCTCCCCCCCCCTTTCAGGTTTATGACTCTATGGGTGAATCTGTAGCTTTATGAGGTTCCTTTTCTTGGAAGATGCAGGTTGGGCTGCTACTGCTTCCTGCTCCAATTGCTGTCTGTCAACTGTCTCTCCTGTTGTCACCAATCTATTCTCGGTTTTCAACCAGTCTATTACTGGGTGTCATTGGCTGAGCCAGTATAGATGCATCAAAGATACATCATAGGATGCACTAAAACACATCTGAGGTCATCGGGTGTTTCGGGTCTTTCAACATCATACACCCTCACTCAGGTGACCCAGCCAGAGTTGATCAGACCCTGTCCCAGCAGCACAAGGCCATGGATCACTCTTCTTAAGTCACAGTCATCTGGAAGCCCTTACAGTCATATGGAGACCATGTAGAAGTAGCCCTAGCATTCTGAACAGTGGAAATAACACATGGCAGGAGCCCGAATGTGTTTAATTTAAGAGGGTGGTAGATTTCCCCGTTTGCTTGGAACAGGAGGTCTGTATGTAATGAGAGAGCCTGGGCATACAGAAGTCAGACTCTGTTCTCTCACTGTGGCCCGGATAGGCATTATTAGGCAAAGGGGAGGGAATTCATAGAGCAGGGCAGGTCTGCGTCCCTGTACAGAATGCCTGGGACATGGGTCACCCATAACGACAAAATGTGCCACCTGTTCCATACCAAAAGCTTGTGAGCTAAAGCATGAAGCTTGGAGGAGCGCATCCCTCCTTGGCAGTTGATATATGCTACAGCTGTGGTATTGTCACAACGTGCTAGAACATGATGCCACTGCAAATGTGGCAGAAAATGTTTCAGAGCCTTCCACACAGTGAGGAGCTCCAAACAATTTATATGGGCTGAGTAAAGAGTGCTTGGCCGCATTCACTCTTCTGCTCTCCTTTGGTCACTCCCCATCTTGTTTAGGATGCCTCTGTCATTACCACTTTCCTCAACATAATTGCCCCAACATGAGGAGGGTCCCATGAGCGTAAAACTCTGCATTCCTCCAGTGGCACAGCACTGCTGTGCATGAGCTGAAGAGATGAACAGTGTGAGATGAAGAGATAAAACCCACTTCATGAATGCCCTCATTCTCAAAGTGCCCAGAAGCAGGACATGGGCAGCTGAAACCATAAAACCCTGTAGCCTGAGACATGTGCAATACTGTACCATTGCTGTGCTGATGACACACAGCTCTATCCTTCATTTCAACCAGAAGACCCAATGGTAGCTGCATGGATCTCAGGCTTCCTGGTGGACATCTCAGCATGGATGAAAGAATATCACTTGCAGCTCAACCTGGTAAAGACTGAGCTTCTCGTCTTCCCTGCCACTCTGACTCTACAGCATGATTTCACCATCCAGCTAGGTTCATCAACAATTACCCCATCAAGATCAGTCAGAAATCTTGGAGTAATCTTTAATGACCAGCTGACCTTCAAGGACCACATTGCAAAGCAGCTTGGTCACGCATTGCACATCAGAAAGATCAGGCCTTTCCTAACAGAGCATGCTGCACAACTTCTTGTCCAGGTCCTTGTCATTTCTAGGGTGGACTTCTGCAATGCTCTTCTGGCTGGACTTCTATCACGCACAATCAAATCTCTATAAATGATTCAGAATGCAGCAGTACGACTGGTCTTCAACAAGCCCAAAAGGGCCCATGTCACACCTCTCTTTTTCTTGTGCACTTGCTACGGGTTGCTGCTCACATCAAGTTCAAATCACTGATGTTTGCATGCAGAACAGCCATGGATTCCACACACTCCTACTTCCTCTCACTCTTACAGTACGTGTCTACATCCCCTCCAGAAGTCTGAGGTCACTTTCCTTATTCCGTCTCTGTTCTAGTTTGTAGTAATCTGAACAGTGTCTGAAACTTTGTATTACACAAGCACTTCCTGTGTTAATTTGCCTCTTTATGATGAAGCCCTTGTTGTATTCCTCGCTTGGATAAAAGCATCTGCTAAATGAATAAATGTAAATGCAAACAGCAAACAGAACCACTGAGAGACCCATAGAATGCCTGTTAGGCTTGGATAGATTGACAGGCATAATTGAGAACAAGGTCATTGATTGTGACAATCTCCTTCCAGAGTGAGGGTGAAGGAACCCTTTCTCTGGATGTTGTCCTATGTCAATCAGGAGCTTGGCCTGGTAATCGGATAGCAGGGAGTAGATGTTAATATTTTATCGGAAGTTAGTTTAGCCGATAAAATATACTATAAAGTAGCTGGGTCGCTTTGGTCAGAACAGCTCAGAGAGGCTGCACTGTGAGAGGCCCTCGGGTGTGCACTCTTGTAGTATTTACTTAGTTATAAATATACTAATCCATGCAGAAGAAGTCAATTTGATTCCATTTGAATAAAGGCTATATGACTTTATTTTAGTTAGCTGTTAGGGTAGGCAGCAGGTCCGGCCCAAGCCTTTATGGGGCCCTAAGCAGAATTTTATATGAGGGCCCCTCGGTGCCGCCAATAGGACTGATTATTGTCAATGCTTGATCATTTGCACACTATAAATCTAACACACCCATTATCAATTTTATTTGTTGTAGCTGTGTTGCTTACATCATACCAGTGTCTGCCTGGCATGTTTTTACCCTTCTACGATTTTTTGATTATAACAGTATAGCAAACCCACAAGAGTGGTCAGTTGTTAATTTGCACTTTCAAAGTCTTATAGTACTAAATGGCATACTTAATGTGGTGGTGTACTGAAAAGTAGCTAAATAAACCAGCAGACAATGGATTTACAGAACAGAATGTTATTTTAATGACATAAATTATTAAAAACTGCAGCAAGCCATCTGTTCATCTAAAAGAACAACTCTTAATCTATAACTAGCTAATTGGGTATAATGATATTGGAATATAATAGCAAAGACAAAAGGTAAATAATGTTAAGCTGTTATCAATACCAAGTTTATGAAACAGAAGCTTTATTAATACCACATGAAAACACTGACTTAACCTTATTAGTTTCAGTTTATCTTACCATAAGATAACGTAACTCTGCCATAGCAACACCCAACTTAATCACTTGCATTTTATGCATCTTATGCACTTTATTCCTTTTCCATTCATGGTATTAATTTAGTAGTTGTTGATTACTCTTGAAATGTTGCTCCTTTCCCCACTGCATTGTTACCAGCACAACCAGTGGAAGAAATCACCGCCACCAGACTGCTCTCTTTACCACAGAGAATGTAAATATCACGTATCCAAATCTCTGAACACACCATACTAGTATCACATAGTGGAACTACAAAAATACAGCATGTTTGCAAACACCCCTTTCACGCATTATGCCTCCCCCAACTCAAAAATCACAAACGCAGCTCATAAAAACACTTGCTTTACACCATTGTCTGTCTCTGTGTATTTTGCCAAGTCTTTGAATTTTGCTTGTAAGACCACTTTAATAATTGATTGTGGTCAGGATAATGAAGAGACTTTCAACCAGTATAACAAATATGCTTTTGGGGAAAAAATTCCTGCCGCAACTTTAACTGTTTTGAAAGCAAGAGCAAAGGAATTTGTGTGCATTTAAGGCAATTATGTAATTTGTATTGAGTTCACTGATCTTAGTTTGGAGAAATGTGTAAAATCGATTGAAATAAATGGCAACTTTAATAACACATTTTCCCATTCCTTAAAGGTTCCTTTCTCAAACTGCTCTGTTGAGTGTAAGGCGGGATATTCAAGGCAACCTGACGATTTTCATAGTTGCTGTTTTACATGTAAAAAATGCCCGCCTAACAGCTATGTGGATTTTTCTCGTAAGTACCTTAGGCAGCAGACAATGACAACTTGGAATTTAAAGAGGTAGTCCACCCAAAAATGGAAATTCTGTCATCATTTACTTACTCTCATGTGATTCCAAACCTGTATGCATTTCTTTTTCTTTCTGCTGAGCACAAAAGAAGATATTTTGAAGAATGTTAGTAACCAAATAATTTCCGTTCCTATTAAATTTTCAATTGTATTTTTATCCATACAATGTCAGTGGAAACAGTTTGGTTACCAAATACCAACATTTTTCAAAATATGTTCGTTTATGTTCCTCAGAAGAAAGAAAGTCATGCAGGCTTGGAATGACATGAGGGTGAGTAAATGATGACAGATTTTTCATTTTCGATGAAAGCTCCCTCCGTTTATTCTACAATACAATACTTTACTGGAGTTATGGTGCTATTTGAAGACTAAATATTTCCCACATCAAGTTACAATTATTGCAAAATACTAATAAACAATCATATTATTTTACTCTTTTTTTCAGGGGACCCTTATACCTGTTTTCCTTGTGCAGAGGGTGAATGGTCTGATGAGGGCAGCACAACATGTAAGACACGCTCTGTTGTCTATCCTCAATTCACAGAAATCCCCTCCATCATTGTCATGGTTTCTGCTGCATGCCTAATTATTCTTCTTATTGCCATATTTTGCCTTTTTGCCTACAATTACGACACACCAGTGGTGAAGTCTGCTGGTGGCGGCATGTGTTTCCTCATGTTGACCAGTTTGATTATGTCTAGCATAAGTGTGTTCTTTTTCTTTGGAAAACCATCATTTGTATTTTGCCTCCTGAGAAATGCCATATTTGTATTTTTCTTCACTGTTTGTATTTCCTGTTTGACTGTCCGTTCCTTTCAAATTATTTCTGTTTTTAAAATGGCTGCTCAGTTCCCTAAGGTGCACAGCCTTTGGGTAAAACACAATGGCCAGAGGCTCTTCATTGCATTTGTTTCTTTCATTCATTTCATTTCTTGTGTGATCTGGATGACTGTCAATCCTGTCAAAGCCATTGCTGACTCATGGACTTATAAAGATCAACTTATGCTCATTTGTGAAATGGGGAACACTATACCATTAACCATAGTCGTGTTCATAAGTTGGTTTCTTGGTTTCCTGTGTCTCCTGTTTTCTTATATGGGAAGAGATCTGCCGAAAAATTACAATGAGGCCAAATCAATAACATTTAGTCTCATTTTGTACTATCTGAGCTGGATTGCATATTTCACAGCATACCTCACTCTCAAAAGCAAATACATTGTCGTTTTGAATGCAGTGGCCCAGAGATCCAGTATAAATGGAATTCTCTTCAGTTATTTCATACCAAAATCTTACATCATAATATTCCAACCACAAAAGCACACTCCTGCATACTTTCAAACTTCTATTCAGAATTACACCCAAACCATTAGTAGGACCTAGACTCGGACATTAGCTGTGTATAGTTGTGTTGTGTATAGAAAGTCAACTCTTTAGTTTTCAACTCTTTAGATCCTTCACTTTTATGTTACCAGTCTTAAAGAAAAACAAGTAGAGAAAAGTAGGCAAAGTAGAGAATGGAGATCTATTTTGGGGTTCAATCTGCATAAGAGGTTATGTGATTTTTGAGTTTTATACATATAATGTAGGCTAATGTAAACTGAAAGACTTCTTTTTTTAAACTTATATTAATAAAGATCTTTTTCAAACTTCAATAATTAGTGTCCACATAATCCATGTATGTTTGATGTCATTCTCACTGTCTATTCAAACTCAAATTATATCATAGTAATTTATATTATATAAAATTAGTAACAAATAATTATACTAATATAGCAACACCAGTTTTTAACCCATTTATTTATTTATATTTCTCCAAACTATGGTCCATGCTCTCAAAACACAGACAAAGAAACAGACTCATACTTTTGCTGAACAATTCAATTCTCTGCATAATTATACACTGAATTATTTTCTAATAATACACTGAAAGTTAAAATATATTAAAACTGCCAACAACACAGCTGTTCTTTACTAAACACATAACACATTGAAGTAACCAGGGTTTGAAAACTAGTGAGGTCTGGGGTATGGTTAAGAATTGTGCTATCCACCTTTTTCCCGTAAGAGCGGCCATTTGTACATTTTATGGGACTGGCTTCCGGTGTCATTCGCTTCCAGCTAATTTTAAGCTGGAAGAAAACAGCTCCTTGTGCTGCTTGATATTGCAAACTGGTGTGTCTTCAAACAGGAAAATCAAAGTTGGCACACCACAGCTCCAAAAGTAGAAACATATTTAATTATGTTCTCACCACAGGTGAGGTTTCAAGCCTAAAAGCTCTTCATCATGAACACATACAAAGAGCGTTGTAATGTTTAGTGTCATGTTAATGAAAGACACTAGAGGACAGGCAAACACTGTAAAAGGGGTTCTTGGTAGATAGAAAAAGAAGCTGAAAATTTGGGCAATACAGGTGTTATGTGAATGGAGAATAAAATGAGCTATTTCACAAACATGTCTTGACTGAGCTTGTGATGAGAACATTATGACTGTCCGAGATTCAAAAAGCAAACTTTTTGTTGTCACCTTTCCTTGTGTCTTTTGATTAATTTTTTTATATTTTTTTTGTTGTTTTATTTTAGTTTTTTCTTTTCTCTTTTCCTGATTATCTGTTACATTTTTGTTGCATATAGCCTTGCACGTCAGTTACAACCCTGGAGATGTGGACAGTTTGAGGCAGCTATAAGGTGGTTTATTCCCCTCTTCGTTTACTCATTAATTTGTTCACTTATTTATCTATTTATTTTCTTATTTATTCTTATTATTGTTATACCTATATAACATACGCACCTTATACCTCCTGCTGCTATGTATCTGTTTGTTGTCTTGAAGATTGTTTGAAGAGTATTTGTCTGTGTGTTTCTGGGGGGAATGGGAAAATAGTGTGAGATTTTTTGCATATTTTGTTATGAATGCCAATTAATAAAGTACAACAAAAAGAGCTACATCATTGCCCATATAAGACCTTTTCAGGAAATAAGCATTAATAATATGCTTCACATATCAGCCAAAGGCAGAGGGTGAACCAGCTCCAGGCTATAAGTATAGCCTAAGGACACACATTTAATACATGGGTGGAGTGAGAACATAAGGTAGTCGCACACCGGACAAGAAGCGCCGGCCCGCGTCTAGGACAACTCACAGGTATTGCACCCAGTTCAAGACAGCAGTCCAAAACTGTTCATCGAAAAGTTCACTTCAGGAATTAACAAAGTTGCATTGATGAGTTTGAAGTACGGTGTTTGACAAAACAGAGCAACAGAGTTCTGCTGTTATGTCCCCAGCAATGTCAAAAGTGAACTGAGTGTGTGCATTCAGCACTATATGGAGTGCAGCTCACGCTCACAGATGAGCCAGAAAGTCACTCTGTCAAGGGTGATGACATATTCAGGGCCGGATTTACTTCTTTTCGTGACATAGGCAAAACACATTTCTGGGCCCCCCTTCCCTATTAATATAATAGGCCTAATATTACCACCCCAGCAGACAAAAATATTTCTTAATCAGTGAAATCTCGTGTGTGTTTAACTAGCTAATTTTGTACCCACCTAATTCCAAACCTTCCTTCGCAAATTCCAAAACTTCATTTCAGAGCTAATAACAGAGGCTTGAGCCATTGATATGCAGGCTAACGCAGTTATTAATGCAGTAACGCAGTTATTAGAGAGAGAGAGAGAGAGAGAGAGAGAGAGAGAGAGAGATATTAAGTGCATGTGAATACCTGCGTCTGTGCGTCTCTCAGCAGCGTTCAGCAGCAGCATCTACTAATAGCGAATCTTTAAATTGAACTGCTTATTTGCATGTAAACTGAAGGACGTTTTGAGTGACTTTTTTTTGTATTCATTAATTGCAGTCCTGCATATTTTCTGATTGAAAGGAGTAAAAATCGAGATTGATTTGATAATGTTTCTATGTTGATTCAAAGTTAAATAAGTGATTTTAATTTGAAGACATTTAGATTTTTATGACAATCTTGATCTATATTTCATCATTGAAATAACGAAAAATGTATGTTAAATTTCAACATTGATTCAATGATAATGTGGTTGATGCATTAACATTGATTTATTGTTGATTCAGTGTTGGTCTGCGATCTGGGATATGAGTATATTTATGTTGTTTCAGTCCTGGGATCATGAAAAAAAATTTAATAAAAAAAATTAGTTGGCACAAATCTTGTTTTTTAGACTAATTTCTATATTGTAGAAGAGCAAATATCAAGTACATGAAAAAAATTTGTTAAAAAAAAATCAGGTCTGAAAGGGTTGAGATGTGCGCGGGAACATCTTTAGACTGCTTTCATTAATTACGTGGTTTAATATTCAAATCATATACATAGGTAGAAACAATATATAAACATACGTTAAATATATATATATATATATATATATATAGTATCTCACAGAAGTGAGTACACCCCTCACATTTTTGTAAATA
>NW_015640208.1:599221-610890 GCF_001515625.1 Sinocyclocheilus rhinocerous | reverse complement strand
CTTTTTATGGGCAACATAGCATAGAAGCGCACGTGAAGTGGGCGGGAAATTGATTCAGTGTTGATGAACGCCGAGCGGCAACAGGTATGGCCTAACTTTACATTTGAAAAATAAGAGATGTCTAGACTTTTATAATAATTTATTTATAGACGAATAAAGCTAATTTCCAGGAAAACTGCTGAACGCGAAAAAAACTCCGTATTTAATTGGCTAGCCTTACACAAGATTGCGTCTCAAAAACTAGTGAGCTCCCGCCTCCCTAACGTTACCTAGACAACATTCCTGTGTGTCATATGCGCGTTCCGCACGCACAACATGTCTGGTGTCCATCTAGACAGCACTTTGGAGCATCATTCAATCATGTGGACGGTGCCTATTGAGGCTGTCTGGGTGGGTAGCTAACTGTGTTTTGAGACAGAGCCTAAAAAACAAACAAACGCTATATAAGGAATTTGGAGTGACAGCCAAAACTCAAGTGCAACATATATTAACAAAAAGCCATGTCTTATGTCACCGTGTGAATGAGTGACTATATTTAAATGTACGGCGATGTTAATAAACGCTAATAAGTTCATTGAGTTACATTCGAGCTGCACAGTCTCCCATGACGGCTTGTGTTTTCTCAGACTCGCCACACATCACGATGTTTTATGCCCAAATCTTCACCTCCAAACGAAGCACACTAGCCAAGATATGGCTCGCAGCCCACTGGGAGAAGAAAATAACCAAAGCACACGTGTTTGAATGCGACCTAGAGACCACCATAAAGGAGATCTTGTCACCCCAGGTAAGGTTCACCTGGTTAATCCACTAAACCAGGTCATTAATGTGGTTAGTGCTCACTTTTAGAGGTAGAATAAAGGGTAAAGCTCAATTAAAAAGAGTTAAATCATTTTCTTCCCCTGTGTGTGTGTGTGTGTGTGTGATTTATCTCCATGATTCATTACCAGATTAAAATCGGTCTGCGAACTTCAGGTCACCTTCTTTTAGGAGTTGTCCGGATATACTCAAGGAAGACCAGATACCTTCTCACAGACTGCAGTGATGCATTGGTCAAAATTAATGTGGCTTTCCGGCCAGGTGAATGCATCCTCATATGTGCCATCTCTGATTTTAAATCCGTCAGTGACAACAGAACGAGTGAACACTGCAAGAGAGCTCAACGATATTTCGTTTTTGATCACAGGACAGACAGATCTGCCTGAGGATGCGATGGAGGCCGCGTTAAAATCTATCACTCTACCAGAGGACTTCACTGACTTTGATTCCCAGCTGCCTGATCTCAAGTATCATGTTCTTCAACAGCTCTTTATATAGGTTTTTTTTTTTCCTGATATCATGTTTTTATGACTTATTTGGCATGTTATGTCTCACGCAGCACCATTGATGTGGTCGATCACTTCTCTTTGAATCAGTGCCGCACTGAAGATATTACCCTCAAAGAGACCTTTGAGAACCACTTTCTCACCATGGAGCAAATTGGTAAACCCTCTGAATGAACAACGAACCAAGTTTTTACATACACTATGCAAAACTGTAGATGTTGATTATTGATTGTTTGGCTCTCGTTCATGTCGCAATTGTTGAGCCGGTTGTAACACTGTGTTTGTTTACCATTCAAAGGTGAGGAAATCCAGTCTTATCAAGGGTTGTTTGATCAGAGTTTCAGTGTCCACGGCGACTGCTTTGGTGATGAAGAAATGGCTGTCGACCTCATTGGTACAGTATATACACTTATGAGTTTGCGACATGCACACCGAAAACACACACACACATACTAATAAAAATAGTAATATGTATGTATGTTTAAAGTCAAAATGAAATCAGAACTGGCATTATGTATTTTCTAATGCAGCATGTTATACAAAAAAAAAAAGTTTTTTGTAATGCAAAAATAATTATAATTATGTTGCTCAATAAAAATAAATAAATATAAAGATGAAAATATTCGTAAGTGTTAACCAAATGTCAAATAACTGTTTAGTCATTGATTACAAATACTTAAAGGGAGTAAAATGATAGCCGAATAAAAATTTTTTGGGTGAACTATCCCTTTGAAGTTAATATATCAAGAGTTAACACTATTGTAATAGAGGTTAGTGCAATAATAGCAAATAATGTAATGTTTAAATAAGTTGTGGGATACATTAAAATGTCCATACGTCAAGTTATGAGAGAAAAATCTAAGTCGGTTTAATGTTGAAGCTGAAGTGTATAATTTCTCCTCCACAAAAGGGAATTGTGAAAAGTGACTATTTTTAAATATGTTTGTCAAACACTTCCCCCATGGCTCAGTGTGAACATTAACGAGGGATATGATAGTAGATTGTAATATAAGTGAATATGAATCCCCTTGCTTTTTGTGCATTTTGTACAAAATCATTGCATCTAAATTTATACAATCTGCCTAGTCTTTTTTTAAACCACTAAAATTATGGAACTGAATCACCCTCCCACTTCTCCGAGTCCAATATTTGTTTCTTTCTCTGTATTTGTGGTCTGTCTAGATTTTATAGCAAATACTACTGATGATGCTGTGGTGCCTGATTTCTATGAGGACACCCCGAATGAATTACCAGCGACACCTCCTCCTACTGCTGTCACTGCAGAAGGGAATGATGGTACACTTTTTCTAGATATAGCATTACATTATATTCTAGCCTTTGAAATAGATGAACAAGCATATTTCATTCTTATTAATAGTTGGTTTTGGTCATATTAAATTACACACATACTTATTCTTTTTATGGGCAACATAGCATAGAAGCGCACGTGAAGTGGGCGGGAAATTGATTCAGTGTTGATGAACGCCGAGCGGCAACAGGTATGGCCTAACTTTACATTTGAAAAATAAGAGATGTCTAGACTTTTATAATAATTTATTTATAGACGAATAAAGCTAATTTCCAGGAAAACTGCTGAACGCGAAAAAAACTCCGTATTTAATTGGCTAGCCTTACACAAGATTGCGTCTCAAAAACTAGTGAGCTCCCGCCTCCCTAACGTTACCTAGACAACATTCCTGTGTGTCATATGCGCGTTCCGCACGCACAACATGTCTGGTGTCCATCTAGACAGCACTTTGGAGCATCATTCAATCATGTGGACGGTGCCTATTGAGGCTGTCTGGGTGGGTAGCTAACTGTGTTTTGAGACAGAGCCTAAAAAACAAACAAACGCTATATAAGGAATTTGGAGTGACAGCCAAAACTCAAGTGCAACATATATTAACAAAAAGCCATGTCTTATGTCACCGTGTGAATGAGTGACTATATTTAAATGTACGGCGATGTTAATAAACGCTAATAAGTTCATTGAGTTACATTCGAGCTGCACAGTCTCCCATGACGGCTTGTGTTTTCTCAGACTCGCCACACATCACGATGTTTTATGCCCAAATCTTCACCTCCAAACGAAGCACACTAGCCAAGATATGGCTCGCAGCCCACTGGGAGAAGAAAATAACCAAAGCACACGTGTTTGAATGCGACCTAGAGACCACCATAAAGGAGATCTTGTCACCCCAGGTAAGGTTCACCTGGTTAATCCACTAAACCAGGTCATTAATGTGGTTAGTGCTCACTTTTAGAGGTAGAATAAAGGGTAAAGCTCAATTAAAAAGAGTTAAATCATTTTCTTCCCCTGTGTGTGTGTGTGTGTGTGATTTATCTCCATGATTCATTACCAGATTAAAATCGGTCTGCGAACTTCAGGTCACCTTCTTTTAGGAGTTGTCCGGATATACTCAAGGAAGACCAGATACCTTCTCACAGACTGCAGTGATGCATTGGTCAAAATTAATGTGGCTTTCCGGCCAGGTGAATGCATCCTCATATGTGCCATCTCTGATTTTAAATCCGTCAGTGACAACAGAACGAGTGAACACTGCAAGAGAGCTCAACGATATTTCGTTTTTGATCACAGGACAGACAGATCTGCCTGAGGATGCGATGGAGGCCGCGTTAAAATCTATCACTCTACCAGAGGACTTCACTGACTTTGATTCCCAGCTGCCTGATCTCAAGTATCATGTTCTTCAACAGCTCTTTATATAGGTTTTTTTTTTTCCTGATATCATGTTTTTATGACTTATTTGGCATGTTATGTCTCACGCAGCACCATTGATGTGGTCGATCACTTCTCTTTGAATCAGTGCCGCACTGAAGATATTACCCTCAAAGAGACCTTTGAGAACCACTTTCTCACCATGGAGCAAATTGGTAAACCCTCTGAATGAACAACGAACCAAGTTTTTACATACACTATGCAAAACTGTAGATGTTGATTATTGATTGTTTGGCTCTCGTTCATGTCGCAATTGTTGAGCCGGTTGTAACACTGTGTTTGTTTACCATTCAAAGGTGAGGAAATCCAGTCTTATCAAGGGTTGTTTGATCAGAGTTTCAGTGTCCACGGCGACTGCTTTGGTGATGAAGAAATGGCTGTCGACCTCATTGGTACAGTATATACACTTATGAGTTTGCGACATGCACACCGAAAACACACACACACATACTAATAAAAATAGTAATATGTATGTATGTTTAAAGTCAAAATGAAATCAGAACTGGCATTATGTATTTTCTAATGCAGCATGTTATACAAAAAAAAAAAGTTTTTTGTAATGCAAAAATAATTATAATTATGTTGCTCAATAAAAATAAATAAATATAAAGATGAAAATATTCGTAAGTGTTAACCAAATGTCAAATAACTGTTTAGTCATTGATTACAAAGAGTTAAAGGGAGTAAAATGATAGCCGAATAAAAATTTTTGGGTGAACTATCCCTTTGAAGTTAATATATCAAGAGTTAACACTATTGTAATAGAGGTTAGTGCAATAATAGCAAATAATGTAATGTTTAAATAAGATGTGGGATACATTAAAATGTCCATACGTCAAGTTATGAGAGAAAAATCTAAGTCGGTTTAATGTTGAAGCTGAAGTGTATAATTTCTCCTCCACAAAAGGGAATTGTGAAAAGTGACTATTTTTAAATATGTTTGTCAAACACTTCCCCCATGGCTCAGTGTGAACATTAACGAGGGATATGATAGTAGATTGTAATATAAGTGAATATGAATCCCCTTGCTTTTTGTGCATTTTGTACAAAATCATTGCATCTAAATTTATACAATCTGCCTAGTCTTTTTTTAAACCACTAAAATTATGGAACTGAATCACCCTCCCACTTCTCCGAGTCCAATATTTGTTTCTTTCTCTGTATTTGTGGTCTGTCTAGATTTTATAGCAAATACTACTGATGATGCTGTGGTGCCTGATTTCTATGAGGACACCCCGAATGAATTACCAGCGACACCTCCTCCTACTGCTGTCACTGCAGAAGGGAATGATGGTACACTTTTTCTAGATATAGCATTACATTATATTCTAGCCTTTGAAATAGATGAACAAGCATATTTCATTCTTATTAATAGTTGGTTTTGGTCATATTAAATTACACACATACACATTTGCACTCAAATTAATTTTTTTTAATTTGCATTCTTAATTTGTTCTTTTTTGCTGTCATACAGATTTAGTCTCAGTAATTATTATTATTTTTTTAGGAATTGTGAATATGAATCAAGTTTTTGAATTTATTTGCAAAAGGAAAAAGGCTATGTTTTTTATGATATCATATTTCAAACTTACGTACAGTTGCTTTAATAAAACATTGCATAAAAATACATTTAGATGCGTGTTTTAATTAATCACTTTGGATATGTAAGATTATAAAATGATAAATGGCTAATATCTGATCTTAATATTGTACATTTTTTATCTGTAATTTATTAGGAATTGACCTTTGCTTGCAACGCTAACATTTACCACTGTGTCATTCTCTCAAAGAGCTGGAGTCTGTGAAACCAGGACTTTCCTGTTTAAAGGGTAGGAGCAGTCCAGCCTTGACTGAGACCACTTTCTTGGTAAATGCAGAGGAAGGCTTTGCTCTTGCACCGGTTGCTGGCACACGTGAGTTTTAACAGCTCTGGCGAATATAATGAGCAGTAGTTTTGGACCTTTGCCTCAAATTGTTGTACATAGTTAAAGGGACATTTCACCAAAAAATTACAATTCTGTCATCAACTTCTCACCCTCGTGTCGTTCCAAACCTGTATGAGTCTTACTTTCCTCCGTGTAACATAAAAGAAGATATTACAATGGAAGTCAAAGGTAGCCGAAAATGTTTGATTTTCAACTTTCTTCAAAATATCTTTTATGTTCTACAGAAGAAAGAAAGCCATACATTTGGAACAGCACGAAGGTGAGTAAATGAATACAGAAATTTCATTTTTTGGATGAACTATCCTTTTAATGTTGGGGTTTTAACTGCTCTCATGAAGCCACTAGAGGGTGCTGTTGACAACCAGGAATAAAAATATCCACATAGGGTTTGCAGGCCAGATCATGGTAATGAATCAGCTGCTGCAGTATGTGCACACTGTGTTTTTTGTGTTTAGCATGATGGCCTACTGTGTTTGCCAAAAGGCATAACATGCAACCAGAGCGTGGAATACTGTATCCCACAATGTCATACAAATTAATGTCAACCACAGTTTTTCTTGACTGTTTTTATTGCACTGACATATATTAAGACATTTCTGCATAATACTGGATCACAAATACAGAATTGGCTTTTTATATTAATGTAGTGAGTTAATTAATTTTGGCATTATATAGTATATACTGCTCAGTAAGCATTATGCTAGTCTTCCAGATTTGCTAAGACATCAGAGCAGGGCCTAAAACTAACGTTTTCCCTCATCTGCCAATGGCCGGTGACTTGAGAAAATTTACTTGCCCCAAACTTTTTTTTTTTTTTTTAACAGACCATGAAACCTGGCAGAACAAATTGGGGGAAACATCTAATTGCAAATTTTAATTATTATTATTAATATTTATTATTATAATTATTTAATCAAATTGTAAAATTAAACTAAAGATATCACTATAATACTATTGAACTATAAAGTAGTTAATAATAATAACTGTGAGATATATATATATATATATATATATATATATATACATATATAGCAACAGTAAAATTACAATACTAATATTCATGTTTGTTTTTTCTGTGCTTTCAAACGTTAAACCATAGAGATTTATTTTGGCAGAAAACCACATAGAAACTTCTCTTTTGTTGACAACAGACCATTCTCATTACAAACTGTGCATTTGGAAATGCAACATGGACCAAACATTATAAGCGACTCAAACCCGCAGCACTTGCACAGATGGAGTTCTTGTGGAGCAGCATTTAATGGAAACCGCCACAACACACTGAAAACATGCAGTCTTTTTTAATTTGATAATCGTGCTAATCCATATCACGTTTTCAGGCATTGTTAGAATTAATTAAAAAAAAGTTAATGGCCAACTGGCTATTAAAGCTGTTTCATATACTCGCCAACGCTGATTTTTGCTTACATTTGGTGGTTGATTAGTGTTAATTTTAGGCCCTGCCATCAGACTAATGGAAAGTTTAAACATGTGCTCAGCGTCTTCAGCAAGGAAAAGAAGCACGAGGAAGCGGAAGCTAGTGATTGACCGATCAAAGGAACTAACAAACGATGACATCAGGAATCAACTGGCTGACTGCTCTGACCTTTTAACCCCATTGGAGATAGCCCCGCCCACTCGGCAGCTCATGGAGTGGAGGGAAAATGGAGGAGTGAAGCAGCTGTTCTCCAGTTTTTGTCTGCCACTCTTTCACCCTGACTTAAAGCAGGTATCGCCCACACCCGCAGCTGAAATAGTAGCTGAGCTCAACTGAAGTGCACAGCTGTCATTATATGGCCAGTATAGCATTAAGCAGTGCATCATGGGATATATTCCTCTCCCTCTATTCCTCTAGCTGTTCCCTTGTGGCACATCACGTAGGAGACCAGGCTTGGAGGGAGGAGCGAGACAGCAGACTGACCCTGAGGAAATGAGAGAGCAACCTAGAGAGGGTAACAAATCACATTGCATCAGACAAAAGCAGAGCTGATGAAAATCTGGTCCTGTTTCCACCTGGTATTAAGAGGCATTTTCAGTCATCCGATCTCAAGTGGTCAGCTGAGACTAGGGTTGCAGGGAGGCAGAAAATTTACGGTAAATTTCAGAAACATTCCAGAAATTTTGGAAACTTTCCAGGATTTTTGGAAACTTTCAGAAATTACCGGAAATTTTCCTCCCCTTTGAAACCCTAGTCGAGACACATTACTGTTTTAACCTGGTCCTATCATGCATTTTAAATGCGTCTCTTTTGACCACTTGTATTAGGATTTTGTTTTGTCCCTCCCCTTTAATTTTGTCGCACTGTACACTTTTGCTAGTGCGGCACACAAATACAATTGAATGATTGAAGCCACTATGCTGCTTACGAGCAAGCAGGAAAGAAAGCGAATGGAAAACATACAAATTAATTTTTGGATTAACTATCCCTTTAATGCATGTATAGGCGCAGGCGCGATGACTTTTGACATTTTTTTCCCCTGATAACAGTTGAAACTATTTAAAATACGCCATCTCTTTTGACCACTTGTATTAGGATTTTGTTTTGTCCCTCCCCTTTAATTTTGTCGCACTGTACATCACTTTTGCTAGTGCGGCACACAAATACAATGGAATGATTGAAGCCACTATGCTGCTTACGAGCAAGCAGGAAAGAAAGCGAATGGAAAACTTACAAATTCATTTTTGGATTAACTATCCCTTTAATGCATGTATAGGCGCAGGCGCGATGACTTTTGACATTTTTTCCCCCTGATAACAGTTGAAACAATTTAAAATACGCCATCATTTTTGCTCATACAGATAAGAATAATGCATCATTCGAAATTGTAAAGTCTACTTTTATTTGTGTACATTCACATTATCAACAAAATGTTGTGCTTTTTTAAAATAAAGAAATCAAACAGGATGCCCTTTCTGCCATCTCGGTCGCCGTTAACTGTGGAACTCGTCACAAAAATGAACCGAAACTCATCATATGGGCTACTTGCCTCATAGACATCAGAAATATATCTATAGAAAGCTCGAAATGTCTAGCTCATTATGTAATCCGTACGAAAGGTGCATTTTTCTCTGAAGGCACGTCCACTGTACTGCGGAGATGGCAAGTCAGCATCGTTAACTTCATCTTTGCAGCGGACAATGACTCAGAAAACAGTAATATAAATATAATAAATATCTCCTTGTCATTTTACCTGACATATTCATAGTCATTAATGCTTTTGCCGGTGCTTTGCGGCAAGCTTTATGTGTGCGCTTGAGTGCGGAATACGCTAGCTAGCCTATATGTTAAAAGGCTCATTATGGTTTAGTATATATTAAGTAATTACATATATATATATGTATGTATATGTATATGTATATGTGTGTGGGTGTGTGTATTATACATGTTTAGAACAGCATGAAGGTGAAATCTCTAAAAATTCAAAACTAAAAATATTGTCCTGATTGGTGTGTGTGAACCTGTAGCAGTCTGGGAGAGCACTGCTCAGCCGGTGCTGGATGACTGGAGTTTGCTGCAAGAGTCTGTTGTTCCAGATCAACCTTCTGTCACTCATCCAGAACCTCCACCACTGTGGAACACCACCAGTGTAAGAACTACATACGCACTTAATGACCATTCAAGTCAACAAGAAGTCAAAATTTACCATTTACTGACTTTATACATGTTCCTGGTTTTATTGTGATTGATTCACTGCTTCAAGTTCATGATCGTTCATCAGAATGCAATAACTAATAATTTCACCCCCATCTCACCCTTTCTCTTTGTCACAGGAAGAGAGTAGGTTGGAGGTGTCGTATCCAGAGCCTGTCTCTGATATCTCCATGTTTGTTCATCCATCTGGAGGGACGAGGGAAACCCCAGTGACACAGGCACAGGTAGTGCTAAACACTCAACCACACACGAAACATATCTTTTTCCGTCAGGACCACAAATAAACAAGACCTGCCACAACTAATCAGTAATGGACCTTTTTCACATTTCCATGTTTCTCAGCAGCGGAAGTCAACATAGTTGGGTAAAATTCTATAGCAGTGATTGGGAGACTATCACAAATATATTTTATGCATTCCCATTTGCTCAAAAGGCAAAAGAAAAACTCCACAATAGTGTTCGCAACTTTCAAAAAAAGGAAAAAACAAATAGAGAGAGATTGATAATGGCAGTTAGAAGAGAGAACAATGTCAAATTTACCATAGCTGCCATAGACGTTTGTATTAGAAACGCCCCTGAATTAGCATTAACTAGTTTTTGTAATTTGATGCAAAGGTAATATAATACAAAGCATTGTGTTATAAATGTACAAACATAAAAAAAAATGAAAATATAAAAAAACTTTGTAGGATTTACGATGCTGATGACTATTGAAATGGATCATCACAGTCTTGTAAAAAAGGGTCCATAATTGCTAATGTATAATAAACAATTTCAATCAACCAGTGACATTTTTGCACTGTGCAATGGCGTCACTTGTCAACGCCTTTAAAATTAGGGTAGCAATCCATCCAATTTGTCATATTTGTTGAACTCAAGTTAAACTATAACGTTCAATATTCCAGTAACTATTTTTACTAAAGTTTAACAAAATTACCTGGAAAAAAATGTTACACAGTCAAAAAAATGTATTGCTCCAATCTTACATTCCATACTTGATCATTGCAGGATATTATATTGCCATCATTAGGCAATATTATTGGTGCTTCATTTTCAGAGTAATATTTAAATGTTATATGACACTTTATTCACAATTATTAAATCAACAATTTTGTAAAGAAATAAGTGGCTCTTACAACCTATTCTATGAAAAACTGAGATAGGAGGGTCCATTTGTGTTTTTGGTTGTTGCGCTAATTGTGACTTCTGGATTTTCTGGATTTCCGGTTAGTTTCGGATTTAATGGGCACTTGCCACACCCTTTAAAACAGGTCTTACACTTTCTGTCAAATGCTCTGAGTGAACCTTTCTGTCACTTATTATGTTGCTCATTGCAGCTGAGATGGTTTACACCCAGACATATCTTACATTTTACTATGTTTACTATTGTATTCATATAAAGCAAGCATTTCCATTGTGTAATACAGCCTGTCCCAACAGTGAACGATTACCATTAAATTTCAAATATTTCATAGAGCGTGTGCATGAATGTCAGTCAAATTGTTGCAACAGAGAAGGGGCTGCAAACATTTTAACCTGAACTAATGCTTGTTAAATTTACCATTATCAGTCTTATATGTTCATATACACTATAGGGCTGTCCAAAAAAATTTGAATTTCGAATATTCGCCGAATTTAAAATAAAAATCCACATTCGAATGCAAAAACGTTGCATTCGAATTTTAGGTGTGCGTTAAGGAGGCAGCCTTATCAGTGGCGCACGAGATGCGATGACGATGTAAGTGTCGCTGCATTATAATGTTTTTGTTAGCCTATCCAGTTGAAGCCACTAGATGCGGCGCTGCTGCGTTGTTAATTACAAATATTGCGGGAAAAGAGAACATCAATGCGGAGAAGATCTTGTTTACATCAAAACCGAAACCAAGCCGTTCACACAGAACGCATATTTATCGCATTTTCTAGAGGGACATCTATCAATGTTGCACTCGCATGTTGCACAAAGGAGCCGCATGTTTAGAAAGCCATGTAAAATTAATGCAAGTTCA
>NW_015640208.1:569104-599123 GCF_001515625.1 Sinocyclocheilus rhinocerous | reverse complement strand
GGCAGCCTTAGCGGTGCACGAGATGCGATGACGATGTAAGTGTCGTTGCATTATAATGTTTTTGTTAGCCTATCCAGTTGAAGCCACTAGATGCGGCGCTGCTGCGTTGTTCATTACAAATATAGCGGGAAAAGAGAACATCAATGCGGAGAAGATCATGCTTACGTCAAAACTGAAACCAAGCCGTTCACACAGAACGCATATTTCGCGTATTTTCTAGAGGGACGAGCAATGCATATTACTAATCAAAAATTAAGTTTTGATATATTTACGGTAGGAAATTTACAAAATATCTTCATGGAACATGATCTTTACGTAATATTCTAATGATTTTTGGCATGAAAGAAAAATCGATAATTTTGACCCATACAGTGTTTTTTTGGCTGTTGCTAAAAAAATACCCAACCGTCTTAACGGTCACATATGTGATCAATTTAAAATATGTTCTTTACACTGATCTATAATCGTGATATTATATAGATCAGTGGTTCTGTGATTTATATGAAATATAATCTTGTCCAAGATGGTCGTTTGGACAGTATGTGTCTTAGAAGGCACCACCTACACTGACTATCTGATGTATATTATACACAAACATGGCAGGATCGGTCTGAAAGTGCTAGTTCCAGTCAGTCCCAGTCGACTTTATGCAACTTGAGGGCGCTGGGGTGCACCAGTCTGCCTGGAAAATCATATTTACAAGATACCAGGCTGATACAGTGACAGCAGAACTGTGGTGGGAGAACTAATGACTGGATTTGCAGAACGACAGGATGTCGTTATTAAACTTTGAAGTAAATGTCCACAAATAGAAGTGTATATTCTGCTTTATTGTTTGATTGACGTGTTAAGTTTTGTTGTGTAAAAGCACAACAAACTGTGATTGGTCAGTTTTCATGTCGGTGAGACAGATGGTTCAAAAACACAGTCAAAACAAAAGATTGGTCTTTAAAAGTACTTCTGTAGAAATTAGACAATTTAATATATTACTAGTGGAATGTTTCAGCATTTTTATTAAACATGCCAGTAACTTCAAAAGTTAGAAAACAAGGTAGTCAGAACACACATTTTTTAACTTGCCACCAAATAGGCAGAAGTCAAGTTTGCCTCTTTTGGGATTGTACATTGAAAATATTATAATATTTGTTATTTAATTTGTTATTATGTATCATTTTTTTGGACTTCGATATCTCAGGTGTATTGAATAACAATGTTTTATAGACATCTTTTGGGCTGTACAAACTTTATTTGATCCCATACAGCAATTTTCAGATATATTTTTCAATATAAAAATAAACTAAATGTCTAAAATCACTAAAATGTCTAAAAATATATTTAATATTTTCTGCAAATATATGTGTATATTTAAACAAATTTTTTTTTTAAGTATTTCAAACATACTTAGTGCTACATAAAAAATACATTTGTTGTCTATAACACATAAAAATAATGAATAACGCCTAAATGTAGGCTACTGTAAGATTGGAAATTTATTTTATTGTCCTAGAAATGCATTTAGAACTATATTTTAGTATATAAAGTAAAAAAAAAAAAACTTATTTTAAATTTCAAAAATATATTTCATTGAACCTCACAGCATAAATTTAGCATATACAGTCATTAAAATACAATTGTGTATATATGCAATATGCACGTTTTAGGAGTTAACTTGCTGTAATTTCTCGTTTCTCTTCAGAGGCAAGACTCTTCTCCCAATGCCGTGTACAGTCTGCATGCTGTATGTGAGAGCAGCAATCGTTCATATGTGGCAGCCGTATTTTTCTGCCTGCTGGTGTTGAGGAAACAACAAATCCTCAACCTGCACCAGAGCGCCCCATACAGTGACGTCATGGCCGATTTGTATCGTGAAAAGCGCTGTACAAATAATCTTGAATTGAATTGAATTGAATAAAACCTGTAACTTCATCATACACAATAAAAATAGATAAAAAAAAAAAACTTATTTTAAATTTCAAAAATATATTTCATTGAACCTCACAGCATAAATTTAGCATATACAGTCATTAAAATATATTTTGGCCAGGAAAACAATTGTGTATATATGCAATATGCACGTTTTAGGAGTTAACTTGCTGTAATTTCTCGTTTCTCTTCAGAGACAAGACTCTTCTCCCAATGCCGTGTACAGTCTGCATGCTTTATGTGAGAGCAGCAATCGTTCATATGTGGCAGCCGTATTTTTCTGCCTGCTGGTGTTGAGGAAACAACAAATCCTCAACCTGCACCAGAGCGCCCCATACAGTGACGTCATGGCCACACCTGGGCCTCTCTTTTCCTCCTTCTAGAACAGCCATGAAGCAACGGAGGGTAACCCTTTAGAGACCTTAGAGCTCATTAAAGTGCTTTGCAGTGTCATACACGTTCTTGGTTGGAAGCAAATTTGATGGATTTCTGTAAATATTTAGACATTGGGTTATAAATTCCCATAGAGACCTGCTAAAAAATGTGTCTGATCTATGAAATGTGTCTGTATAGTGTTATACTGTTTCTTAAAAATATATAGTATATATATATATATAATACTCAGATCTGTATGAGCTGGGCTATGGTTAAAAATTACCGTAGAGCAGCACACAAAATATCAAATGGTCATTAATATGATTGTTTCAGTTTAACCAATTTCATGAACTAAATTAACTAAATCTTTGTTCATTACTTGAAAAGTCAGTTGGCATGGATTGAAACTCAAGCCTGAATAGGTCTTCGTCTTACAGTTTAATGTAATAATAGGTACGTTCCAAAAACTGTTCTTCTCTGTGTTGATTAATATGACCTGTATGTTCTTTTTACCCAATCCTTGAGACCATTAAATGTACAAATCAAATAAATATTGCAAAACCAAATAATAATAATAATAATAATAATAAGTTACTGTTTCTCTTGTTCCAAAAAAACTTTCACAAACTCTAAAGGAAAACTTTAGAAGGATGTTCTGGGTGCTCTTGTAAAATGTGTGAATAAGGAATGATGCTATATTTAGCTCTGATAGTGTAAGAATAATTTTCATATTTTTAGTAGTATTTCAAGATGAACTTACTGGACTGAAGCAACTTAGGTTTACTTAATTATCCATACATTTTTTTATGGTCTTGTTAAAATATACGATAAATCAGGCTAAGGACGTTTATTTGTTCATCTCTCATCATTGCACTGCATTATAAGTTTTGCCCACACAATAAAAACTACAGAGCTTTGATCATAAAACTAAGAGTTTAAATATAACTTCGACATATTATTGGACGTTATAGAGTGACAACTAATATGTATATGTATTTTATGTAAGTAGTATGTTACCCTGTTATAAATAATGATTTACATTACAAGCTATCAGAAATTCATCTTAATTTTTGGCCATATCAGCAACTGCACCAAATTGCATATTTTTGCTCACTTTGGCCTCTGAATAAAATGGATGTGTTTTTTCCTCCTATGCTCCTGTATCATACCACATGGGTTGATTTTTAATATTTTCATGTCCAGTATAAATTGACACAACGGGGAGGACATGGCATGCTATGTTTTACGCTATTAATTAAGTCTTAAAAGAGAGAAAAATTTGACGGTTTCTTTTTTCCTCCAAGGAATAAGTGTCATGATTAGGGCACATGCTTTACATTTTAAAAGATGTGTAGCTCCAATGTAACGGGGTGAACTGGAGTTTAAGGGACATAAACTAATTAAATGTTTTAGATGCTAAAAAAAAAAATATGTAGGCTATCACAATAATTTGTATTTTTATATCAAAGAGAGTAAGTAAATGTATACACTAATGCACAATTTGCAAATTTAGATATGTTATCTTTATTTCAAAGTGAAGTTGAGAAAACATGAAACACACATACATTGTTTTCTTTGTGTATTCTGACATCTCAGTGTTCAGTGGCCTCGATCTTGTCTAGTCAACATTCATACTTGCTCCAGTAAAATCGGCTCAAGCAATTGCCATAGACTCCCATTAATGAACGGCAATGGGTCAGATTTAATCATAAAGAGTGCATTTCAGAGGAAGCTGTCTTAAAGCAGTCGCCACTGGGGTGAACTAACGCTTTAAATGCTCAGAGCCACTAAAGAGAGCTTCGGTAATCTGTGCTCATAATCTGTAAACAGTACCAATTGTTGTGACTACAGTTCTGCGGTTCTGATGATATAACCATTACTATTTTGAATAGTTGGTCTCTGTCCCTTTAAGAAACGCCGTCGCAGCGTCGCGCAAATGCGTCGTTTCTGCTTTCTCAGGTCTCGCGCGCGCTCAGCAGCAGCAGCAGCAGCATCCGTCCATCAAACGACTCGGGCGAAATGACGCCGCGCGCAGGGCACCGCCAACATCCATGCACAAACTTCACTGGGATACTGCAAAGCAGCGTCGACGGAAGAAGAGCAGACCGTGTAAGTGACATTCATCCCGGTTCACTCTTCTCTCATGAATTCTCTCGACTTACAGCTGTTTCATAAACTATGGCAGGTGCTTAAAGGATTGGTGTAACTGCGTCTCTCAGCCTACTACGGTTTCTATACACTAGGCGTATTATGTAATATAGTTTTACGCTGAAGAAAGTCAACGACGCACTGTTGCAGCGCCGCGTTTCAGTCTCAGACCGGCGAAGAGTGTTCTGCTGATGTACGATACTGTTACATAAGACAGCTCGTGCCCTTTACTACACAGGGACCATTTACCTGCAACCTATGGGGGAGGTGACGTCATGGCCCGCTCCTGAAACCATGCAAGTTGTGCATCTAGGAAAATGTATCATTCTTGTAAACAAAAATGTAATCTTTATTTTTCTCCGCAACAAATGGCCAAGCAAGCGCAGACACTGACAAGATACGCGATACAGAACGAGACCAAACGCGATATCGGTTATCGTTTATTTGCTTGTTATATTGTAGTACAACCCTGTGAGGCAGACTTAACCATGGATATGTCCCAGATATTTCAAATGTGGGGGCAAAAATAACTATCTATCTATCTATCTATCTATCTGTCTGTCTCTGTCTATCTATCTGTCTGTCTGTCTGTCTGTCGGTCTATCTATCTATCAGTCTGTCTGTCTATCTATCATCTGTCTGTCTGTTTATCTATCTATCGTCTGTCTGTCTATCTATCTATCATCTGTCTGTCTGTCTGTCGATCTATCTATCTATCTATCTATCTATCTATCTATCGTTCTATCTATCTATCTATCTATCCTAGGCCTATCTAGCCATGGGCTTAGGGTCTCTGTAGAAAACGGTGAGCTGTGAGGCAAGTGTTGTTGAATATGCTAATGTCAAATGAAAATAAAATCTGCTTTTAAAACGCTGGGTAGAAATCCAAAACTTGAAGAAGAAAAAAACTTTTGGCAGCATTAAAATATTTAAATTTTTTTATAATATAAAGACCAGACCATTTTTTTTTTATGGTTTCCATTTAATTGATTCAACTGAAGTATATGTCATAATGGAGATCTTTTATTTTCATATAAAATGTTTTAAATGGTTAGAAAAAAAAAAACATTTTAAAAATGCTGAAAATTAAATCAATGTTTATTTCTGACACTAATAATGCTGCTAGTGAGAATGCTTCTATTTTACATTTTTCAAATTTAATTTGTATTTCTGTTTACACAGCATATTGTGATCAAAACAATTTAAGTTCAAATGCAAATTGAACATGAATTCAGATTTGAGATGTTCTAAAGAACCTCTGACCGTCTGTACGATCAGCATCACAAATTTACTTTGATTAGACATCTAGAAATAGTGCAGAAATATTTCATATTTATATGACTATAGGATTTCGTGTAGGTTTATTTTTCAAAATGAAATGTCTGAAATGTCTTCTTCATTTCTAGGTTTAAATTCAGTTTTTACATTTCAGTGTAGTCTCAGACTCCAGTTGTATTTTATATTTGTATTTACGTTTATTAATCTAGTAGACAGTTCAGCATCTAAAATTACAAAAAAGGGGAGCAACATGAACGGTTCATCCACAGTAACATAAGAAGTGCTGCAATACAGTTCGAGATTGTTCAGAGAAATGCAGACTAGAACAGTGATGAAAGTGAGCAATAGGGAGCGAATATGTGTCTTGAAAGTTGCAATGATTTTGACTGTTCGGGCCAGCTTTGGAACATATGGATTCCTAGTCTCAATCTGTATATAACACCAGCAAGTGCAGATATAGTGTGTGTGTCTCTGTTCATGTGAGTTGTGGCGCAGACCTTATGTGATGTCCTGAACTGAACCCTGCTGCCTGACAGATGCTCTCGGGGGCTAAATATACTAACAGTCAACTCAAATATCATACACTTTCTGCTTATTTGTTGCGGAAGTAATGTCAGGAAATGTTATTTTACATACTGAATGTTTATGAAATGTATTTCTTTATTTTTTAATGATGACAGTGCAGACTCCTCAGCATATCAGAACTGGGTCATGCTAGAAAAAGCTTTTTTTTTTGGTCATTGTGCACATTGTGAACAGAAATAAGCCTTTTTTTTAGAGATGTATTCTCAGCTCTAAACATAATCTTAACATTGTAAAACTGCTTCCACTATCAACACCTTACAGACGACTGAGGACAGTTATGATTAATCAAATAATTCATCAAATGTGCATTATAAACTAGAAAAATATAAATCCCGGCCACACACTATACAAGTTTGCATAATAATAAAAAAATATTTAAATGACAGTTGAGTCAGTTGACCCTCCTCAGGCTTACAAAATATTCAGAGTGCAAGCACATTTAAGAACACATCTTAAGAGTGCAATCAGCTCTAGTAATAATCGCCATGCCTCCAATTACAAAATATGCATTAAAATAATGTTGAAGCACATGAATCAATAGTTAACACCAGCTTTGTCATGGCTGCCAGTGTTACGTCAGTCACACCCACACACACTTTTGTCACTCATGTCACCATTTCATGCACTGGAGACAATGCATGTTTCTGTGAGTGTGTGAATAGCTCAGTTCAAAGTGTGAATGAATCCATCATCTGTGCTGTATGTGTGTGTGACTTTGTCTAGGTCATTTTGTTTATTGTTCTGAATGCTTGGTTTACATAAGCATTTATTTTCTTGTGAGTCACGTGGCATGCAGAATGAAATGCTCTCTGTTGGATTCTGTTCAGCATCTGTGGGAATCTAATATTGTCTGGCATGTGTCTTTTTGGATTTGGTATTTTAACTGTATTTTTTGGTATTTGGATTTGGTATTTTGTGTTTGTGCCTATCAAATGGCCAATCAGCAACTTATACTCACTCACCCTTGTGTTATTCTAAACTCTCATGACTTTCTTCTATGGAACACAAAAGGATTTTACCAGAATCTTTCACACTGTTCTTTTTCATACAGTAAGAGTGAATAAGATTATATTTTAAGAGCCATAGTCTCTTAAAATATAATCTGACCCTTTTGTGTTCTGTTAAAAAAGGTCCCTTTCCCTTTAAGTACCAAGAGATTAATATTGTGTCATTCAAATGTGTTTTTTTTCCGATTGTGGTGTGTGTGTGTCTTAGAGAGATCTGTCCTGAGGAATCCTTGTCATTGTGCCGTTACAAGGTGTCAGTCCTCACCCATGTCCCACTCTGCGAGCCGAAAGCCATCTGCTGGTTCCCGCAGGTAATGCTCTCGTCCTCTTTTAAAGGGGTCATATGACGTTGCTAAAAAGAACATTATTTTGTGTATTTGGTGTAATGAAATGTGTTTTTGCGGTTTTAGGTTAAAAAAACACATTATTTTCCACATACTGTACATTATTGTTTCTCCTCTATGCCCCGCCTTTCTGAAACGCGTCGACTTTTACAAAGCTAATCGGTCTGAAAAGCAAGGTGTGCTCTGATTGGCCAGCTATCCAGTGCGTTGTGATTGGCCGAATACCTCAAGCGTGAGACGGAAATGTTACGCCCCTCACATACCGTGTCCGGCCGGAGCGACGAGACATAAACATTAAAACCCATTACAAACGAGGCATTTGTTGCATCCAGTGGGGACATAATTACGAATTATAATGACTTATACTGTCTTTTTACACGTTGCGTTGCATTGCGCCGCGTAAACATAAAACCCCGTCTGCATTTGTGATCAGAGAAATGACAAACAACAAGTGCTAACGTTAATCCACACTGCCCAAAACTCGCGTTTGAATCATCAGTGGCAAATCCTTTAAACGAAAGCGTACTTATGTGAGTCAGAACTTGCCGGCATTTTAGTCAAACGTTACTCTCCCAGGATCAGTAACGTTAAACAGTCCTCCATAAAATGTGCCGGCGATCCACAGCACTAAGTTGAAGTATTCCCTCAGCGACCAGCACAGATCAGCTCTAGGCATAACGAAGCGGATATCGTCCTCTTTTGGAAGACCAAACAAAGTAGTTTCGCTTTCACAACGAAAAACACAGCGGCCTAGCGTGAGCGAAAGCCCCGGCTTAGCCTGAGCTGAAGCCGGGCAAGAGTGAGCTGAGGCGGCGGGGTCGAGAACGGCAGTCCCGGCGAAGGAGCGGTGAAAACGGTGAGGGCCGATCCGGCGATCCACAGCACTAAGTTGATGTATTCCCTCAGCGACCAGCACAGATCAGCTCTAGGCATGACGAAGCGGATATCGTCCTCTTTTGGAAGACCAAACAAAGTAGTTTCGCTTTCACAACGAAAAACACAGCGGCCTAGCGTGAGCGAAAGCCCCGGCTTAGCCCCGGAGTGACGAGACATAAACATTAAAACCCATTACAAACGAGGCATTTGTTGCATCCAGTGGGGACATAATTATGGATTATAATGACTTATACTGTCTTTTTACGCGTTGCGTTGCGTATCGCGCTTTGTAAACATAAAACCATGTCTGCATTTGTGATCGGAGAAATGCCAAACAACAAGCCCTACTCTACACTGCCCAAAACTCGCGTTTGAACAGTCAGTGGCAAATTCTTTAAATATGAAAAACATACTTACAGCGTACTTAGAGTATGGGTCACCATACTTGGCCACATGTCACGTCACTTTTCACTTTTTCACTTTTCACTTTTCAATATTACAGCGAGAATCAAAGTTACGCCTTCTTTCTTTGCGTGAACATTTGAGCAGCGTTGCGCAAATCTTCCCACATAGTGACGTAGACATGTGGGGTGTGTTAGAACGAGCCGTTTTAGGTAGACGTGGTTGACTCTTAACTTTTATAAAGAATATCTCTTTGGATTTAAGACTTTAGTCTTTGCAACTTTACAGATCTTCTTTATGCACCAAGAGCTTGTAACACTCCAAAGAGAAAGGAAAAATTTAAATCGCATCATATAACCCCTTTAACACACACAATCAAACACATGGAAAGTTTTCTAGCCTTATTATTATGATGTGATATATTCATTCAGTGGCAGTAGTTTGAATTCCTTTAAAACACATCCAGTTTTCCAGTGTAAAAAGTTTCACTGTGACAGCCTGTTTGATATGGACATCACAGCTCAGCTGTCACTGTGTGTGTGTGTGTGTGTGTGTGTGTGTGTGTCACAGAAGGCCTGCTGCCCCAAGCAGCACTCGACACTCGCATGGGGACTCGTCTGTCCGTAGCAGTTACTCAGCAGTGTCCTGCAAGTGCACAGAGAGCAATACTGCAGCACGCTCCAACCCAGCCACACCACGGTGAGCGACACACACACTCAAAGGCAGATTAGATTTGTCTTCCATCAGGGTCGTGTTCCAGATTTTGTATGGTGGCAAAAAGTACAGTGCAAAAATAGAATTAATGGAACTGACATGACACTATATCCATTTAAAAGTCTGGTTACTTGTGTCCTAATCGGATATTCAAAAGTTCTAAAATACTGAGATAATTATGTGTATTAGAATAGTTCACACAAAAATAAAGATCTGTTATTATTCACACACTCCCATGTCGTTCCAAACATGTTTTTCTTTCTCTGTGGAACACAAAAGGAGGTATTTTGTAGAATGTATGGGCTGCTCTTTTCTATATGAAAGTGAATGGGGAGTAGGGCAAAAAAAAAGGGACAAAGAAAGACCATAAAAGTAGTTCGTAGTACTCACACATTATATTCCAAGTCTGCTTAAGTCATACAAATAGCTGTTATTCACTGAAAATCTAACCTTTCGCAGTTGCATTTGGCGTAATTTTATCTTTAATTTTTGTGAATGGTGTTATGTGCAAGTTGATGTCCATGTCAATGCTATAGCAAGTTGCATGCTGTAGAGATGGAGATGCCCCAGTCTGTTAAGTTGCCTGGTAATAAAACTGACCACATGTTCAGGGTCGCTATATTGTCTTTGACAATAAAATTGTAGCCCTGACAGCTTCTCAAGAGTCCACTGCTGTGGAAGTTGGCAGTCACTCACACATGTAAAGCTATTTCAGCTTCAGTTAGTTCATTGATGATGCTTTTGCATAACATTCTTGTCAAGTACATGGACAAATCATGAAGTAATTGCTATTTTGTTATGTCGTGATCACAAGAAAATGAAGCTGTGATCACAAGAGAACAAGAAAAAAAAAGCTAATGCATTGCCTCTTAGGGCTTCCATAATTGTCTCTTCAGCAGAAATTTATAATCTGTTGATTTTTGTGCAAATGAGAAGGGTAAAGATCCTTATTGCATAAATTTACACTTGTGTCGCACCAGTTGCCGAACCTAATAATTACACTTGGGCCTTTTCAGGACTGTTAACGTGTTAACTATATTCAAATTATGAGATTAATCACAATTAAATATGATTTATTTCTTGCTCTCTGACCCAGACGGCAGGTAAAGTATGCAACCTGTAGTGAGAATTATGGGATCCGTCCGCCTGCTCCTGAGCAGTATCTCACCCCACTGCAGCAGAAGGAAGTGTGTATTCGTCACTTACGAGCTCGGCTGAAAGAAAAGGTGGAGAGGCTTCAGGACAGGTCAGTAATGCTTTTATCTCTCAACAACATGTCAGTGGAGTTTTATAGCTTATTGACATCCTGAGTATCATACATGTGGCTATATACAGTATATAGCAGAACCTACCCTGCATTTGAATATGCCTACAAATATAGTATTAAACATTATCATACTACACACATTCATACCATATAGAACATACTTTTTAATGGATGTCAAGCAAGTTTCAAATCAAATGTAGTATCTACTTAAAGGGGTCATATGACGTTGCTAAAAAGAACATTATTTTGTGTATTTGGTGTAATGAAATGTGTTTATGCGGTTTAAGGTTCAAAAAACACATTATTTTCCACATTGCGTGCACATTTGGGCGGTGTTATGCAAATCTTCCCACATTGTGACGTAGGTATGTGGGGGCGTGTTAGAACGAGCTGTTTTAGGTAGGCGTGGCTGAATCTTAACTTTTATAAAGAATATCTCTTTGGATTTGAGACTTTAGTCTTTGCAACTTTACAGATCTTCTTTATGCACCAAGAGCTTGTAACACTCCAAAGAGAAAGGAAAAATTGAAATCGCATCATATGACCCCTTTAACAGTATGCGGTTTTCGGCAAGAGCACTAGATTTATTTCTATGCCCATGTTTTTTTTTTTAATCATGGCAGAGACTCTGTGATCGGGGAGTTACGGATGCAGCTGACTCGGATGCAGGAGGATTGGATTGAGGAGGAATGTCATCGCATAGAGGCCCAGTTGGCCCTAAAAGAGGCCCGGAAGGAGATCCGGCAGCTTCAGCAGACTGTGGAAACTGTTAGGTCCAATCTGGGGGCCCATGAGGCAGATCAACAGGACTGTAAGTCTGAAGGTCTAGGTGTCGGTAGGATAGGCCCACGATTTGGGGCATCCAGGTCTTGTGGCTGCTCTCCGGCCCACACCATGAGCCGCAGCGCCACCTTCACCAGGCTGAGCAGTGACACGTCACCTGGTGCTACAGATCGCAACGGAAACGTACGTTCTGATCGCTACATTCCCGCCAACAGAGGGGCGATGACGTTACCAAGAGGGGACGGACGTACTCATCTACTTCTGGAAGCAGCTCTACTCTCTGAGCAAGTCCCTCACACAACGCTGTGCTCCTCTTTGTCACGATCCTCCACCTGCGAGAGATTGTGCAGCGGGGAGACGGTGTTGCCCGTTAGCCGATCCTGCCATGCTGTTAACAACAACTGCAGCTGTATTCCACATGCCTACCTCCCACACCACCATTTGTTTTTGCACCTCCCACAGGAGGAAGCACCACCTCCTCCTCCGCTGCCGCCTCCACCACCGCCAACAGCGCCCCCTAGTGCATCGGAGGTCAGTGACAGGCCAGGGTACCGGTCACAGGCCTGCAGCCCCACCATAACCTGGATCTCCGAAGAGGGCGGCGGTGAGGAATTGAGCGTCATCACTTCAGCAACTTGCGCGCCAGACATTACTCTTGCTGAACCGCAGGTGTTTTCGCCATCCTCTGCAACTACTTCCCCTGCTCAGCTGTCTTACATCACAGAAACTTTGCCGCTAGACAGCACAGTTGAATTTACATCATCAACAACAATGCCGACAGTGTTGACGAAGCCACAGGTTCAACAACCTTGTCCCAGAGCGTCACCACCTCTCGAGCCACCGCCACAGGAAGCAGCGGTAGTAACGGTCAATGATGAAGATGGAGAATCAGCTCCCCCTCAGAGGAGCCACTGGAGCCGTTATTTCCTGATTGACCTCTTAGCGGTGACCGTTCCTGTAGTTCCCACACTGGCGTGGCTTTGCCGGGGGTCACGGAATGAAGGCATGCCAGTGTACAACATGGGCTCCCTGTTGCGCGGCTGCTGTGCCGTTGCTCTGCACTCTCTAAGACGTGGCCACAGTCCCTCAAGAACAGGAAGAGCTAAACCTATCTGATAACTTTAGCATTACCGTACCATCAAAAACTTTTAACTGGATCTGAGTGGACTCTTTGTCCTTGATCTCCCAGTTTGTGATTTTTATTGATTTATTTTTTAACCAAGGAGGTCTAAATCCATCACACCAATGCTTGTTTGGGACAAAGATTGAGGGAATGTGGCTCTAATTTGCACACATGTTTTAAGGCTGTTTCTCATTTCCACCATTTGTTTTTCTTTTCCTTCTGGTTCTCTTATCTGCTTTATTTCCTCTCATTCCTGGCTGAAACTCAGCAGGCAGTACACAGTCAAAAGTAGCTGCAAACACGAGTCCTAGCTGAGCAGAGAAGTGTCAATGTACATAAGTTTAGGCCTTAAGATTAAAAAAATAATAATAATTAAATGCCTTGAAATATCATTCTTACGTAAACTGTTCTACTGAACTGAATTCATTCTGTTCTCGTTTCTCGAGTGAAGCCTGTTCTCAAGAAAAATTTTGCATGTAAATTTTGCAGGTAGGTTACATACATTGATGTGAATTGATCTTCATGAGAAGAGGAGATTTACATACCTGTTGCTAAGCAACCATTGTGCCAATCCATCTAATTTCATAAGAAACAGAACTTTTCACAATATAGACACAAAATTGTTTAAAAGGGAAAATAATATTAAATGGTAACTGTGCAAGAAGCAATAGGCATCCAGCAACTTTGCTGTTTGGATCTCTAAAAAACATGCACAACTCATTATTAGATATTAAAACGTTGATCCTATAACATGAAAATGTCTTTACTAATGTGGAGTGTTTTACGGATTACTATTCTGATGTCATTCTAGACTTTTCTACTCAAGTTATGTGTCAATTGTTTTATTGGTTACGCAACTGTGTATTCTTAATATGAGCAAAAAGAACTGCTTTACTGTGCTTCATTTGCTTATTTAATTATTTGAATTGTAGAAAATATTGTTCAAATGCCAGATTTCACTGATAAAGCAATGGAAGGTGATGGCCTAAAATGACTTTATTAATCTGTCCTTTGGGTGGTAAGATTTTTCAGTTCTTTTAAACTCCGTCTCAGGTGGAACTCGGGTGAATAGTACTAGAGAGGAAGTAAACTTAGCGGAAACCCATGTCAAAACATTCATTCATTAGAAAACCAACGGTTTATAAATAGTAGAACAGTAATTGTGAAGATGTATATTTACTGTCATAACAGGCTTGTTTTTAATCTCAAGATATCACACCACTTCAGAAAACAAATGGGTCTTTAACTGTTGCATGCATCCAGATTTCAGAAAACTCTATTAGGAAAATACTTGCAATTGATTCATGGATTTGTAAAGCAAAGTCTTCTGTTACTTTGAAGTAGCACAAAAGAACAAAACTCTGTAATCATGGTATTCCAGTAGGTTGTTTTATGGGCTTAAAATGCATGTTAGCACAATAATTCCTAGTAGTTAGCTTTATCAGGAAACTTAAAGATTCTGTTTCAAATAGACATTTACATAAAAAACGCATCCTGACTTACAGAGCCTCATTACAAAACGACTGTGTATTTAGACAAAGCCCATCAACACTCAACCCTAATTGTAAATTTGGGTTGTTTGGTTCAATTGCCCCTTGAAAATAAAAATGTTGTGTTCAAATGACAAAGCTTCTGTTGTGCTAATGACTTTTTCTTTTACTTGCACTGTGTCCTAGTCTGTCCTCACTTAAAGCAAGAAGCTGTGACATGACAATTACAGGTAATCAGAACAAAATTGATGTTTAATATTCAGTTATGCAGAGTGGGATTTCAATGTGGGTGGGGCTACCCAGCACAATATGAAATCGGGACCAACTATCATCATCTGACATGATTATAAGAACGCACATGTAAACAAACCATTCCAGTTTCCCCAATCAACACATAAGAAACCAGCTTGATCTTTTTATAAACAATTTATTTTCAAGTAGTTTTGTTTTATACTTAACCAGATTTCCCCACCAGAGTACTTGTTACCAGCTCAGCCACAACCCTGTTGCTGTGATCGCGTTTACAACACAGAAATCAAATATAAAAAGAGAAGGAAAGGGGGAAAAAAAGAAACCGGCGTCTTAGTGAACATCCAATAATGGAGAGTATACCAGTGATTATGTCAAGCAGAAAAGAAATAAAAGGCAACAAAATATACAAATGCAAAACAGAGCTAAGCTAAGTGGTATCGCTATTAACACTAGCCCCTTTTGAGGATCACATGCATGGAGCAATGTTCCTTAAAAAGGTTGACCTGGAAGAAAACAGAGAGAGGTTTATTAAACAACTAAACCGTGTTCCTCAAAGGCCATACATACATACGATTACGAGGGTTTAATCTAAGAGCCTGTTAAATAAACTCTACAGGACGTTTAAGACCAAGACTACAATAATCTCCTTTAAAGATTAACTTTTAGTTATTAAAAGTGATCCATGGAGGAACTATATACAATGATAAAAAAAATAAGTATCTTAGGTGACATGCAGTCATAAAATGTATTAAATACCAAGTAACAACAACAAATGAACTCAAAAGAGAAATGTGGAAAACTTTGCACATACCCTGAAAGAATGAATTGGGAATAACCTGAGTCCAATTGTGGGGGCTTTACTCCAAGCCAATCAGCTCCACATCAAATATGAGGGTTGCGTTGGGAGGAATGATGCCCGGGTGCCCCTTGCTCCCGTAAGCAAAGTCCGGAGTGCAAGTCAGCTTGGCACGCTGCCCCACACTCATCTGTCACAAGGGGGAGAGGTCATTTGGCCAAATTAAGTCCAGTAAGAAACAATGAATGGAGGTTAAAAGAAGTGACACTGCTTGGTTATCAAAACCACAATAGACAGCTTGTGTGTACTTGTCTGTTGAAGCAAAAGGGGAAATTTTCCAATTAGGCCGAGACCTACTTTATGAACACACGGTGTGCCATTAGATTTATATTGCAAATCAAACCCATTTTTCAAATTACCTGGGCTACTCCTTCATCCCAACCACGGATGACTTCTTGTTTGCCAATTTTGAATTTGAAAGGCTTTCCTCGGTCCCTGGAGGAGTCGAACTTGTGTCCATCTGTCAGAGAGCCTGAGAAAAACAGGAATTAACACAGATATGAATGACTCTGCGTCAACCTGCGCACGCACGATTACACATTACACCAAGAAACGCTTACTACGGATTCGTTTCATTTTTCATTCATTTGGACTGTACAGCAAATATTAAAATAGCCTTCCATGGCTGCAGTTCACAATAATCTGGATTCATCAAAACAGTTTGGTTTGAAAGCATAATGACCGTTTGAATGGAAATATTTGCCGGATGTTCGAATCAAAAGGGTTTTGACGATCATGGGCAGGTTCAAACCAAAGCATTTTGAAAATCACACCCACGGAGGATTCGAATTGCAGAACGTTCGAATCTAAAGCATCATAAGCGCGGTAAAAACGTTCGAATATGATGTTCAGACGCGTCTAGAATCTCCCAAAAACGTCTAACGTTAGTTTGGCGAGGATGCCCGCTATTTTTTTAACTCATCATTAACGACGGCAATATAAACACTGTATGTCCACAAGAACAGGCCACAGTTTCCAAATCATATGGTGTTAGACGCATTTATCAGTCGTGGATATAAGGAAAGATCAAAGATGTAGCAAATATTAAGGCTTGTTAAAATCTTAACGATTGACAGCCTTGATGAGCCGATCGCGGACGCGAAAGTGTCTATTGTGTCAGTGCGGCTAATCAGCTAATGCTAGCTAACACCCTTCACGCGATTCATCAACACGAGCACTTCTCAAACTTACCCACGTAGTGCACGACACACGTCTGTCCTTTTTTGGGGAAAGTACTTCCTGAAATCCAAAACAAGAGGAGAAGATGTTTAAAATGCACGGCAAATCCTGTGGGAAGAGGTTAGTGTTTAGCTAACAGGCTAACGCCCGTGATGCCCAAAACAGGCAAAATGTGTCGATTTAAAATGCGTCTTATTTTGATAGAAGAATTGTGGCTTGGGAATTGTCGATGTGATGCGCTTTACCGTCTCCAGGAGTAATGGTTTCAACCTCGACTCCCATCCTGGCTGCTCGTTTTGACTCCTGAAGCTCTGCACACAGAATGCGCTTCAGTAACTCAGTAATTGTGATTGAGGGCAGAAAGCCCGGTCCGCGCCGCCAGCGGACAGACGCCGAACAGCTCCATCAGCCACACATCGCCGTATACAGTATATTAACCACGGTTTCAGCTCTAATCCCATTTAGTACAATTAATTTACTCTAACTTGATATTAGCCACCACTGTCATAAATAACGTATTTGTAATTCTGATCATTGTATGATTACTTTAATGCATCTGTTTCTGTTTGCACTGCACACCATCTTTTGCACTGTGATAATCATCTACCAATTCTATCTCCATCACAACCAGATCATCTTTTCTAGACTATATTGTTGGCTATTTGCACTGACTGACATCTGTAAAGCATCTGACATCTTTTTAAATCTTAAAAACACTTTAACATAGATTGTATACTGGATCTAATCTAATCTAATCTTAACGGCATGTAAATGTAAAGGTACATAACATTATATGAAATCGATACAGCAGCATCTTATGACTCACACCCTTGGTCTACATCAGTGGAATGAAATTCAAATAGATTCACAGCTATAAGTGTTTTTTCAATCATGCTTTTTTTTCACAAGTGTACACAAGAGTACTAATATTTACTGCAACTGCCCTGAGACTTTCTAGTGTGAAATGATCAGAGCTGGGTAGATTACTTGAAAATTGTAATCCTTTACTGATTCCAAATTACAAAAATTGTAGTTAGTAACGTAATTCATTACATTACACGTTTTAGGTAATATAATCAGACTACTTTTTGATTACTTTTGACCTAACTCGTTTATTTTGATTTAAATAGGATAATATTGTACCATATTAACATAAAAATGCAAAGAAAAAGAAAATATATTCCATTCATTGTTATTAACAACATTAACATTGTTAATAACATTAACAACATTGTTATTAACAACAAGTGCATTAATCATTCAATTACGTCAAGGTTTACCAAGCTGGGGTTTGTGAACGAACTGAAGGGGGGTTGTGAGTTTAATGAAAAGCAAATAATTAATTAAATCATAAAAATGTAAAATTTAAATAAATCATTTTAAATGAACATGAATCAAAATAAATCACTTAAATATTTAAAAAAAATTAAATATTAAAAAAATATATATATTTAATTTGTTTAGCCTACCTGCATGTCATGTGACCATTAACCAATAATGCAAATGTGTTACTTAATTATGAACTTAAAATCTCAGGGGTAGTTCAAGTAAATATATTGGGCGAAAGAGGCTTTGCTGACAAAAAAAAGTTTGTGAACTTGTGCATTTTAATGTGTTTGAAAGACAAAATTCTTCCCAAGACAGTAATACGTGGTTAAATAACCTGAGTGATAATTCAAATAAACATTAATGTTTTTCATCAGTAGTTGACGCAATGTTGAAATGTTGAGAAAACAGTTTTTTTTTTATTAAAATGATTTCTGTAAATCCAGTGGTCAAATGCTGTGTGGCCTCTCAGTTTTCAGTGTAATTGTAGCCACCTGAGTAGTGACTGGTCTTTGTGTGAATGTTCACAAAACTGGAGGACTTTCTGACTGTATATAAGCAGTAGGCTATTTTAGAAAGGAAAATTTAAAAGATGAAAAAGAGGAATTAGGGAGAATCAATAAATTATGAAAAATGTATTGCTGTTGTGTGAATAATCATGATCAATAAAATCAATTAACAAGTAACTGTAGTCTGATTACGAATATTTTAAAATGTAATTGAATCTAGATAAAAGTACTTAATTTTAGGTATCTGATTACGTAATCCAGATTACATGTAATCAGTTACTACCCAGCTCTGGAAATTATCACTAGTCTACTCTCAGTGTATCCGACTCCGCCCACAATGCTACAAACCACGCCCCTACACACAACGCCCGCCCACTATCACAAGTTACGCCCACTATAAAGAAACGCTTCCACTTTCCACTATCACCGCGCGGTGACAAGGCATACGAATCTTATTCCATTTATCACAGACAACGGAACTCGTTTCCCTACAGTTTTAAAGCATTTTAATTATGAAATTATACAGTAACTGTGTTTGCGTGTTTCAGACAAATACTGTCTACATCAGTGGTGACTGGTGAGGCATTTTTAATGACTAATTTTCCATGTTACGTCGACTGTCCATATGAGCGAGTCATTGAATCAATTTACTCTCGATTCATTCAAAACACTGATGGATTCAGGTTCGCGACTATTGTGTTCCTCGCAGAGCAGCTTGCTTCTGCTTTGATGAAGATGAAGTAAGTGGCAGTATTGTGTCTACAGTGTAAGTTAGGCTACTCAATGTTAACTTCATGTTCATTTTATCAGCATTGTCATGATTTCCCACGCCCTTATGCATAAAGCAAATCACAGCCGGTGTTCTGTCGATTTGTGCTACCCTGTCAGATTTTGCTACATCCCATTAAAACAGTGGGTAGTCAGGGCTGCCCACTTTTGATTTCAGCTTGGAGTATTCGACAACGAAAAATGCTACCTGTAAAATTATGGTTTATTAACGTCTACACCTACCACAACCCTAAACCTACTCTTACAGTAATGCAAATACAGTAATTATGTGTTATATTCGCGGTTGTAGCTAGAATGGATACTGGATACAGCTACAGGAAACCAACAATAAATAATTTTTTCTACCTATTAGATTGTGTTTTATTAAAGTCTACATGGCTACCCAACCCTAAACCTACCCTTACAGTAATGCAGATACATTAAGTATTGTTGTTCAGCATGAGAAAAAGGACGCAATATTGATGTGCGCATGCGCAGTAAACCCTGGTCAATCTGACGGGTAGGATAAAATGTCAGGACACCTGGGGCAAGTTCAAGCTCGCATTGATGCAGACTCTCCAGTTTTAAACATCTACTACACCCATGTAACTTTTGACCTCTCATCTTGAATATCTTGACACTTCAGTGCACATTTATGTCTTTCACTCAACCTTGATTCATGACGTTTCACACTTGATTTATATTGTTGTGATGACGTTGGGTACGTTTTTGATTTATGAAATTGGATTGCTGAGTTGGAACTCGACATCCTGACGTCATGTGAATCAGCACTTGTGTTGCAGTATTTTTGAGACGCTTGACAGGCAGATTGTTTTGCATTAAGATGTGATATTATTCTAGTCTTTGATTTGAAGATGAAAGTCTGACTGGAGTCAGTGATTTGTTGAATCATGGGAACATTTTCCTCTTCTAAACTGGCAAGTGTGGCACTGTTAGACCTGGAAAAGAAAAAAAAGAAAGTACGCAATGTACTATTATTAACATTCATAAATCTTATAAGATTGAGACATTGACTGACACTCATATGTCTTACCTTGTGTTTCTGAGATCTTGTTGAATCTGCTTCCGATGTGCTTCATTGATTGGGTACAAATAGAAAAACACTAAACCCACCAGCAAAAAGGCGATTGGTATGGGGGCCCAAAGCAAATTCAGTGCACCTGCTTTATATCCTGTGAAGCTCCAACAAAACACATTGCTCAGTGTAAATATATCAAGGTAAACATTTCAGACTTCCACAAAAAGGCTGAACTATTGCAAACATGAGCTTGGTTTTGTTTTGGTCAAACATTCTCGCCTGACAGTATTTAAAAACTTGCAGGACACAGAGCTTGAACAATCGTACTCGAATTTAGTGCCGGTGTCCTCAGTATTTTTAAAAACTGACCGACAGGCATTACATTGGCTTAAAGAGAGCGAGTGCTGACTCACTGTAGTGTCATAGTGGAGATGCCAGCAGACAGGCCTCCTCCAAGCTTGTTACAAAACCTCGAGCAGGAAAAAAACAGGGGCTCCAGGCCTTTGCAGGACGGGTTCTGAACAGCAAACTCATCCACCACATCTGGCAGCATTGACCTGAGCAAAACAAGGCATTTTAGGCATTTGACTGATGTTTCGCAAAACTCACAACCACCATGCTAGGGAGTAGGCTGGTTGTTAGGATGTTCGGAGTGGTTTTTTAGTGCATTGCTGTGGAATTTCAAGGGTGTTGCGTACTGGCCCCATTTCAAATCTCTACTTCTCTACTTTTGTGTAAATCGATTAGATTTTGTCTCCCATTTTATCATTCAGAAGGCAAAATTGTACACCTGTTTGCTTATAGAAAAAATAGCACACCTCTCCCTAATAAGATTTAATGTTTCATTGCGCAATTTGCACAAGTGGTTCAGGATTAGCTAGTTGCGTGCAGAAGTTTAATCAATGATCAATGGCCAATGATAAATAAGAGTGTCCAAGATGAAGAAAAGGAAACACCTCATAAAAATCTAGTTTAAAAGACACGTGCTGAGTTGTTAGAAATGTACTCTGTATTTTGTATTCACGTTGGTTTTATATGGTTTTCAAAAGTTTGAAATGTTATGTGGTGTAACCATCAAGTAAAAACATTTTAGCCTAACATATCGGCCTTACATCTGAATACATGCAAGTATACACATCTTAAACATTATGTATTAATTAAAAAAATCATTCATATGTTTTTGGAAGGCTGCACCACATGACATTTTACAACCTGAACTAACCATGTCAGAAAAATTTGTTGGACCACATGACTTTTACTTGTCACAACAATTTGTTTTTCAAATATTACTTAGCAGTGAAGCAGTTTTCCCCCTTAGAATTAATAATAGAATATTATAATTAAATAATAGAATAGAATAAAACATTTAATAATTGAATAATTTTAATGAGGCCTTTTTGAGGCTTTGTTATGGAGGACAGTTGTATGACCCTGACATTTCTGACTTTCCCCCCTAAAAGTGTGTTTGTATAAATTGCATTTTAATGTATTTTGAAGACATTAATAGATACAGACAAAAAAAAATGGCATCATTTCATTGACCCATCTCCCATTTAATACTCTCCCTAAGCAATGATGCTCGCGTTAGCAAATGCCACTAAATATATGACCTCTCTGTTGGGTAAAATGAATGGCTGAAAGTAATTTAATTGACAACGTAATAAAACAAGTGCACAATTTCCCTACCAAAAGTGATGGCAATGTCCTGCATAAAACTTGATGTGAAGATTTACTGATGGATCGCCAAGTGCTAAACTCTTCATGGTGAGGAATGCTGGCCTGATTAGCCGAGATGAACAGCGTGAAGTGGACAGATCTAGGTCTTACTGTTACTCACCATGGGAACAAGAGCAGTGCCGCTAAACTAGATCCAGCCAAAGAACACATGACCATGTACACTGGAAAGTTATCTGGCATGGAAACTAGGACCACCAGAGCTGGTATGAGAAGCTATAGAGAAACACAGGCAAATTACATATCGATTGCCATAAAAAAAATATTAAGTTGTTTTATGGTGGGAACAAAATTAATAGCTCAAGTTTGTGTGAATCTACAACCTTCCAGCTACTAACCCAGATCTTTAACCACTTGGGTACATCACCAGAATTACTATATATGGTCTCTTCACCATCACCATTTAACAGAGGGAACTTACAGATAGACCTATAAAAAGTGCTGTTTTCTTGCCCAGCGTCATCTGCCACATTGGCACTGATATGGTAGCAGACACCTGTACGCACATTAGGACAGCCAATGAATTAAAAATCTCATAAACCATGCTAAACCATCTTTCCATTAGAGGAACAGATTCTGGTTTTGGCAAAATAAAGATTATAATGGCAATTATAAAATAGATAATTCTAGTCCTGGATGCTGATTGGTCAATACAGTGTTCAAGTGTGCAAAAATACACTATATAGCAGAGGTTCTCAACTCTGGGCCTGGAGGATCCAATTTCCTACAGAGTTCAGCTCCAACCAGTGTTGCCAACTGCTTTCAATTGCAAGTAGCTAAAACTGGTAGCTAAATGTCACTAGATGACATCACAATGGCAAATTCACTGATCTATATAAAGATGAACATAGATCAGTGGGCAAGATGAGAACTTAGATAAGGTTTGTCCAAGAAGTTGCTATATTTGTCCCTAAACTTTTGAAAAAAGTCTCAAAAGGGGCGGGGAAGTCACTAAATCTAGCTACAAAGTAGCTAAATTGGCAACACTGGCTCCGACCTTGATCAAACTCACCTGCCTGTGACTTTCTAGCAATCCTGAAGACCGTGATTAGCTTGTTCAGGTGTGTTTGATTAGGGTTGGAGCTAAACTCTGCAGGAAAATGGACCTCGAGGCCCAGAGTTGAGGACACCTGCTATATAGTAACACTTGTGATACAATAACTAACATATATGTTACTGCGCAGTGTTGTTTTGAGTTTAATTATAAAACTACCTTCCACATTTGTATATCTAGACTTACCAGTATAGCTAACATGAGATACTGTAACTGAGCTCTTAAACCAGCAACATGAGTGCAAAACAGTGTGAAGTTCCCCAAAGACATCTGGAAATGAACCCAAAAATTTTCAGCAAGCACTAATGGAGCACTCTCATATAAAAATGGAAGTTATTTGCTGTATTAGTCCATAGCTTCCAAATAACCATAATCGAAATTATGAAACCACCTTTTTAAACATTATAGAAGATAGGGTTTTAATTTTTATCACTTACAGTTGCTTGTCAACATAGTGTTTTTGTTCTAGTTCTAATTTTACATGTACTTTATAGTTAAAGCAGAGATGCGACCTGAAAAGCTACAGTGGAGAAGAGGAAGCCGAGGACCAGACACCGGTATGACACATGGCCAATCAGCTTCTTCACAGCATTCAGGTATGTAGTGTGCATGTGACTCTGACCACTGAGAGGCCCTACAGGAGCCAGAGAGAGAAACAACAATACATCTGTACAAAGCCATGACATTTGACACTGAACTGGTGAAGAGTTTAAGAGCCAGTTTGATGAGATTTTATTTGTAAGCAATGAATTCACTATAGTATTGGTTCACTGCCTGATAAACAAAATGTAGCCTACTATAAAGTTATTATTGTAGTGTTGTTAAGAGTCCTCAACAAACCCTCATGCTCAACAATATATTCAGGGAATCTGACAAAACTAAACAAAAAATAGATTTTTTCATAAACAATCACTTCACTACAGTTCAAACCCATATTGTTAAATATTGTTAAGAGTCCTCAATAAACCCTAATGCTGAATTCTATATTAATGTAATCTGGCAAAACAAAACAAAAACAATAATACAAAACAAAACAAAAAAAGTTTTTATTCATAATCAATTCACTACAGCTAAAAGCCGTATAGTTGTTGAATATTGGTAAGAGTCTTCAATAAAGTCTCATGTTCAGTGATATATTTATGGAATCTAGCAAAACAAATCTGTTCACTACAGTTCAAGCCCAGCTTTTTTCACTGATAAACATGTCCAAAATGTAGCCTGTCATAAAGTTATCATTTAATGTTGTTATAAAGCCTCATGCTCAATAATATACTCGAGGAATCTGGCCAAAAAACAAAACAAAACACTTTTTATTCATAAACAATTCAAGCCCATAATGTTTCACGGATAAACACAGTGATATATTTATGGAATCTAGCAAAACAAATCTGTTCACTACAGTTCAAGCCCAGCTTTTTTCACTGATAAACATGTCCAAAATGTAGCCTGTCATAAAGTTATCATTTAATGTAGTTATAAAGCCTCATGCTCAATAATATACTCGAGGAATCTGGCCAAAAAACAAAACAAAACATAAACATATATTTATTCATAAACAATTCAAGCCCATAATGTTTCACGGATAAACATGCCTAAAATGTAACCTACCATGTTGTTAAGAGCTCAATAATATGAATCTGGCAGAACAAAAACAAAACAAAAATTAAGATTTTATTTGTAAACAGTGAATTCACTACAGTTCAAAGCAATATTGTTGTTAAATGTTGTTAAAAGTCAGGGAATCTGGCAAAACAAAACAAACAAAAAACAAAAATTAGGATTTTATTTGTAAACAGTGAATTCACTACAGTTCAAAGCAATATTGTTGTTAAATGTTGTTAAAAGTCAGGGAATCTGGCAAAACAAAACAAACAAAAAACAAAAATTAGGATTTTATTTGTAAACAGTGAATTCACTACAGTTCAAAGCAATATTGTTGTTAAATGTTGTTAAAAGTCAGGGAATCTGGCAAAACAAAACAAACAAAAAACAAAAATTAGGATTTTATTTGTAAACAGTGAATTCACTACAGTTCAAAGCAATATTGTTGTTAAATGTTGTTAAAAGTCAGGGAATCTGGCAAAACAAAACAAACAAAAAACAAAAATTAGGATTTTATTTGTAAACAGTGAATTCACTACAGTTCAAAGCAATATTGTTGTTAAATGTTGTTAAAAGTCAGGGAATCTGGCAAAACAAAACAAAACAAACAAACAAAAAACAAAACAAAAACAAAAATTAAGATTTTATTTGTAAACAGTGAATTCACTACAGTTCAAACCCATATTGTTTCGCTGATGAACATGTGCAAAAAGTAGCCTAATATAAAGTTATTATTAAATGTTATTAAGAGTCTTCAACAAACCCTCATGCTCAATAATATATTCAGGGAATCTGACAAAACAAAACAAACAAACAAACAAAACAAAAATTAAGATTTTATTTGTAAACAGTGAATTTGCTACAGTTACATATTGTCTCGCTGATGAACATGTGCAAAATGTAGCCTACTATAAAATTATTATTAAGAGTCTTCAACAAACCCGCATGCTCAATAATATATTCAGGGAATCTGACAACACAAAACATTTTTGGAATTGACTCTTATTTGTGCAAAACTGTACACCGCACCTCTTTGCTCTTTGACCCCCAGGAACAGCACCATACAGCAAACAAAGAAGAGAGCGCTCATGACCAGTGCTGATATCATAAAGGCCGTTCTCTGATAGGAAACACAGACATATACGTACAGTAAGTTATATGTAAACAGTCTTAGATCGCAAATTACAGGGGTTTTAGTAGACCTCCCTAAAGAAAGTGTGAGGGGTCTACAGTATACTATACAGTCTACATATAAGGAAGTTTTCCACCGTGTTTCCAAACAGTGATTTAGCTAGATTACAAGAGTTAAAAGTTGGATTACATGTCAGACAGAATGTGTAATTTCACACCATAGACTAACAGTCCCTGAGGCACCAAAACAATCTGCAAATTACCCATAGAAACTGCTTTAAAAAGATTGATAGTAATTGTATAATTGACAGAACCAAAATGACACCCTAAGGTTAACTACTTTATGGCTTTGTTCAGATTGAGCAGTATTACAAGTAATGCTTTCCTCAGCGAACGCCAGTAATTATAAATAGTAAAATGCCTGAGTAACATCAGAAGAGTTGCACTACACAGTATTTTACAGTGTGATGTTGGTGTGTAGGTGTTATCGTGTTACAGTTTCGTGCAGCGCAGCGCTGTGTGGGAGATCCGGTGTTTGGTCCACGTTCAGACAGGCTTGATCTCTGTCTTTGTTATACACCCACAGCACCTGACCCTGAATCACAGCCGCCATCAGCATAGCAAACGCCTCCACACTCATCCCTGTGAGACAGATGTGCATGCAATCACACAGCATCTGAGAACACCAGCTACTGCTCAGAGAAATACCATCACACACATCCTGACTGGAATTAGTTCTGGGGTTTTTCAGTCTTGGAGGTGTAATAATAGGTTATAATGGCTCTGTTGCAAAACCTAGTGAGCTATCTACTGCCTAAATGGGCAGCTGTTTTATAAGGCAGCATTCTACCCAAAATGTAACTTTGCAAGTGACTGATTTGGAACAATCTATGTAGATGGCAACCTTTGCCCCACACAAGCCTGGTGTAAACGACTGAGTGCTGCATAGGGCATCAGTTCTCTCTGATACAGTGTGTTTATGAATAATGAAGCGAGCTGCATTGTTTAACAGGTGATCTTTTGGGTATATATCATTCAAATGTTTGGAGTCGTGAAATTTTTATTGTTTTTGAAAGAAGTCTCTTATGCTCAACAAGGTTGCATTTATTTAATTTAAAATACAGTATAAAGTAATATTGTGAAATATTTTAATATTTAATTTAAGAACTGTTTACTTTGTAGAAAACGAAGCGTTTGAGAGAGGCGGGGCATAGAGGACCTACAATAATGTACAGTATTTGAAAAATAATGTGTTTTTTGAACATTAAAGCATGTCAACATATTCTGTTACACCAAATACACAAAATAATGATCTTTTAAAAAAGCATCATATGACCCCTTTAATACATTTTTAAATGTAATTTTTTGCTGTGATGCAAGGCTGAATTTTCAGCATCATTACTCCAGTCTTCTGTGTCACATGATCCTTTTGAATTTGAGTTTGATGTTTTTTGTAACAATGTAAACGCCGATAATGTCACTTATGATCCATTTAATGCATCTTTGCTGAATGAAAGCATTAATTTCTTTAAAAAAGAAACCTTACTGCCACCAAACTTTTGAAAGATAGTGTTTATTTTATTATTTGCATTACAGTATCATATAACCATTTGATCAAAGGTAATATGAGATGTAATAAGCTAACAGACTAACGTGCTAGCAGTATGCCGAGTAAATAATAAGAAATTCATATTCAATAGCTTTTTATATTTACAATCAGGCACTAGATAGAGAACCTATTTAAAGACTTTTCGACCGATGTAATCCAGTTTGTTCATGACACTGGCTTAGGAGACTTAACAGTTGTTTCCAACAGAGCAGTGTTCTTTTAGTATCATTATATACAATTATAGTATTTTGAATTAGCTCTTATTTTTATATTGTCAGTTTAATTGAAATTTTAATTAAAATCAGCTTAGCTTTTTTATTTCAGTGTTTAGTTTTAGTGATTTTAGTACATCAAATTATAATTATTTCAGTTAAGGCGGGTGTACACGGTGCGATTTTTGCTGTCGTACGAAGCTCGCAGGCAATTTTTTTCTCTCGGGAGAAAATCGCAGATGCTCGCATGGTCGCGGCTGCGATTTTTTTTCTCTCGGGAGAAAATTGCAGATGCTCGCATGGTTGCGGCTCGTACCGTGTGAGAAGAATTACGGGCCGATCCGAGACATTACGAGCACCTCCCGTCCTCCCGATAATTTTCAAACATGTCCAAAAAAATCGGATGCTGTCGGTTTAAATTCGTGGCGTATGTGCGGTTGAACGAGACGATTTGGCGATCCATCTGAAATTGAATAATCAGAAGATGACAAAAACCATATAGTCTATAATAATTTTAGTTTAATTATACAGTTCTATTTTTTATTTGTTATTCTGAATGTGCCAAATTTGCCATTCAGCTTTATGAATGAATATGCCTGTTGTATTTCCGGCAAAACGAGCAGAAATTCAGAAATGGCCTACTCCCTCGAGTTCTTTATGAAGAACAGAAAGTCCATGCTTTTCTCTGCTTTTCAGCCATTCTCTTTGCCATGTCCTTTGTCTTCGGTTTTTTTTTTTTGGACGTCACAAGCCGCCTGCCACAAAGAAAACTATTTCGTCCTCAGAATCCATATTTTTATGAATGGCGCGAAACATAATGCTTACGTCAGAGTTTGTAAAATCGTAGTAAATTCGTGTCGTGTGTGACTGCCTCCGTACGATTTTCGGATAAACTCGATCGTGACATGTGCCAGAGCTCACGACGTTCCGACCTTCAGAATCGCACCGTTTACGCCCGCCTTCAGTTGGCAATGTATCTAATTTTCGTAAAGTAGTTACGTTTATGTTAAACCGTTTCATCTTATATTTATATTTTATTTGATTTCAGCTTTATTTAAATGAATGAAAAACATTTTTAATAAATAAGAATGCATAGCACAAACAAACATCGGCTAAAATAGCAAAAAAAAACTAAAACTCACTCTAACGTTGTTTCAAACCTGTATGAATTTCTTTAATTCTTCCGTGGAACACATAAGGTGAATATTTGAAGCGTGTTCTGACTCTTTCCCATATTATTTCCTCAGAATTCCTCCTTTTGTGTTCCATGAAAAAAAAACGTCAGGTTTGAAACAAGGTGGTTCTGAGAAAATGATGACAGAATTTGAATATTTGAGAGCTGACGATTGAAGCGTTCTCACTGTAAGCTGTGGCAGAGTCTCGGTCTTGTTGACCTCCTCCAGAACCATGTTGAGGGATGTATAGGGAACACTGTAGCACTGCAGGGAGCAGAACGTTCACTTTGAAAGACATGTGGGGGAAGCTGTGTGATGTAACAGTCATTTGACCTCAATAATGAACACTAGAGTGCCGCTAAAGGAAGCCAGCTAATTTTGCTATTACATAAAAAGCATCACATGGTAGAAGGTCTGGGCATATGTTAGTGATTGAGAGAATAAGGAAGGAAGTCATACACTCATGAAGGTCTCAAAAAGACAGCTGATGGTTAGGTACCAGGCCACACTGAACGCTGAACTCATGGCATTGTGGGGTATGAACCAAAGGAAGATGGATGGCCAATGGCATTGACAGCACAGCCCTGAGACAGGAACAACCAGACGAGTCATGTCAAGCAGCATAAAGCGGCCTGAACTACTTTTATGATTTCTTGCAAGTGTTGGAAACTTAGAACGTGCACTTCACTTTAGAGCCATTCCATTCTCCACACTTTAATAGAATAGAATGTGTTATTTTCAGCTTAATGTCTATGAACATAGTCTATCGCAATATTGTTATATTATGACTAATTATTTAGAATAATTATGACTCATACATCAGTGTGTGAAAACAAACAGGAAATGCGCTTAAAGTAATACACTTACAGATGGTTTAAAAGCATAAATGGCAAGCTTGTATTTTTTTTTGGGCAATTTGTAAATGGACTCTTTTCACATTTCGAATGCTAGTAAAGTATAACAGGGTAAACTTTTATAAAGATGAATGGGAGATTGTAGCGATTACTTTTGCATCCTTATTTGCTCCATCATAAAAAAAGACCCCAAAAAAATCACTTTTGCATTTCCATTACTTTCCAAAATAGAAAACAAATATAATGGAAGTCAGAAGAGATATTTACAGTCACTACAGTGTAATTTAATGCCAAGGTAATATAGCACATTAAATAGTGTTTACATTTAAATATATATATATATATATATATATATATAAAGTTTGGGGTCAGTAAATTTTTATTCTTTCTTTTTTTGAAAGAAA